>NC_083729.1:51295833-51642500 GCF_028564815.1 Eubalaena glacialis | reverse complement strand
CTGAACTTTTAACTGTGCTAATTATCTGTAACTACCCCTGGGAGCTGAGCTCCCCAAAGCGAGCTTGCTGGGGCCTCACAAGTTTAGCTATTCTGCAAGTGGCACCAATGTTAGAGTCTAAACAGACGGTGTGACCTTCAGAGATTAATCAGTTAAAGCGTCCCTTATGAAGCTGTTTTAGATTATTCTTGACAGTAGCTGTTTTTGACAGGAGAAGGTCAGAATCAAAGTCCTTTTTCAACCATTGTAGGACACACGTCTGCATCAAATGTAGCAAACATGCAGAAATCATTGAGGAAAGGCGCGGGTGTTGTTTTTAACTCCTCATTTTCATGCTTTGCTTTAAAGCAGAGATGTTTGGAACATGACAAATGCGGAAAAATGTTTTCCACCTGTATGCCCAAGCCTATCTGTGGAGACACGTAACACACCTCTGTGCAGAGTCTCTAACATATGTGAACATTTCCCCTTTGATGTTGAACCACGGGTCTCAAGTGTGCTCCCCACTGTCCACTTCTACTCTGTGAGTCAAATTGAAGTTCTTGAAATGGAGCCAATGGCTTTGCTGGAGTGTGAACGTGCTCTCGTTCTATAAGAAAGAGTAGCCCAATCCGGGCATTGTGTTTCAGTTTCTTTTATGAAATAAGTCACTTTCTGGGGACTGCTGTTTGCTTTTGAAAGCTGAAGGAGTCAATTTGGGGTCTAAGGGGCTGGAGAGGAAGTCCCCACATGCTGACAATTGTTTCTTCCTCTGTGTGAGTTTGAAGCTATTGTCCAGACAAGAGAATGTAGGGTCAGTCTGACCCAATGCAGGGAATTCTGTATTTCAAACACACGTCATGTCATTTTCTTTAATTCAGTTGGATGAACCTAAGTGCGTAATGGATTTAAAAACACAAATATAACTCAGTCCCTTTATCGGGGATCATTCAAGAATTGATTAATTTTCATGGAAATAATACATTAGTAGCATTTTCCCTCTGACATGTGCACTTTCTTAAAGGATGACTACTTTGTGAATAGAGAATGAAGGAGGATTGCCACTACCATGCTTTCCTTTTGGAAAAACAATCCTACCATCTTGGAAACATCGCAAGGAAACGATGGTGATATTTCTTGCTTTTAAGAAAATGTGAACATGGTTTTGACTTTGATATTAGAGGCCAGAGATCCTGAAGTGAAATAAACTTCTAATTGGAATAAACTTCTAATAAATAAACTTCTAATTCCTTACCTGATTGTGGATGCAGTCAGGAGGGCCAAAAACCCAAAGAGAGGCCCAGGATACCTTCCCAGCATGTCTTCTCTACCCCAGTGGAGATGCTGGAAAGGGAAGAATCATCTTTTAAGCCACTAGAGTCTTGAAACTCTCTCAGAAATAAAATCAATCAATCTTTCAATCATGAATATATTGGGAGTACTTAGGTGCCTGAGTCTGTGCTGAGTGCTGGTATTGGTGGCTTACAAAATACTGTTTTCTCTAATCAAGTCCTGTGTCTCGTTGAAGAAGTCAACAAGACAGTGTGACACATAGAGTTATCTCTCCACTTCCTCTCAGGTAGGGAATTCTTACATTTGGAGAAACTGGTCATGAGGCCCAATTAAGGTAGGCAGTTGAGGTCTTCATTTATATTTTTATCCTTCTGATATTAACTGAGTGACCACCAAGTGCCTGACACTGTGCCAGGTATTGAGGAAGACGCCCATATGTATAAAATAGTACCTTGCATCCAAAGACGTGTTGTCTCATTGGAAAAGCATACATGAAATAATTAAATAGCAATGGAAGGTGGTATAGGAGGTGCACACCACAGATGTCCTAAAAGTTGTGCAGGAAAGAGATGCCTAATTATGAGGTTGAGAAGACAGGCAATTTTAGCTGACTATTGACTATCAGATTAGGTCCTTAAACTAGTTCTGAAAGTCTTCTATACAATCATCCAACTGACAAAAAGAAAAAATCTTCAGCTAAGTTAGCAGGTTAGAAAGTAGTGTTAACGAGCCCGTGATGATAAATTGTAATAAAATCCCAGCAACAATGCGAGGTGCCATTTATTAAGCTTTTATTCTATGCTAGACATTGTGTGCTGAGTGATCTCCATGTACTATCCAACTTAATCCTCGTTACAACCTTCTGTAATGGGTACTTTTGTTATTCCATTTTACAGATGAGGACATTTAGATTCAGAATGAATTAACTTGCCTAAATGGTAAGTGGCAGAGGTGAGATTCATACCAGAACTGTGATTCCCAGAGTCATGGCCTGAATGATGAGGGTACACCACCTGGTTCAGTCTCATGTGGCCCAGGTCATTGTAGCTGGGAAGGGATCTGGCCTCCATAGTCCTGTGGCTCTTTAGCAGCTATGTCTGACTTACGCAGGGTGAGAGCATAGAGATGCTGGTACAAATCTGTCTTCCATCCTTGGACCAGACCACCAACTTAGCTCTTCTGAGCAATGAGTTTGAGGAAAGAGTGAATGATAATTAAATGACCATAGTATATGGCAGACTGACCTTGATTTAGGGGGAAATGGGGCCACCAAAGGGTACAAAAATGAGAACATAAGGTCAGAATGTTTGTCAGTGGAGCTGCAGCTTGTTTGGGGAAACACAGAGGCGTGGGAGCTTTTTTACACAAAGTCACTAAGAGGCCATGGGGATTTGGGGCTCAGCAGTCACCACGGCTTCTACCAACTTTCTGAGAAAATAATTGTTAATAGTGAGCTGCCAGCCAATTGTTTAATTTCCCCTTAGGCTAATTGGACTCTGATCAAAAACATCCCATACCTCTGACAAGGATGCCTGTGAGCTCAGTGCTGGGATGAGCCACATCTTGCAATGACCGTGTCTCGAAGGTGTGGGTGAGGAAGATCAGGAGCAGGTGACACCTTATCATTGATTTGAAGCAGCTGTTACCTTCAATTGCTGCCTCTGCTGTTTTCCAGGGGGTGGGGGAGCAGTCAGGGCCCTCATAGAAAGTTGTTGTCACCTTCAGCTTCTGGGAAGATCAATGAGCCCTGTTCATGGTTGGGTTTTGTGGGTGCTTGAAAACAACTTCTTGACAAAATATGCTTCCCAGTTTTCATCAAGCTCTCCAAACATCCAAACATCCAGTATGGTAATAAGTATCAATCCAATCCAAAGACTAAAAAGATCTGATCAAATGCTTAATAGATGTCTACAACTGGGTTGATGACTTGAAGTAATAGAACAGTGATGAGCTGTGTGACTTTGAGCAAATGACTTAACCTCTCTGAGCCTCAGTTTTCTTTCTTTTTTCTTTTTTCTCTAAGTATAGCTGATTTACAATGTTGTGTTAGTTTCTGATGTACAACAAAGTGATTTAGTTATACATATATATATATTTTTCATATTCTTTTCCATTATAATGTATTATGAGATATTGAATATAATTCCCTGTGCTGTACAGTAGGACCTTGTTGTTTATCTATTTTTTATATGGTAGTTTGTATGTGCTAATCCCAGACTTCTAATTTATCCCCCCCGCCACCCTTCCCCCTTTGGTAACCATAAGTTTGTTTTCTATGTCTGTGAGTCTGTTTCTGTTTTGTAAGTAAAAGTTCATTTGTATCATATTTTAGATTACACATATAAGTGATATCGTATGATATTTGTTTTTCTTTGTCTGACTTACTTCATTTAGTAAGATGATCTCTAGGTCCATCCATGTTGCTGCAAATGGCATTCTTTTATTCTTTTTTTATGGCTGAGTAGCATTTCATTGTATATATGTATACCACATCTTGTTTATCCATTCAAGTGTTGATGGACATTTAGGTTGCTTTCATGTCTTGGCTGTTGTAAATAGTGCTGTAATAGATACATTGGGGTGCATGTATCTTTTCGAATTAGAGCTTTCTCCAAATATATGCCCAGGAGTGGGATTGCTGGATCATATGGTAGTTCTATTTTTGGTTTTTTAAGGAACCTTCATACTGTTTTCTGTAGTGGCTGCACCAGTTTACATTCCCACCAACAGTGTAGGAGGGTTCCCTTCCGAGCCTCAGTTTTCTCTTCTCAGGAAAAAGGGTAATGATACTACCTGCCTGTAAGGGCTGTTGAGAGCATTAAATTAGGCAATTCATGTAAAGAACTCAGCGCTGTCAGCTTTGGGAAGTCCCTCTGAAAGCAAGGCTCCTTTTGTTTTCCAATGAGAAGATCCATGGAGTAGTCCCAGAAGTTGTAATCCCATGGTCAATTCTCGGTTCTCTCCTTGAGTTTGATTTTAGGAGCAGGGACATGGTTCACATAAAGACATCACATAGAGTTATGGAAAGCTGTCCATTTTTCAAGAAGTTTTTAATATTTTTAGTTAAACATGATGCTTAGATGTGGGTCCTTGGCTTTTGTCTCTTGATTCAGAGTCCTATCCAGTGTCCTCTTATAGAACAACCCCACAGCTTGTTTGTCCACCTCCATAAGTGGGCAGGTACCACAAGTATCTGCATCTGCAGTGCCACTAGATGCCCTTCCATCCACACCTCTCCAGGGCCCATAGACACTTCAGCTCTCGGGAGCCCTGGGCATTCATGTGAGTTTTAAGTGTGAGCAGTTTCCAGAAAGCCAAGATGGTGTGTCGGGTTAAGACTCCCGTGCCTTTCTCTTGGATTCATTATAGGCTCTGGTGAGAAACCAGGCAGTTAATATGCAGAGTTCCTGTGCTTAAAACACTGAGAGTGTGTATATGTATATATATATTTTTCTCTACACTTTAAAAATACATACAAATGTAACACTCTTCTTTGCTCATAATGAACAAAATGTCCAAAGTAGTGCTTAAAATACATTTTGAACAAACAGAAGCTGCATCTGGAAACATGGTTAGTGGGAAGTACAACTGTTTGGAGGGGTTTAATTTTTTTTCCTTTTCCTAAGCAAATGCTCTGAAAAGTTCATTTTACATCAGAACAGCTTTTTCTCGAACCTGTTTTAAAGTTAATTATCGAAATCTTGCATCTTCTATCTCTTGCCTATGGATCCCTGCTGGGTTTGTTGTTTCGCTTTCCTTGGGAAGGAGTCGCTCTATGGAAGATCATCTACATGATGTCACAGTCCAGGGACTCCAGCCGTCCTAGCTAATCAGCTTAGAGCATCAGTACCTCCTTAATGTGGGATTTGGGACCTTCTGGATGCAGGGCGCGGAGCTGAACTAGTCTGCAAGCACATCACTTTTTTCTTTTGCTTTAAGCAAGAATAATTTGCCTTTTTCCTCTCATCGTTCTCCCTTGTTGTTTTGCCCCTGAAAACTGTGCAGCAAAAGCAACCTCCAGGGTGGACACTAAATCTTCTGATGCAGGCAGAGCAGTGATAACATCTGAACTGAGGGTGCTTTTCCGGGGCACGCTTGACAGATGTAGCAGGGCCTTTTAGGATTTAGTGCTGGAGCATATCTATTACCCGCGCCGCAGCACAGCGTGACGGGAGCTGTGTGGTAATCTCCCATGAATTCTGTCTGACTTATCAGAGTGGCTGAGCAGGTCGCCGTAGGATGCAGAGGCTCTGCAGCCAGGTGGGGAAAGGCAGACCTTCGGCTGGAAGCTCTTTGAACTCTCTTCTCTGGGCACGTTTCCCAGGTGGGCTTCTTCCCACCCTGGAACGGCTCCTCCCCAGGCCCCTTTTGCTTTTGGAGATATCATGGCACATTTGCTTTCACCCCACTGGCTTCTGAGTGTACAGTTTCAAGAGCCCCAATTTAATTTCTAATATGGCTAATAGGGCCAAAGTGATTGCTTTAATGGAGTGGTAGCCTGCCTGGGTCTTTGACAGGGGGAAGTAAATATGATACATGCTAAGATTTCTTTCCTCCTTCCCTCCCTCCCTTCTTTCTTTCTGTCCTTTCCTCCCTCCCTCCTGCCATCCTGCCTTCCTTCTCTTTTTCTCTCTCTCTCTCTTCCCTTCTCCCTTCATCTCTGGCTCTGACAGAGGCCCAGCTTCTCCACACATACAGCCGAATGGTGTCTGCCCCCAGCTCCTACCCACCGAGCACAAGCCTCATTTGGTTCTACCAGAATGTGCTCTTGGGTGACTCCATCCTCCCCTGCTCTAACAATTACCTTGGCATTTTATAAAAATACCAAGATTGATCACAAACACCAAATTGTTTAGATCACAGATTAAAGTTTAATTTTGGAGTTTTGCTCTAGGGTTAGAATCAGCTTCAGAGTCTGTGTCGCACAGGAGGTGCTGTAATTTGTTTTAAGGATAAGGCCTTCGGGCAGCTGTGCATAAAATGAGCATGATTCCTTATTCCCACGGTTGATTTTTGAATGGGAGTGCAATTAGAATTTTTTCACCCAGAAGCACATACAGTCAGAGCAAAGATAATACCTTGAATACATATTCAGCCTAGGAGACCTCTCCTGGAAATATATTTATTGTTCACCAAGTCCTAATGCAAAGAGATCCATGCTTTCCTTAACACCAATAAACTCACCCTTTAATTTGAAGTCTGGTGTGTTCATAGAGACTCTAGCAGTGTCCTTGTTATTATCAAGTGAGACTTCAATGATGAATTTTAGTGTCATAGATATGTGCAACTGGTTACTTTTCTTTGAAGAATAGAACCTACTAGAAGCCAGTGGATTCATAAACTCAATGGCTGCAGAGATTTTCCTGCCATGCCGGGGAGCCCACTCCCAAGTGGCATCGAGCAGCCACCTCCCTCATAGAACTGTACGCAAATAATATTTTTTCTAATTAACAGTGCTGACCACATTTGTCTCCGTGGAAAGAATGTTGGCATCAATGTCCACAGAGTACTCATTTAACCTCGGGAGCAGAGGTGATCTTCTCTTGGTCATTTGGAGGCCATGCTCACTGAAAATGGGAATCTGGCTCCACTGACTGGTCATTGTATGTGGTGGGGACAACTCCACTGGGCTCTGCGTTAAAAGTAGGGACTCACACATATCTTGCTGATGAATATTCTAGCACAAACATCTATCTGTTTATCTCTCTCTCTCTGTGTCTCTCTCTTTAACATATTTCTTTTAAGGCGTAGAGTCTCCAGAGTCTATGCTCCTTGAGGAGAGTTTCTTTCTGGAAATCAAGGTCTTAGAATATCTATATTGATTTATGATTTCCAAAATTGAAAGTCTGTATACATTTTTTGGGGGAAGAAACTCATTTCAGTGAGGTCTGTCGTTTGAGTAAATATGTAACATCCCTGCCCCATTCTTTCATTGTCTTAAAATGTACCTTATAGACTATTTGGTGCCACTTTCTGAAGGAGGTTTGAGACCATCAATTGAACAATCACCCTCTCTCTTTCCGGACCCCCTTCACTCCTACCTCAGCGAACTCATCAAGCTGAGTTTCATTTTATGTCAGGCAATATCTTAAATACAGTTTTGTTTATGAAATTATAATATGTTTGGATATAATATTGACATTGATAGGCACAAAAGGCACTTAATAATAACCAGGTCTAGAGAATACAAATCCACACCAACCCTCCTTTATTGAACACAAAAACACTCAATGTAAATGGCCGCTGAAGGCATTTTTGGCTCTATTGTATGTGATGGGGTGATTTTTCAGTCAAACAGGCAGCCTATGTATTGAAAGTTGGTGGTCGACCAGCTGACTTGGTCCAAATGTTCCAGTTGGCAGTGCAGTGGAACAGATAGGAAGAGTTGGTGTAGCTTTGGAGCCAGAGAGCATGTGGCCTGGGTGACTCTTACACAGGCTGTTAAAGAGATGAACACCCTTTTGTGGGCTAGATCCCTGTTCTCCCAGAGATGCTGAAGTTGGTGGGAGGGTGGCAGTCAGTCAGTTGAAGACCCTCATGTTATTACTACCCTTTCCTTGGAAATCAAAACCCCAAGGCACTTTGCTCATTCTTGAAAACCTACTCCCTCAAGGTCTCACTCCTTCGTGCAGCATTCCTAATAAACCTAATTCTCATTTTACTTGTACCCTTTCTGATTTCTCCTAGAATTCAGAAAATGTCAAGCTTTGTAGCATCTGATTATTAAAAAAATTTTTCTATGCATATACGTCATTTGCACATTTTTTTCCTTTTTTGCAAATTTGAAGTCTCATTTCTTTGTAAACTGTTTTGTTTTTCTTAAGAACGTACTTTGGGTATCTTTCCACATCAGTAAATATCCTTCTACAGTGTCACTCTTATTGGCTCATAGTGTTCTAGTGTTTGGCTACAACAAACATCACTTAACCAACCTCCCCAGTGTTGGATATTTGGTAAATTTAGTTTTTGTCTTTGATCCAAGGTTATTATATCACACCTTACTGTGTATAAATCTTTGTGTACTTCCTTGATTATTTGCATAGAATATGTTTCTAGAAGTAGAATAGCTAAATCAAGTATTTAAAATTTTTAGTGCTTTTGAACAGTTTTGTCAAATTGTCCAACAGAATGATTCTACCAGTTTATACGCCCACCAGTTGTTATGTATGAGAATGATATTTTTGTCTTAACACCTTCTACATTGTCATTTAAAAAAAATTAGTAATAAGTTTAGAGGCGAAAATTGGTTTTTGCATTTTGGCTTGCATCTTCTTTTATTTATTTTTAAAATTTATTTTTATTTATCTATTCTTTTTGAATTTTATTTTATTTATTTTTTTATACAGCAGGTTCTTATTAGTCATCCATTTTATACACATCAGTGTATACATGTCAATCCCAATCGCCCAATTCATCACACCACCCCTACCCCCACCCCCTGCCGCTTTCCCCCCTTGGTGTCCATACGTTTGTTCTCTACATCTGTATCTCTATTTCTGCCCTGCAAACCGGTTCATCTGTACCATTTTTCTAGGTTCCACATATATGCATTAATATGATATTTATTTTTCTCTTTCTGACTTACTTCACTCTGTATGACAGTCTCTAGATCCATCCACGTCTCTACAAATGACCCAATTTCATTCCTTTTTATGGCTGAGTAATATTCCATTTGGCTTGCATCTTCTTAAATTCTTTTAGTTTTCCTTAGAATCTGTATTTGGTGTCATTCTCTAGTTGTTCTTTTTTTTTTTTTCCCTTCCCTTCCTCTTTTGTTCTCTTTTTTTTTTTTTTAAACATCTTTATTGGAGTATAATTGCTTTACAATGTTGTCTTAGTTTCTGCTATATAACAAAGTGAATCAGCTATATGTATACATATATCCCCATATCCCCTCCCTCTTGTGTCTCCCTCCCACCCTCCCTATCCCACCCCTCTAGGTGGTCACAAAGCACTGAGCTGATCTCCCTATGCTGTGCAGCTGCTTCCCATCTCTAGTTGTTTTGTTTTGCATGGTGATGTTCTTTAACTCCTGGGCATAGGGGCTATGTTTTCCATTTCTTAAAATAGGAAGCATAGCACTGAGATGTGGTACGTACTTTATGAATTCTTATTCAATTGAATTAATTTGAAATTGAAGAAAAGATTAAAGCCCTATATCTCTTTCATAGTATTGATAGTTCAGAAATTGGGGAGAAATTTGGGAGAAGGATTAAAAGTGAATGAATTTCCATTAGAAATTAGAAAAATGTAAGATATCAAACAAAAGCAAGTTTGAGAGGATGTGGGTCAGTAAAATCTCTTACACTTTGCTAGTAGTACAGCTGCTCTAGAAAATCATTTGGCTCTGTCTCATAAGGTGAACATTTGCCCACCCTATGACTTAGCAAAGCCACCTCTAGAAAAACTCTTGCACATATTCATGAATCTTCATAGCTGTCCTTCTCAGCCCACCAAAAATATGGAAATAACTTGAATGCCCATCATCAAGAAAATGGATAAATACACTCTGTTATACAGTGGAATACAATATATGTTACAACATGGGTAAATCTTGCAGAATAATACTGAATAAAAACAGTAAGTTTCAGAAAACCACACATAGTATAATACTGGTTTTTTTTAGTTCTCAAGAGCGAGCACAACGAGCTTAAGCTTACACACATTTGTGGTAAAACCAGCCTTAAAAAAAAGCAATAAAAATTAGGACTGTGATTATGTCTGGAGGAGGAGAGGAAGATGGAGAAAGGAGAGGAGAGATATATGCAAGTGGGTGCATTGCCTATATATATATTGCAGGTTATTCCCAAATGTTCTAATTTTTGAATTGGATGGGACTTCACAAATATTCATTACATTGTACTTTATAAGTTAATATGTGTTATTTGTAAATTTGATTGTTTCAAATAAATTGAAAAGATAACAAAGGAAAGAAATAATGAAAATAAAAGGGAATGCTGGCAGTAAGAGGGCAATTTCTTAAGTCTTCTAGCAGAAAACCCTGTCTCTTTGTTTGCTATAGTTTCTTAGTGGTGATGGTTGCTTATTTTCTAAATCCCCACTTCAAAAACACTCTTTAAGTTATTGGTGAAAGTGCTTATTAATGGACAAGTGTCCAAGGTGGTTTCTTAGTGCTCCTACCTCCCTTCTGTCCCCTAATGATTTCTCCCCGATGAGCGTTGCCTGGTGGATTGGGGTAATGGGCTGGAATAACTCGGTTGATCACTGATGCCTTTCTGGCCGGGCTGACACTGTTCTCAGTCACCATGCAGGCTGAATGGGTGACTTTTGGAAGTCACAGTGAAGATGCTATTTTCTGGTTGACAAAAACTCTTATATTTGATTCTACATGTTACTTTCCTACCTGCCTTGAATTCCCATCTGAATATAGGATTTGACTGGGTAGTTCAAATATTTTTCTGCAAGGGAGAGGGAGGCAGCTTGAGTGTAATGGGGAGGGACAAAACTCCTCACTGTCTTTAGGAGGTTTGCTGTTCCTCCTAATATTTTGGAAATATTCTGTTTTTCACTTTGAGTATTGGGCTAGGACAACTGGAGGTGATTTTGTCCTCCAGGGGACATTTGACAGTGTCTGGAGACGTTTCTGGTGGTGGTGGTGGGGTGCTACTGACATCTTGTGAGTGGAGGCCAGGGATGCTGCTAAGCATCCTACAGCGCACAGGACAACCCCCATGACAAAGAGTTATGTGGCTCAAAATGTCAACAGTGCCGAAGTCGAGAAACCCTGGCTAGGAGTATGTTTCCTTTTCCACTAGGGGACAGAGATTCTTTGGGCATCTGAAAAATGAAAGTGCTTTCTTTGAAAATTGATCTATTCAATAGAGTGTAGAGGCATCAGACAGGCAGAGAATGGTCACAGTGGTCTCTAATCCCACACTGGCATGGATTTGTGGTTCACTTCGTAAAGCTTTTTGTCATCTGCACACAGAGGTAATTCATCTAAATTATCTTCCTCCAGATGAGTGTAAGCAACTTGAAGGCAGGACCCGTGGCTTATGCTGTTTTGTATCTTCCACAGAATTGCTTATAAAGTAGGTGCCCCCTGATATTCTGCTGAATGAAGAATGAACCAGTTGATTAAAAAGTAAAGTTGAGAGGTGCAGTCAAGATGGCAGAGTAGGAGGATGTGGAGTTCGTGTCTCCTCACAACTAGGGCACCTACTAGGCACTGATGGGGGACCTCAGACACCTAAGGGGATGGGAGGAATCCCCATGTGACTGGGTAGGACATGGTGGGGAAGGAAGGAGAGAGGAAGGAAAAGTGGAGGTGGGATGGGAACAGCACCCCTGAGGGGTGGCTGGGGGAGGGGAGGGGTTCCCATGCTTGGAGGGGCCCACTCATGGGGAGGGGAGCAGTGGGGATGGGGAGAAACCTTTGGGGGATCCAGGGATCAGAGGGGAACATGGCCAGCATCTCCTCTGCCCACTCGGGCCCCCGTGAGTCTCCTGGGGTCTCGGGCCTGAACCTCTGCCCTCTGGGGCCTGCTTTGGCTACGCAGGTCCTGAGCCTAAGCCTCGCCCCACCCACCCCACGCCCCCACCCCCCCAACCCCCCTAGCCTCTTCTGGCCTTTTTTTTTTTTTGCTGTTGTGGTTCTGTTTTGCTTTATTGTTATTGTTTTATTTTTATTTTTTCTAATATATTTTTTATTTTTCTGACTTTATTTTATTTTTTATTTGTTGTTATTGTTCTCCTTTTTGTTTCTTGCCTATTTTTTTGTTTGTTTGTTTTTTGCCATGCTGCGTGGCTTGTGAGGTCTTGGTTCCCAGGCTGGAGTTCAGGCCTGAGCTCCTGTGGCCTCAGGCCTGAGACCAAGCAGCTGGACTAACAAAGAACTTCAGGCCCCAGGGAATATTAATCAGTGTGAGATCTCCCAGAGGTCCTCATCTTGGCACCAAGACCCAGCTCTACCCAACTGCCTGCAAACTCCAGTGCTGGATGCCTCAGGCCAAACAACTAGCAAGACAGGAACACAGCCCCACCCATCAAAAAATGAGATGACAAAAAAATATGTTACAGACGAAGGAGCAAGGTGAAAACCTACAAGACCAAATAAATGAAGAGGAAATAGGCAACCTACCTGAAAAAGAGTTCAGAGTAATGATAGTAAAGATGATCCAAAATCTCAGAAATAGAATGGAGGCACAGATTGAGAAAATGCAAGAAATGTTTAACAAAGACTAGAAGAACTAAAGAACAAACAAACAGTGATGAAAAACACAATAACTGAAATGAAAAATACACTAGAAGGAATCAGTAGCAGGATAACTGAAGCAGAAGAATGAATAAGTGAGCTGGAAGATAGAATGGTGGAAATAACTGCTGAGGAGCAGAATAAAGAAAAAAGAATGAAAAGAAATGAGGACAGTCTCAGAGACATCTGGGACAACATTAAACGCACCAACATTCACATTATAGGGGTCCCAGAAGAAGAAGAGAAAAAAAAAGGGACTGAGAAAATATTTGAAGAGATTATAGTTGAAAATTCCCTAAATGGGAAAGGAAATAGCCACCCAAGTCCAGAAAACACAGAGAGTCCCTTACAAGATAAACCCAAGGAGAAACATGCCAAGATACATACTAATCAAACTAACAAAAATTAAATTCAAAGAAAAAATGTTAAAAGCAGCAAGGGAAAAGCAATAAATAACATACAAGGGAATCCCCATAAGGCAATCAGCTGATTTTTCAGCAGAAATTCTGCAGGCCAGAAAGGAGTGGCAGGACATATTTAAAGTGATGAAAGGGAAAAACCTACAACCAAGATTACTCTACCCAGCAAGGATCTCACGCAGATTTGACAGAGAAATGAAAAGCTTTACAGACAAGCAAAAGCTGAGAGAATTCAGCACCACCAAACCAGCTTTACAACTAATGCTAAAGGAACTTCTCTAGATGGTAAACACAAGAGAAGAAAAAGACCCGCAAAAAGAAACCCAAAACAATTAAGAAAACGGTAATAGGAACATACATATCGATACCTACCTTAAATGTAAATGAATTAAATGCTCCAACCAAAAGACACAGACTGGCTGAATGGATACAAAAACAAGACCATATATATGCTACCTGCAAGAGACCCACTTCAGACCTAGGGACACATACAGACTGAAAGTGAGGGGATGGAAAAAGATATTCCGTGCAAATGGAAATCAAAAGAAAGCTGGAGTAGCAATACTCATATCAGATAAAATAGACTTTAAAATAAAGACTGTTACAAAAGACAAGGAAGGATGCTACATAATGATCAAGGGATCAATCCAAGAAGAAGATATAACAATTATAAATATTTATGCGCCCAACATAGGAGCACCTCAATACATAAGGCAAATGCTAACAGCCATAAAAGGGGAAATAGACAGTAACACAATAATATTGGGGGACTTTAACACCTCACTTACACCAATGGACAGATCATCCAGACAGGAAATAATTAAGGAAACACAAGCTTTAAATGACACAATAGACCAAATAGACTTATTTGATATTTATAGGACATTCCACCTGAAAGCAGCAGAATACACTTTCTTCTCAAGTGCACACAGAACTTTTCCCAGGATAGATCACATCTTGGGTCACAAATCAAGCCTCAAAAAAATTTAAGAAAATTGAAATCCTTTCAAGCATCTTTTCCGACCACAATGCTATGAGACTAGAAACCAATTACAGGAAAAAAAAGTCTGTAAAAAACCACAAACACGTGGAGGCTAAACAATACATTACTGAATAACCAAGAGATCACTGAAGAAATCAAAGAGGATGTCAAAAAATTCATAGAAACAAATGACAACGAAAACACGACGACCCAAAACCTATGGGACACAGCAAAAGCAGTTCTAAGAGGGAAGTTTATAGCAATTCAATCCTACCTCAAGAAACAAGAAAAATCTCAAATAAACAATCTAACCTTACACCTAAAGCAACTAGAGAAAGAACAAACAAACCCCAAAATTAGTAGGAGGAAAGAAATCGTAAAAATCAAAGCAGAAATAAATGAAATAGAAAGGAAGAAAACAATAGCAAAAGTCAATGAAACTAAAAGCTGGTTCCTTTAGAAGATAAACAAAACTGATAAACCTTTAGCCAGGCTCATCAAGAAAAAATGGGAGAGAACTCAAATCAGTAAAATTAGAAATGAAAAAGGAGAAATTACAACTGACACCACAGAAATACAAAGCATTATAAGAGACTACTACAGGCAATATATGCCAATAAAATGGACAATGTAGAAGAAATGGACGAATTCTTGGAAAGGTACAACCTTCCAAGACTGAACCAGGGAGAAATAGAAAATATAAACAGACCAATCACAAGTAATGAAATTGAAACTGTAATTAAAATTTTTCCAACAAACAAAAGTCCAGGACCAGACAGCTTCACAGGTGAATTCTATCAAACATTTAGAGAAGAGCTAACACCCATCCATCTCAAACTTCCAAAAAATTGCAGAGGAAGGAACACTCCCAAGCTCATTCTACGAGGCCACCATCACCCTGATACCAAAACCAGACAAAGATACTACAAAAAAAGAAAATTACAGACCAATATCACTGATGAACATAGATGCAAAAATCCTCAGCAAAATAATCGCAAACAGAATCCAACGACACATTAAAGGCATCATGATCAAGTGGGATTTATCCCAGGGATGCAAGGATTCTTCAGTATATGCAAATCAGTCACAGTGATGCACCATATCAACAGATTAAAGAATAAAAACCATATGATTATCTCAATAGATGCAGAAAAAGCTTTTGACAAAATTCAACACCCATTTATGATAAAACTCTCCAGAAAGTGGGCATAGAGGGAATCTACCTCAACATAATAAAGGCCATATATGACAAACCCCCAGCAAACATCATCCTCAATGGTGAAAAACTGAAAGCATTTCCTCTAATATCAGGAACAAGGCAAGGATTTCCATTCTTGCCACTATTCTTCAACATAGTTTTGCAAGTCCTAGCCATGGCAATCAGAGAAGAAAAAGAAATAAAAGGAATACAGATTGGAAAAGAAGAAGTAAAACTGTCACTGTTTGCAGATGACATGATAGTATACATAGATAATCCTAAAGATGCCATCAGAAAACTACTAGAGCTAATCAATGAATTTGGTAAAGTTGCAGGGTACAAAATTAATGCACAGAAATCTCTCACATTCCTATACACTAACAATGAAAGATCAGAAAGAGAAATTAAGGAAACAATGCCATTTACCATTGCAACAAAAAGAATAAAATACCTACGAATAAACCAACCTAAGGAGGCAAAAGACCTGTTCTCAGAAAACTATAAAACACTGATGAAAGAAATCAAAGATGACCCAAACAGTTGGAGAGATATACCATGTTCTTGGATTGGAAGAATCAATATTGTGAAAATGACTATACTACCCATAGCAATCTACAGATTTAATGCAGTCCCTATCAAATTACCAATGGCAGTTTTCATAGACTTAGAGCAAAAAATTTTACATCTTGTATGGAAACACAAAAGACCCTGAATAGCCAAAGCAATCTTGAGAAAGAAAAACGTACCTGGAGGATTCAGGCTCCGTGACTTCAGACTATACTACAGAGCTACAGTAGTCAAGACAGTATGGTACTGGCACAAGAACAAATATAGATTGATGGTATAGGATAGAAAGCCCAGAGATAAACCCATGCACCTATGGACACCTATGTCACCTAATCTATGACAAAGGAGGCAAGGATATACAATGGAGAAAAGACAGTCTCTTCAATAAGTGGTGCTGGGAAAACAGGATAGCTACATGTAAAAGAATGAAATTAGAACACTGCCTAACACTGCACACAAAAATAAACTCAAAATTGATTAAAGACCTAGATGTAAGGCCAGACACTATAAAACTCTTAGAGAAAAACATAGGAAGAACACTCTGACGTAAATCACAGCAAGATCTTTTTTGACCCAGCTCCTTGAGTAATGGAAATAAAAACAAAAATAAACAAATGGGACCTAATGAAACTTACAAGCTTTTCCACAGCAGAGGAAACTATAAACAAGGTGAAAAGACAACCCTCAGAATGGGAGAAAATATTTGCAAACGAATCAATGGACAAAGGATTAATCTCCAAAATATATAAACAACTCATGTGGCTCAATATCAAAAAAACAAACAACCCAATCACAAAATGGGCAGAAGACCTAAATAGACATTTCTCCAAAGAAGACACACAGGTGGCCAAGAGGCACATGAAAAGATGCTGAACATCACTAATTATGAGAAAAATGCAAATCAAAACTACAATGAGATATCACCACACACCTGTCAGAATGGCCATCATCAAAAAATCTACAAACAATAAATGCTGGAGAGGGTGTGGAGAAAAGGGAACCCTCCTGCACTGTTGGTGGGAATGTAAATTGATACAGCCACTATGGAGAACAGTATGGAGGTTCCTTAAAAAACTAAAAATAGAACTACCATATGACCCAGCAATCCCACTACTGGGCACATATCCTGAGAAAACCATAATTCAAAAAGACACACATACCCCAGTGTTCATTGCAGCAGTATTTACAACAGCCAGGACATGGAAGCAACCTAAATGTCCATCAGCAGACGAATGGATAAAGAAGATGTGGTACATATATACAATGGAATATTACTCAGCTATAAAAAGGAGCGAAATTGGGTCATTTGTAGAGATGTGGATGGACCCAGAGTCTGTCACACAGAGTGAAGTAAGTCAGAAAGAGAAAAATATTGTATATTAATGCATATATGTTGAATCTAGAAGAGTGGTACAGATGAACCAATTTGCAGGGCAGGAATAGAGATGTGGATGTAGAAAATGGACATGTGGACATGGAGGGGAAGGGTGGGTGGGATGAACTGGGAGATTAGGATTGACATATATACACTATCCGGTGTAAAATAGATAGCTAGTGCAAACCTGTTGTATAGCACAGGGAGCTCAGCTCGGTGTTCTGTGATGACCTAGATGGGTGGCATGAGGGGGAGCAGTGGGAGGAGGGTCCAAGAGGGAGGGGATATATGTATACATATAGTTGGTTCACTTCGTTGTACAGCAGAAACTAATACAGCATTGTAAAGCAACTATACCCCAATATATAAAAAAGAAGTGAAGTTGAGAACTTTGTCCACAGAGGGCTAGTTAGAAGGAGCGTTGAGGGTTGAGAGGGGGTTGGTAGGGGTGGGGGTAGGGGACATCCACTGCCTCTCCCAAGCCCTAAATTATAGACGGTTGTTGTACAAGGGGTCATCTCTCTTAATTCCTTCATTCCTAGTGGAGGAGATTAAGACTCAGAGAAACTGAGTATTTTACACAAGTTTGCACAGCAAATTGCTGGCAGGTGTGAAAGAGTGAATTCATCCTGGTGCTTCCTGTTCACTTAGCTGCTCAGCAAGTTCTCTTCTTAAGGACCTGCGTGAGGCCCTGAAATATAGGGCTCATGATTTTCAGGGATGATGTGTGTGCTTCTGAGTGTCTCTCTGTGTATGTGAGCGTGTACTAAGTGTCCCCAAGCTCTGGGTGTTTGAGCGTAGCTGTTTCCTGACCTGTTCCTGACTCCTGGCAGTACCTCTCTTCTGGGTCCTGCTAGTGCAACCTGTACTGCCCTGACCAGAGCACTTACCATAGTTTGTTGGGCTTGTGAATTTAACATCTGTCTTCCATGCTAGCTTTGAGAGGGCATGGAATATATTTGTCTTGTTCAATGCTGAGCACATAAAAGATGCTTCATAAATGATTTTCCATGAGGGCATAAATAAATAAATATTACATCAGGGATGGCCATTTCGGGCTCAGTTCTGGGGAGGATGTTGTTTGGGTGGGCTCCTTGCTGGTGATGTATAGCTTACCAAAAGGGGTGGAGTTGTTGAAGATAAATTTTGCCTAGGTGGCAAATGTTGGGAGCTCAACTCCTGGCCTGGGAGGGTGTGGATGGTGGGACAATACCACCCTAGCTGTGCATTCATGAAACCCAAGACCCCTGATGGTAGAGAGCCCGGCTCAAGAAGTAGCCTCATCCTCTATGATTTTTTTTGTTGTTGTTATGGGGGCCATTGATATCTGTGGTGTTTGTTTGTTTGTTTGTTTGTTTTTCAGACTATAATGTCTGAGCAGTCGCCCACAGCTTGTCATATGGAAGATGAGATAGCTCATTATCCTGAAAATCCTTCAATAGCTGCTCATAGTAGGGTCAGTTAAGTACAGAGGGTCTGCTATCATTCAGAATCTTATTCTCATTGAAGTTAAATCCAATATTTTTTTCACACACCATTTTTCTTTGTCTACCAATCTGGGGAGGGGGAATGGAGAATACACAGGGTATTATAATGGGTGTCAATTCAAGTTAAGATGAGTGGCTCCTGCCCCCGATCGCCTTGATGCTTCTGTAACTTCTGATGGACTCGGTTCATTAGGAGACCATTTCAGATGGATTCTTGTGGGCTCAGTGTTTATGTAGAATGACTCTCTGCTGTACAGAAAGCACCAAAAGGGAAGCAGAACAGAAAGTAGGGAAGGGCAAGCAGCATTGCTTTCTATTTTCTGTGGAAGCATCTGAAAAAGAGAAGTCTGAGAAAGTTTCCATCCATGGACTAACTTATTTCTCCCCAGTCCCGAGACCTCTCAGGACCCACCCTTTCTTGGATGCTTGGTTTCCTCACTGTGTCATGAATATGTACCCCCTTAAACTGCCCTTCCAGGTTCTTGCTCATGCTGTTACCCATAAGATAAGCTCTCCTTGCACCCTTCACAAATCTAAGTCTGAGAACCTTTAACACCCGCTCAAGTTCCCAATGGTCCATGAAGCCTCCATCAGAGGCAGAACTGGGATGGGGAGGGCAGGTGGCATTGCTTGTGGTTTTCTGTGTGAGTGGGGAGATAGCAATACTTATAGCAGCCATCATAAACCTCTTCACTTTGTTTGTAACATTGACAATTAATGAGCACTTATTGTGTACTAGGCAAAATTTTAAGCACTTTTCAAGCTTTATTTTATTTATTTCTCAAATCACCCTTTGATATAGGTACTATACTATTTCCCCTTTAGAGGGGAGAAATCTAAAGCACAATGAGAGTAAGTAATTTGTTCAAAGTCATTTAGCTAATAAGGGGGGAACTGAGTTTGAACCCAAGCAGTCTGACCTCAGAGACTATGATCTCATGATACTATATCAGACTCTGTGGTTTAGTTGAAAGAGAGCTGGACCAGTAATCAGAAGACTGAAGTGGTGGTTTTGGTTTTGCCTCACTTTACTTTAAAACAAATTTTTTGTGGGGGTTAGATGTTTCTTTTTTTAAAATTAAAGTATAGTTAATTTACGGTTTTGCCTCACTTTAACTGTTGGGCTTTGGGCAAGTGACTTTGCTTTTTTTTGGGCCTCAATGTCCTCATTTATAAAATAAGAAGAAAAAACTAGCAGACATAATGTTATATGTTCAACAAAGAGAATATTCATGAAAGCTATTGCTAAACTAGTCTTTATATAAAGTTAAGATTTCACATTACAGTCGTCCCCGCTTATCCACAGTTTCACCTTCCTCAGTTTCATTTACCTGTGGTCAACTATAGTCTGAAAATATTCATGGAAAATTCCAGAAATAAACAATTCATAATTATTAAATTACACACTAAGTGGTATGATAAAATCTCGTGCCCTCCATCTCTGTTCTGCCCGGGACAGGAATCATCCCTTTGTCCAGCATATCCTGCCCTTTAGTCACTTAGTAGCATCTCACTTACCAGATCGACTGTTGTGGTATCCCAGTGCTAGTGTTCAGGTAACCCTTATTTTACTTAATAATGGCCCCAGAGCTCAAGAAGAGTGATGCTGGCAATTCAGATATTGTTTCCTTTAAGTGAACAGCTGAAAGTTCTTGACTTAAGGAAAGGAAAAAAAATGTATACTGAGATTGCTAAGATCTGTGGTAAAAATGAATCTTTCATCTATGAAATTGTGAAGAAGGAAAAAGAATTGCTAAAGAAGACATGTAAATGGCCAATAGGCACATGAAAAGATGCTTGATATCACTAATCATAAGGGAAATGCAAATCAAAGCCACAGATATCACCTCACACCTGTCAGAATGGGTATTATCAAAAAAATAACAAATAACAAGTGTTGGCGAGGATGTGGAGAAAACAGAACTCTGGTGCACTGTTGGTGGGAATGTAAATTGGTGCGGCCACCAAGGAAAACAGTATGGAATTTCCTCAAAAAATTAAAAATAGAACTACCACATGATCCAGCAATTCTACTTCTGGGTTTTTATCTGAAGAAAACAAAAACACTGATTTGAAAAGATATATGTACCCCTAAGTTCATTGCAGCACTATTTACAATAGCCAGGATATGGAAACAACCTAAGTGTCCATCAACAGATGAATGAATAAAGAAGATACAGTGGCTATCTACAATGGAATATTACTCAACCATTAAAAAAGAATGAAATCTTGCTATTTGCAGCAACATGGATGGACCTGGAGGATATTTTGCTTAGTGAAATAAGTCAGAGAAAGACAAATGATTTCACTTATGTGTGAAATCTGAAAAACAAATGAACGAGCAAAACAAAACAGAAATAGACTCATAGAGACAGAGAACAAACTGGTGGTTGCCAGAGGAGAGAGGGGTGGGGGAGATGAACAAAATATGTGAAACGGGTTAAATGGTATAAACTTCCAGCTATAAAATAAGTCAGGGGGATGTAATGTACAGAATAGGGAAGTTAGTAATATTGTAACAATTTTGTATGGTGACAGATGGTAACTAGATTTATTGTGGTGATCATTTCATAATGTGTAAAAATATTGAATCACTATTAGTGCTTAGTTTCAGGTGAAACTAATGTAATATTGTATGTTAGTTGTAATTGAATAAAAAGAAGAAATTTGTGCTAATTTTGCTGTTACACCTCAAACTGCAAAAGTTATGGCCACAGTGCATGTTAAATGCTTAGTTAAGATAAAAAAGGCATTAAATTTCTATAATAAGATATACAGAGAGAGAAAGAGACCACATTCACATAACTTTTATTACAGTATATTTTTATAATTGTTTTATTTTGTTATTAGTTATTGCTGCTAATCTCTTATTATGCCTAATTTATAAATTAAAGTTTATCATAGTTATGTACGTATAGGAAAAACATATATATATATATAGGGTTTGGTACTGAAATCTGCAGTTTTAGGCCTTCATTGGGGGTCTTGGAACAAATCCCCCATTGTACTCAATGTGACATTATTGACTGTTGTTACCTGCTCATAAGTCTGTCTTGCAAAGAGCATATTATATTCATGTAGGGCAGATGCTATAGGGCAGATGCTATGTCTTATGTTTTATAATATCCCCTGGTAACACTTCTGGCCTGGCCACTATTTACCTTTTAATGGGTGCCTTTAATAGGCTTTTAATAGGTGCCATCTATGTCCTTGGTTAAACCCTAGTCCTTATCAATATCTATGACTGTTCTTTCCCTAAAATCTTGATGTTCAAAAGCCTCACCTTTTTGAACACTCTGTCCTATGTTTTCAGCACCCCCTCTTCAATACTCTTCAAACACAAGGGAACCTTCAGTCCATGGACTCTACCTCCTATTCACCGTCCATTGTCCTCCTCAGGCTTAGCTCCATGGTTATTGATACAAAGGCGTATCCTTATATGTATTGAGGTCTCTTACCTACTCCATCTCCATTGAATCCTCCTGTCAAAACCCCAACTCTCTGCCTACCCTGGACCCACACCCAAGAAGCCAAACGTGGCTGGAGAAATTACAGCACTGTGCTGACTTTATACTTGTGAGGACAAATCTCAGTCCCACAGTCTTACCGCATTCCCTTTGTGAATTTACCTGCCTTCTCTTCAAGATGCTACTTCAAACCTCCTCTCCTTTCAAAACACCAATACTCCTCCCTCCTTCGTGTGGAGGGTCTCAGTTCTTATTTCCTAGAGGCAAATAGGAGCAATTGGATGAGGATCTCTCCTATGCGCACCATGAGGTGAACTGGCCTCCCTGCGCGGGAACCTTCGTGTTCGGCCTACCTCCCTAGTGGACTGTGCCACCTCTGAACATTGAAGAGCTCAGCCCTCTGCTCATCGCACTCTACAGACTCAGGGCCCTCCACCTGCTGTTTTACCATCTCTAGTGCTCTCCTCCGGATCTTCGCATGGCTCATTCTCTCTGAGCCACGGGCCTGCTCCCATGTCACATTCTAAACAAGCTCTTCCTGACAACAGTACTCCCTCTCAGGCCATCACTTCCAATCTCCTTAGTTTCTTCATAGCACAAATCATCTGAAATGGACTCTTTATTTATTTGTTTACTGTCTGTCTTCCCCAAGAGCATGTGGGCACACTAGTGGGGAAACTTGTCTGTCTTGTTCCCTGCTGTGTTCCTAGCACCTGGAAGAGCCCCTGGCACATGGTAGGTACACAATTAATGTCTACTGAATGAATAAACAAACAAAATTAGCACCATCTAAATGATCCTGGGTAAATCATTTCTATTGGTATCAATTTTTATCGTCTATAAAGCAAGAGAATTGGCTCCCCATTGACTCATGCCTATTCCGGATTCTATTCTTCCCGAATGAAGGTCATTTGGGTAACCACAGTCATTGTCTGTGATCCAGCCATGAGGTTAGTGTGTGTTTAATGCCCATGAGTTCTGTGTGAATCCTGAAGGCATCTGCTTGGCTGGATCTCTGCATTGTTTGGCTGGAGTGTTCTCGTCATGGAACTTGAACAGTAGAAGATCAGTTGAGAATGCTGTGGGCATTTGAGGACATGAGTGCCAAGAGATCACAAGGGAATTTAGTAAAGGCTGCTGTCCAGGTTAGGGTGACTTCACAAAGCAGGCAGGGTGGATTCTCAGTTGGGTTGCAGGCTCTGTGGAGTGTACGTGCTGCTCTGGGCTGACCATCCTCTGGGTAGTCCCATAGGGTGGTGTCGCCGGTGACCCATCTGTTCACTCACACCTCGGCCTGACCAGGCGCTGGTGCTGAGGAACTTTCAGTTTCAGTCTAGGCAGGAGGGAGGTACATGTGTTTCCAGTTTGGTAAAGAGAGCCTGTGAGGTGTGATGTGAATCCCAAAGTTAATAGTAGTAATAGTAATAGTAATAATAATAGTAATACTACTACTACTACTACTACTACTAATAAATGCCTTTCCTTACACTTGTGCCCATGTGCCACAGTGCTGAGGGTTTTATACGTTGTCTCATTTAATCTACTCTATGGAGAAGATAAGTATAGCAGATACTATTGGTGCCCCAACCATCTCCCTGACCCCACCCCTGAGGTCACCTGTGGGTGCAGTGGACATTTCTCATGCCCACTGACAGCTTTCCACCTCAAGCCCGCATGTTTCTCAGTTCTCTGCCTGAAGGATTTTTCTCCTTCTGTGTGGTAGCTTGCTCTGCCCACAAGCAAGGCAGCTCAGACGTATAGGGGTCTGAATACCCTCAGGGGCAGTATTTAACTAGTAAGGGACAAGAGTTAATGGATCGTACCCCAGCATCTCCATCCTTTGATGGGACAATTCTGAGGTGTATCACACATGGATCCTAAGAAGGTCCCCAGGAGACAGGGCCTCATTGCCCACCACGGTGACCAGCTCACTTTCTGGCTGTTCTCCCTCCCTTGTCTCATTTTCTTCCCTCTCTCACTTGTGTTTCCTGCAATCACCCCTGATAAAAAAAACTACCTGAGCTCAAATCTTTCTCCCAGGGTCTGCTTTTGGGGGAACCCAAACCAGGGCAATAATTGATCCCCGTTTTGCAGATGAAGACATTGCAGAGAGAAGGAGCAGAGGAATCTCCATGCCTCCAGCTCGTGTTTCTCTTTAACCAGTTTGGAGCTTCCTAGACTGGCTCCCATCTCCCCAGGTGAACCATAACCGTCTTTGGTCACCAGGTTCTTAGGCCTTGGCCCAACTGTTTCTGAGATCTGAAAGCATTTGACGAAGTTGGATCTCTGGCAAGGAGAAGGCATCCCTGTGGGGCTGGAGGTTGGACTCATGTTGAGACAGGCAGCCAAGACACCTAGGCCCACCTGGTTGAAAACAGCATGACACATTCTGGAAACGCCAGCCTCAGTGCCTGGGTAGACGTGACTGGACAGGCTGTGTTTGTCCTGCTGTGTTCCATGTTGCAGTGACTCAGGTACAGGTGTGACTTTCTTCTTTTTCAAATTCTCTTCTCCACCCTCAGAGATCTGGGCTGTGTGTGGGTCACAGCCTGTCCTTTGGGGGGAACCTTTTAGCCCAAAGTGTTGGAGAGAGGGAAAGAGACTTGCCAGCAGAGGTGGTAGAACCCAAGCCAGGTATTTGGAACTGGGAAAGGTGGGATGATCTTTGGACAGGAAGTGTTGGGGACGGAACAGGGTTATGCTCTCTGGAACTCAGTGAACTCTCTGGGCTGAGCATCTTCCTTGATGACAGTCTGGTGTCTGGAGCCCTCATGATTGCAGCACTCCCTGCAGTGCTTGCTTGATCAGGAGGAATATGCAGCAAGGGTTGTAAGACTCCACCATGAAACAAGAGTAATGACCTGTAGTCCATGGGGCCGTTAGGAGGACGAATGGGGATTACAACAGATGAGAGGACCAGGCCCTGTGTGGAGCTTGACTCACAGCCCCCAGCACACCGAGGCGTCTTGCCTGCCAGCCTTCCTCTGTGCCTTTCCATGGAATGGCAGATCATTGAGAGGGAAGGTTTCACCCCCTTTATGTCTGTGATGTGGAATATATAACATAGTATGCAGGAGAAATCTTTAGTGAGAAATGTTCACTGCAGGAAAGGTCTTGGTTATTTAATGGGAGGCTTCCCTTTCCTCCCTGTAAACAGAGGAATGTCAGTAATGAACTGCTCACAAGAGGGACACCAGGTTCCCAGCTTTCTACGCTGGAAGAGCAGTGATTCCGAACGTTGGTATGGGTAAGAATTATCTGGGGGAGCTGGTTCAAATGCAGATTATCTGGCAGTGCCCACAGAGATGCAGATTTAGTAGGTGTCTACATTTTAATAAGCAACACCAGGTGGTTTTATCTGCTTCTCCTAAGAGACCACTTTGAGAATCAGTGATGCTGACAACACCGGCACCCTCAAATTCCTGATGCCTCCTGTTCTCAGAGCCCATCCCTGGTGTTTGAGGTGTCACTGACAGACAGGAAGTTTCCCTCTTCTTCAATGCCAGATAGTTTTTCCAGGCAAGCCCTTAGCAATAACAAAATGGCTCCTGGCCAGGGACTCCCATCTCATGAGCTGCTTCCCCTCCTGGAGACAGTCCCAGGGCAGAGTCTTGGCATCTCTTCAGAGGGAATCCACCACTTTAAACCCATTCTTCCTTCACTCAGATACAGGGGCAGGAAACTTTCCCCCAACCTTGACATCATGCCTACTTCTTGACAACCCTATTCAAGTGTTCTGTTTCTGTGTCTCAGATTGCATATTTGTCCTTGAGCTGGCCAAGAATGTGGGACAGCCCAGCTGTAATTCAGTTTATTTTCATGGGTAGGGATGGGAAAGGTGGTGAGGACTCTTAGGGGAAGGGGTTGGTCCCCCTTCTCATCATGGGTGAAGAGGGTCGTTTGTAGCTTCTCAAGTCCACAGGCATAAAAGTCCCACAACATCTTGAATCCCAGCTGGGCTGTGTGGTGAGCTCTTGACATTCACTGCAGACCAGCAGGAACACACTGAGATTTAGCATTTGACCTGCAGCCCTGCAATCTGCTTGCTGATTTGTGAGGGGAGTCTTTGTGGTTCCTCTTCAGTCCCATGTTTGCTGTCTCCGGCACCCAGTTTCCTCTCTCCTCTCTTTCTTCCTTCCTTTTTGGTTCACTCTTTCACTCTGACTGTTCCCTCTCTGCATTTTTCAGCCCTTTACAATGGAAACATCTGTCTTAAATCTGCAAGGCTAGTACAAATGTTTACTAGGCTTATTTAATAGGAAGAATAATGATAAGTGCTTCTGTTTGTTTTACTAAGTGATCCCCAGGCAGGAAAAAAGAAAATCCTCTGCCTAGGGGGAAGATACAATCACCCTAAATTTGTATTCATAAAGAAGAGGAAAAGACTAATATTGTGATTATAGTCATCACTCATCAGTATTGGTCAGATCCCTTTCTACCATCTCATCAGCAGCAACCTTGCTGTAGATCAAAACCTAAAGAAGAAGAGCATCTTTGGGGGTTGGCTGAGGTGAGGGACGGTTGAACTGTCACATTCTAAGCCCAAAGGGAGCCATATGCTTTTTAAAAACAACTATACTGAAGTATGATTGACATACAGTAAACATATTTAAAGTGTAAAATTTGAAAAATTTGGGTAAGTGCACACACCTGTGAAACCATCATCACAATGAAGATAGTGAACATATCCATCCCTCAATGTCCCTTTGTAATTCTTTGTTCCTGTCCCTCTGGTCCCCTCTGACAATCCAAGCAAACACTGATCTGCTTTCTGTCACTATAGATTAGTTTGCATTTTCTAGAGTTTTATATAAGTGGAATCATGAAGCATGGGCTCTTTTTGTCTGACTACTTTCACTCATCATGGTTATTTTGAGGTTCATTCATGTTGTTCTGTGTTGAATAGTTCCTGCTTTTAATTGCTGAGAAGTATTGTGTTGTATGCATATGCCACAGTTGTTTATCCAGTCACCTCTTGATAGATATTTGGGGCATTTCCAGTTTGGGCTGTATAATAAAGCTGCTATAACATTTGTGTACAAGTCTTTATATGGATAATATACATTTTCTTTTCTCTTGGGTAAATACATAGGAGTGGAATGCAGAGCCATATGGTTTTTAAGAAGCTGCAGGGGTGATTGGAAAGAATATAGGTCTGGCAGTCAGGAAATCTGGGTTTAATCTCAATTTTTCTAGTTCCTAGCTGTGTGACCATAGGCAAGGCACTTAACAACTCTGGGTCTTGTGTTACCTGTCTGTCAAATGAGATGAAAACCAATATGTGACCCTCACACACACAGATGAGAGGAGGACCAAGGGACATAACCCAGAACATTGCCAACTTTAAAGGTCCCACAGAGAATTATGAAGAATAGGCTCCCAGAGGGATAATTATATGCTTTAGGTCTTGCTTTGCCAAGAGAGGGAACTGTCCAAAGTCTTTGGAGATGAAGAATTGCATTTGGTGTTTTCTTGTTGCCCCCAGCTGCAATTTCTCTCTTTTTCCACCTTCCACATCCCTTCCATCTCCTGTTATGGTTCTCCTGCAAAGACAGGCCCATTGAACAAGAGTGAACTCTTAGACACATTGAGTGAAACAAGTCACAGTTGGAATTAACTTTCCTTCCCTGTCTATGGTTCATAAATCCAGATGGTAAAAGCAAAGCAGAATGGTAATATCATAGAGCTTAGACCTCAAGAAAGCTCTGTAGTCCTTAAGAATTTTACTAAGACATAGTTGTCAAAGGATGCTCTTGTATACAGGTCTGGTTTCTTAGGTCACTTTCTCTTCTAAGAGGTGTTATGCACAGTGGTTAGTGTCTTTGGGGAATGACAGGCTTGTGTTCACGTCCAGGTTTTACTACATATTGACTATTATGCCTTGGGGGTACTGCTTCACCTATAAGGCTCCATTTCTTCATTTGTCAAATAGGAATGTTAACAATAATGCTTACCCAATCCGATTGTTCTGAGGATTAACTAAAGTAAGGTGCACACTTATGCTTTGAAGGTATAAAGTTCTGCCAGACCTTTGTAGCTATCTTTCTCTCCAGACTGCATGTCTTAAGGAAGAGATGATTCTTCAGTGGAAGAGCTGGGTGAACTTGTACATTTTGTGAGCTGGGGTGGCAAAAGTCATCCCTCATTGTTAGGATACCATCCTCCATATCTGAAATCCCTAGTGTTGGTCACTTTAAGTCAGTGTGCTGTCTGAAGGTAACTTTAAAAGGACAAGTATGTTTACTTCACAGCAATCATCCATGAATTAGTGTATAAATTACACCATTTTCTTAGCAAAGGTCTTCAGAATGTGGGAAGAGAGTGAGTATAGGGATGAGTGGTTGGGAGTGCAGAACCCTGGACCATACAAGAGAAAAGTAAGGGCATCTAAATGGGAAGGAAATGACAAGCTTCACCTTCTCATTTATTTCTAGGACCATTCCTGGCCACGGGGAGGCAGTTTACTCCATCATTTCAATAGTTCTATTGAAGACTTGTTCTTTATCTCCTTTAAACATTCCATTATTTTTTCCTTTCTTCCCCAAACCCATCCATATGTCTTACTCTACCACTGGGGGCAGTTTCTTACTAGATCAAACAGCTATCAGATAAAGAGAGTTTCTCTCTTGCCCATGTTACTTAATTTATTCTCAAGCCTTTTCTGTGAATCAGTGAAGAAAACAGGTGGTGCTATCTATATTACAAAGATGGAAAAATGGAGGGATAAAGAGGCTAAGGGACTTTTTCAGGATCTCAAATTTAATGGCAAAACCAAGTGGTCAAATGTTCAGAATGTCAAGTTACTGAGGCTGCTGCCTAGGTGAGACTCCAGGACTCAAAGGCCTATCTCTGATAGGGGCCGATTCTAGTCAAAGGAAGATGATTCCTACCAGAGGAAAAACTGGAGAGGACGTCCCTCATTTTTTCCTTTGAGGGGTTAGCAGTACAGAGTGTTATCAGATGTTGTGTCCTGTAGGTCCTAGATGTTTCAAGGACATCTGTATCACTTGGATAAACAGAAGAGGAAATAATTTTTTCAAGAACATGACTTCTACTAAAAAGACCCCAAGTATTAAAGCAATCTTGAGAAAGAAGAACAAAGCTGGAGGCGTCATGCCTCCTGATTTCAAACTATATTACAAAGCTATAGTAATCAAAACAGTATGGTATTGGCATGAAAACAGACACATAGGTCAATGGAACAGAACAGAGAGCCCAGAAGTAAACCCACACATATATGGTGAATTAATTTATGACAAAGGAGCTAAGAACATACAATGGGAAAAGAACAGTCTAGTCTCTTTAATAAATGGTAGTGGAAAAACTGGACAGCCCCATGCAAAAGAATGAAACTGGACCACTATCTTAACATTATAAAAAAAATTAACTAAAATGGATTAAAGACTTGAACATAAGATTTGAAACCATAAAATTCCTAGAGAGAAACATCGGCAGTAAGCTCCTTGACATTGGTGTTGGTGATGATTTTTTGGATTTAACACCAAAAGCAAAGGCAACAAAAACAAAAATAAACAGATGAGACAACATCAAAGTAAAAGCTTCTGCATAGTAAAGGAACCATCAACAAAATGAAAAAGCAACCAGTGGAATGGGAAAAAATATTTGCAAATCTTATATCTGATAAGGGGTTAATATTCAAACTATGTAAAGAACTCATGTAACTCAATAGTGAAAAAAATCCGATTAAAAATTGTAGAGGGTCTGAATAGATATTTTTCCAAAGAGAACATACAGATGGCCAACAGATACATGAAAAGGTGTTCGGCACTAATGATTAGGGAAATGCAAATTAATACCACAATGAGATATCACCTTACATATGTTAGAATGGCTATTACCAAAAAAGCAAGAAAGAACAAGTGTTGGCAAGGAAGTGGAGAAAAGGGAATCCTCCTGCACTGTTGCTGGGAATGTAAATTGGTGCAGCCACTATAGAAAACAGTATGGGGGTTCCTCAAAAAGTTAAAACTAGAACTACCATATGATTCAGCAATCCCGCTTCTAGGTATTTATCTAAAGGAAACAAAAACATTAACTTCAAAAAATACCTGCATCCCCATGTTCATTGCACCATTATTTACAATAGCTAAGACATGGAAATGACTTAAGTGTCCATCAATGGATGAATGGATAAAGAAAGTGTGATAAATGTTGTGTATACACACACACACTGGAATATTATTCAACCGTAAAAAAGGAGGAAATCCTGCCATTTGTCATAACTTGGATGGATCTTGAGGTCATTATGCCAAGTGAAATAAGTCAGAGAAAGACAAATACCATATGATCTCACTTACATGTGGAATCTAAAAAACGAACAAACAAGCAAACAAAACTAAACTCATAGAGAACAGATTGGTGGTTGCCAGAGGCAGGGTGTTAGGTGGTGAGTGAAATGGGTGAAGATGGTCAAAAAGTACAGACTTCCAGTTATAAAATAAATAAGTCCTGGGGATGTAATATACAGCATGGTGATTATAGTTAATAATACTATGTTGTATATTTGAAAGTTGCTAAGAAAGTAGATCTTAAAAGTTCTCATCACGAGAAAAAAATTTGTAACTGTGTGATGATGGATCTTAACTAGACTTATTGTGGTGATTATTTCGCAGCCTATACAAATATTGCATCATTACATTGTACACCTGAAACAATATGATGTTATATGTCAATTATATCTCAACTAAAAAAAAAAGTTTCCCTACTGGGCTGAATTCATAGCCCTGGAGAAGAAATTCCTGTAGAATTTCACACACACAAACACACACATACCGAAAAGAACAACAACAAAAGAACATGACTTCCTTTCCCTTTAGTTTCATAGGACTGCCTATGGCAAGGTGATACTATATTTCGTTATGCTGTTGGCCAGCAAATCCTGAACAGGCAGGCTGAATGGGGCACCCACCTGATGTTGTTTCTTTGCATGTGAGCCCTTAGCGCTGCTGGAGCTGGACGTGATTCTGCTTTCCCCAGATCCCTTCTGCAGCATGTTAAAGCTAGAAGGGATTTTGGCACTTTTTAAGGAGGAAACTGAGATACAAAGAAATGTGGTGATTCACTGGAGGTTATGTGTCTAGTTGATGAAAACTCAGATCTCATTTCTGTATCAGCATTCTTTCAGTGGTGCTATGCGTCTCCCCCCCACACTCTGAGAATTGGACCTAATGGGCTCTTGTGAGTTTACCATCTGGAATAAGAAGCACTATACCTACCATTTACTGCTGTCCCTCTCTGAGGGGGAAGAGGCCTTGACAGCAGTGTGCCTGCTTCTCCTCAGAGATGGGAGCCACAGAAGCACTGGAATCTGGTGACTTTTCTGAAAAGAAGATGACTCACTGTCCTGAATACCCAAGTCTTTACAGCTTTGCCCATCTGTGGGCTTCTGACTCACCCTATTCTCCCCTGATGATCCATCAACCTTCTGAAAATGAAACCATCTTCAGGAAAATCTAGGCTGCCAGAGATCCAGATAGATGATTAAGAACAAGGAAATGGGCCGGCCCAAGGAATAATTATAAAGTAGGTAGCATTTGCCTTTAGGTCCTATTGTCCATCATATCTCCCCAACCCCTTACCTCCCTATTGGTGCTGCTTTCCCAAACACCAAGATACTGACCATTCCCATTCCTCTCCTTCCTGGACCTGCCCCAAGTAGGGCACTTAGTGGTCCATGCCTCCTGCCCCAAATTACTATTCTTTGTCCTGACCTATTACCAGGGAACCAATTAGCTGTATTCCAGTGGAAAAATATACATGAAGACTTGGTGGTTGAGAACACTTTATTGTGCTCTCTTCTCTGGGGCATTTGCATTTTGAGGGGAGCCCTAAAGCTTACTATGACTCAATCAGAGACTCAGGAATTGCAGCCACTATAGCAGGCTGGTGGGGAAGGCTTACAGTGCTAACCCTTGTATCACAACACACAGAGGCAGCCTGAGGAATCAAGAAGATGCCATCCTCTGTTGTGAATGCCTGGCAACCTCCTTCTCATGCATTCTTATGTGTGATGTTTCAAGTACCGCCTGATTGGCTGAATGTTCCCCGTATTTTCATGACCTCCAAATTCAGTATGTCTCTGTTTTTTTTTTTTTAATTTATTTATTTATTTTTGGCTGTGTTGGGTCTTCGTTTCTGTGCGAGGGCTTTCTCTAGTTGTGGCAAGTGGGGGCCACTCTTCATCGCGGTGCGCGGGCCTCTCACTGTCGCGGCCTCTCTTGTTGCGGAGCACAAGCTCCAGACGCACAGGCTCAGTAGTTGTGGCTCACGGGCCCAGTTGCTCCGCGGCATGTGGGATCTTCCCAGACCAGGGCTCGAACCCGTGTCCCCTGCATTGGCGGGCAGATTCTCAACCACTGCGCCACCAGGGAAGCCCCAATGTCTCTGTTTTGAACTTAAAAAAAACAAAAAATGTCATTTGTGTGGCCATATGCACATAGTCATATTTCACCCTTGGAGCTTACTGACCTGGCAACCTGAACAGCTTGGGAGCATGGCCATAGCCCTACTCTTCATATTTGTAGGGTCTAAGACAAGGGAGCAAATGGAGGACCATATAACATATGTCTAAATATTTCATAGTGTTGTAAATCAAGCTAATGGACTATTACATCGAATACTTCTATCCTCCTATCTCAACAATTATACTTCCTGATGGCAAAATTGACAAATATGTTTAAAGCTATTCTTATTATATGACTGAAGGTTGGCAGGAAGTGAAAGATGACAGAATTTAATTGTTCCTGTGCATATTGGAGTAATTTTTATGGTTGAGGATGTTTGGCTAATTAATAAAGGCATATATATATTTTATTTTCTTAATTGTAACAAAAATCACAAATTGTGGGATGATAATCAAGATTTTCACCCATTTGGTTTTCTTATTGACAGTAGTGGTCCAGGAAATAAAAACTGTAATTGTAATAAAAGTGTACAGATGAAAATACTTTCATAAAAGTGTAACGCACATGAAACATAAAACATAAAAAAGTTGAAAATATATTTATGTGTGCTTTCAAAAAGTTACCTCTAAAATATTTGAAAGTATTACAATACAAAATATAAACTGTAATTAATGGCATCAAATTTTAAAATAGAAGTTTATAAAGAAAGCTGACATTTTTCATTTATTTTTTGAAAATGTAATTAAACCTTATTTATAAGAAAATTAGAAGAAATTTGTGGCCCTGAACCAAGATAGCGGAGTAGAAGGACGTGCTCTCACTCCCTCTTGTGAGAACACCAGAATCACAACTAGCTGCCGGACAGTCATCGACCAGAAGACACTGGAACTCACCAAAAAAGATACCCCACATCCAAAGACAAAGGAGAAGCCACAATGAGACGGTAGGAGGGGCACAATCACAGTAAAATCAAATCCCATAATGGTGGGTGGGTGACTCACAGACTGGAGAACACTTATACCACAGAAGTCCACCCACTGGAGTGAAGGTTCTGAGCCCCACGTTAGGCTTCCCAACCTGGGGGTCCAGCACCGGGAGGAGGAATTCCTAGAGAATCAGACTTTGAAGACTAGTGGGATTTGATTGCAGGACTTCAACAGGACTGGGGGGAAACAGAGACTCCACTCTTGGAGGGCACACACAAAGTAGTGTGCGCATCAGGACCCAGGGGAAGGAGCAGTGACCCCAGGGGAGACTGAACCAGACCCACCTGCTAGTGTTGGAGGGTCTCCTGCAGAGGCAGGGTTGGCTGTGGCTCACCGTGGGGACAAGGACACTGGCAGCAGAAGTTCTGGGAAGTACTCCTTGGCGTGAACCCTCCCAGAGTCCGCCATTAGCCCCACCAAAGAGCCCAGGTAGGCTCCAGTGTTGGGTTGCCTCAGGGCAAAAAGCCAACAGGGAGGGAACCCAGCCCCACCATCAGCAGTCAAGTGGATTAAAGTTTTACTGAGGTCTGCCCACCAGAGCAACAGTCACTTCTACCCACCACCAGTCCCTCCCATCAGGAAACTTGCACAAGCCTCTTAGATAGCCTCATCCACCAGAGGGCAGACAGCAGAAGCAAGAAGAAATACAGTCCTGCAGCCTGTGGCACAAAAACCACATTCACAGAGAGACAGACAAGATGAAAAGGCAGAGGGCTATGTACCAGATGAAGGAACAAGCTAAAACCCCAGAAAAATAACTAAATGAAGTGGAGATAGGCAACCTTCCAGGAAAAGAATTCAGAATAATGATAGTGAAGATGATCCAGGACCTCGGAAAAAGAATGGAGGCAAAGACCGAGAAGATGCAAGAAATGTTTAACAAAGACCTAGAAGAATTAAAGAACAAACAGAGATGAACAATACAATAACTGAAATGAAAACTACACTAGAAGGAATCAATAGCAGAATAACTGAGGCAGAAGAACGGATAAGTGACCTGGAAGACAGAATGGTGGAATTCACTGCTGTGGAACAGAATAAAGAAAAAAGAATGAAAAGAAATGAAGACAGCCTAGGAGACCTCTGGGACAACATGAAACGCAACAACATTCGCATTATAGGGGTCCCAGAAGGAGAAGAGAGAGAGAAAGGACCAGAGAAAATATTTGAAGAGATTATAGTCAAAAACTTCCCTAACATGGGAAGGGAAATAGCCACCCAAGTCCAGGAAGCACAGCGAGTCCCATACAGGATAAACCCAAGGAGAAACATGCCGAGACACATAGTAATCAAATTGGCAAAGATTAAAGACAAAGAAAAACTATTGAAAGCAGCAAGGGAAAAATGACAAATAACATACAAGGGAACTCCCATAAGGTTAACAGCTGATTTCTCAGCAGAAACTCTACAAGCCAGAAGGGAGTGGCATGATATACTTAAAGTGATGAAAGGGAAGAACCTACAACCAAGATTACTCTAGCTGGCAAGGCTCTCATTCCGATTCGATGGAGAAATCAAAAGCTTTACAGACAAGCAAAAGCTAAGAGAATTCAGCACCACCAAACCAGCTCTACAACAAATGCTAAAGGAACTTCTCTAAGTAGGAAACACAAGAAAAGAATAGGACCTACAAAAACAAACCCAAAACAATTAAGAAAATGGTCATAGGAGCATACATATCGATAATTACCTTAAACGTGAATGGATTAAATGCTCCAACCAAAAGACACAGGCTTGCTGAATGGATACAAAAACAAGACCCATCTATATGCTGTTTACAAGAGACTCACTTCAGACCTAGGGCCACATACAGACTGAAAGTGAGGGGATGGAAAAAGATATTCCATGCAAATGGAAATGAAGAGAAAGCTGGAGTAGCAATACTCATATCAGATAAAATAGACTTTAAAATAAAGAATGTTACAAGAGACAAGGAAGGACACTACATAATGATCAAGGGCTCAATCCAAGAAGACGATATAACAATTATAAATATATATGCACCCAACATAGCAGCACCTCAATACGTAAGGCAACTGCTAACAGCTATAAAAGAGGAAATCGACAGTAACGCAATAATAGTGGGGGACTTTAACACCTCACTTACACCAATGGACAGATCATCCAAAATGAAAATAAATAAGGAAACACAAGCTTTAAATGACACAATAGACCAGATAGATTTAATTGATATTTATAGGACATTCCATCCAAAAACAGCAGATTACACTTTCTTCTCAAGTGCGCATGGAACATTCTCCAGGATAGATCACATCTTGGGTCACAAATCAAGCCTCAGTAAATTTAAGAAAATTGAAATCATATCAAGCATCTTTTCTGACCACAACGCTATGAGATTAGAAATCAATTACAGGGAAAAAAATGTAAAAAACACAAACACATGGAGGCTAAGCAGTACGTACTAAATAACCAAGAGATCACTGAAGAAATCAAAGAGGAAATCAAAAAATACCTAGAGACAAATGACAATGAAAACACGATGATCCCAAACCTATGGGATGCAGCAAAAGCAGTTCTAAGAGGGAAGTTTATAGCTATACAAGCCTACCTCAAGAAACAAGAAAAATCTCAAATAAACAATGTAACCTTACACCTAAAGGAACTAGAGAAAGAAGAAGAAACAAAACCCAAAGTTAGCAGAAGGAAAGAAACCATAAAGATCAGAGCAGAAATAAATGAAATAGAAAGAAAACAATAGCAAAGATCAATAAAACTAAAAGCTGGTTCTTTGCGAAGATACACAAAATTGATAAACCATTAGCCAGACTCATCAAGAAAAAGAGGGAGAGGACTCAAATCAATAAAATTAGAAATGAAAAAGGAGAAGTTACAACAGACACCGCAGAAGTACAAAGCATCAAAAGAGACTACTACAAACAACTCTATGCCAATAAAATGGACAACCTGGAAGAAATGGACAAATTCTTAGAAAAGTATAACCTTCCAGGACTCAACCAGGAAGAAACAGAAAATATGAAGAGACCAATCACAAATAATGAAATTGAAACTGTGATTAAAAATCTTCCAACAAACAAAAGTCCAGGACCAGATGGCTTCACAGGTGAATTCTATCAAACATTTAGAGAAGAGCTAACACCCATCCTTCTCAAACTCTTCCAAAAAATTGCAGAGGAAGGAACACTCCCAAACTCATTCTATGAGGCCACCATCACCCTGATAACAAAACCAGACAAAGATACTACAAAAAAAGAAAATCACAGACCAATATCACTGATGAATATAGATGCAAAAATCCTCAACAAAATACTAGCAAACAGAACCCAACAACACATTAAAAGGATCATACACCATGATCAAGTGGGATTTATCCCAGGGATGCAAGGATTCTTCAATATACGCAAATCAATCAATGTGATACACCATATTAACAATTTGAAGAATAAAAACCATATGATCATCTCAATAGATGCAGAAAAAGCTTTTGACAAAATTCAACACCCATTTATGATAAAAACTCTCCAGAAAGTGGGCATAGATGGAACCTATCTCAACATAATAAAGGCCATATATGACAAACCCACAGCAAACATCATTCTCAATGGTGAAAAACTGAAAGCATTTCCTCTAAGATCAGGAGCAAGACAAGGATGTCCACTCTCACCACTATTATTCAACATAGTTTTGGAAGTCCTAGCCACGGCAAAAGAGAAGAAAAAGAAATAAAAGGAATACAAATTGGAAAAGAAGAAGTAAAACTGTCACTGTTTGCAGATGACATGATACTATACATAGAGAATCCTAAAGATGTGACCAGAAAAGTACTAGAGCTAATCAATGAATATGGTAAAGTTGCAGGATACAAAATTAATGCACAGAAATCTCTTGCATTCCTATACACTAATGATGAAAAATCTGAAAGAGAAATTAAGGAAACACTCCCATTTACCATTGCAACAAAAAGAATAAAATACCTAGGAATAAACCTACCTAGGGAGACAGAAGACCTGTATGCAGAAAACTGTAAGGCACTGATGAAAGAAATTAAAGATAATACCAACAGATGGAGAGATATACCATGTTCTCGGATTGGAAGGATCAATATTGTGTAAATGACTATACTACCCAAAGCAATCTACAGATTCAATGCAATCCCTATCAAATTACCAATGGCATTTTTTACGGAACTAGAACAAAAAATCTTAAAATTTGTATGGAGACACAAAAGACCCCGAATAGCCCAAGCAGTCTTGAGGGAAAAAAACAGAGCTGGAGGAATCAGACTCCCTGACTTCAGACTATACTACAAAGCTACAGTAATCAAGACAATATGGTACTGGCACAAAAACAGAAACATAGATCAATGGAACAAGATAGAAAGCCCAGAGATAAACCCATGCACCTATGGTCAACTAATCTATGACAAAGTAGACAAGGATATACAATGGAGAAAAGACAGTCTCTTCACTAAGTGGTGCTGGGAAAACTGGACAGCTACATGTAAAAGAATGAAATTAGAACACTCCCTAACACCATACACAAAAATAAACTCAAAATGGATTAGAGACCTAAATATAAGACTGGACACTATAAAACTCTTAGAGGAAAACATAGGCAGAAGACTCTTTGACATAAATCACAGCAAGATCTTTTTTGATCCACCTTCTAGAGTAAAGGAAATAAGAACAAAAATAAACAAATGGGACCTAATGAAACTTAAGAGCTTTTTCACAGCAAAGGAAACCATAAACAAGACGAAAAGACAACCCTCAGAATGGGAGAAAATATTTGCAAACAGATCAACGGACAAAGGATTAATCTCCAAAATATATAAACAGCTCATGCAGCTCAATATTAAAAAAACAAACAACCCAATCCAAAAATGGGCAGAAGACCTAAATAGACATTTCTCCAAAGAAGACATATAGATGGCCAAGAAGCACATGAAAAGCTGCTCAACATCACTAATTATTAGAGAAATGCAAATCAAAAGTACAATAAGGTATCACCTCACACCAGTTAGAATGGGCATCATCAGAAAATCTTCAAACAACAAATGCTGGAGAGGGTGTGGAGAAAAGGGAACCCTCTTGCACTGTTGGTGGGAATGTAAATTGATACAGCCACTATGGAGAACAGTATGGAGCTTCCTTAAAAACTAAAAATAGAATTACCATCTGATCCAGCAATCCCACTACTGGGCATATACCCAGAGAAAACTATAATTCAAAAAGACACATGCACCCCAATGTTCATTGCAGCACTATTTACAATAGCCAGGTCATGGAAGCAACCTAAATGCCCATTGACAGACGAATGGATAAAGAAGATGTGGTACATATATACAATGGAATATTACTCAGCCATAAAAAGGAACGAAATTGAGTCATTTGTTGAGACGTGGTTGGATCTAGAGACTGTCATACAGAGTGAAGTAAGTCAGAAAGAGAAAAACGAATATTGTATATTAACGCATATATGTGGAACCTAGAAAAATGGTGCAGATGAACCGGTTTGCAGGGCAGAAATAGAGACACAGATGTAGAGAACAAACGTATGGACACCAAGGGGGGAAAGTGGCGGGGGGGTGTGGTGGTGGTAGTGTGATGAATTGGGAGATTGGGATTGACATGTATACACTGATGTGTGTAAAATTGATGACTAATAAGAACCTGCTGTATAAAAAAATAAATAAAATTTAAAAATTAAAAAAAAATTAAATTATTCTTAATTTTAGTATTTAATGTCCATCTACTTGTTAGGCTAAAGGTTTAGTATCATGCTTCATAAATGTTACACCTAGGTTTATCTAAATATATAAGTTTAAGGATTATATGAATTGTTGAATACGCAAAACGTTTCCTAGTTACCCTGTGCAGCTGTTTTGAATACTGTGCTTATTCACAAGTACCTCTGAAGTCATGAATTAGGACACAAACAGAAGCATGAAAAGAATGCTCAGCAGTGCTGGGAAACCAAAGTTATGGGAGAATCTATTGAATTCAAGCTATCTAAGAGGAAAGATTTGACAAGATAACTCATATGTCTGTTCTTTTAGCCAAGCAATTCTAATGCTCAGTTTTTCTGAAGTAGTGTCAATATCAATGTCAGCAGCAGTGCAGCCCACAAATGTTCATGGCATTCAAACACAGCTGCTTCGTGTTTTGAGAATACAGGGAGCGAGATGTGGAGAAGACTTTCCTGGGGCCTCAACAGGGTTGATCATGAGAGTGGATGTTTAGGGTTACTGGTTATGCTGTGGCAGCAATGAGTGTTGTGCCCTGAATGACAGAGGTGCCAATGTGTTCTTTAATAAATATCTTTAATTTTGTTTGTTTGTGATATATATAGCCTTTTCTGAAGTATGAGGCCTATGGCAAGAATCCTTCTTGTCTAGGTCTAGGGTAGCTGTACATGACAGGGTTATTAGGGTTCTCCAGAGAAACAGAACCTACAAGAGATAGCTATATATATATAGATATCTATCTATCTATCTATATCTATATATATAACATTTAACAAATAACTTTATAAATAAATATAATAAAATATATAAATAAAAATTAAAATATAATAAATAGTAAAATAAATATACAATATATCAAATATATCAATAAAAAGATAAGTATTTGCTTATATTTATGAATATTCATATTATTATTGTATAATAAAATAGTAAGTTAAACATATTAAAATAAAAATGAAAATATATAATGAATATATAAATATAATATATAATATATTAAATATATTTAAAATATATGTTCTATATATATTATAAAGAATTGGCTCATGTGATTATGGAGGCTGAGAAGTCTCAAGACCTGCAGTTGGCAAGCTGAAGACACAGGAGAACTTATGGTGTAGTTCCAGTCTGAGTTGAAAGGTCTGAGAACCGGGAGAGCCAATGGTGTAAGTTTCAGTCTGAAAGCCGGCAGGCCCCATTGCTGATATTTCAGTTCAAGTCTGAAGGAAAAGACCCCTGTCTTAGTTTAAGCAGCCAGTCAGGAGGAGTTCTCTCTAAACTTTCTGCTCTGTTTCGGTAGCTCTTCAATTGATTAGATGAAGCCCATGCACATTAGGGAGGGCAGTCTGTTTTACTCAGTCTTCCTATTCAAGTGTTAATCTGATCCAGAAACACTCTCTCAGACACACCCAGAATTATGTTTGACCAAATGTCTGGGTACTCTATGGCCGTCAAATTGACACATAAAATTAGCCATCATAATGACCAAGAGCCAGAAAATATGCAAAAAGAGCTCTCCAAGTAGATGTTTCCACATGCATGGGTTCAAGCTCATGGCTGTTGCTTGGAAGATGGGACATTTGTGCAGAAACTCTCCATTTCCAGCATTCATGATGGCATAGCTATACTATAGGCTAATCCTGTAACATGAAATCCTTGTTTCTGAGCAACCAAACAGATGAGGATACATTTAATAAACTTGGTATAAAAAGGTGGGGAAATACATAAAATGGTAGAAATAGCTCATCTAAAACTGTCTCAACATTCTAAGGCATATTCATAATAGAGTAGGGTTCAGCTATCAGGAATATTCGCAAGCATGGATAGCTCACTCCCCAGTGACTCCAGATCAGTGAAACGCAGCTTTATATGTGCACGTATTGTAAATATACCCGATACAGTAACTGAATGCTAGCTAAGAACAGGGTGCACTAAGTTTTCAAAGGGAATTATGAAAGAAGTAAGGAGTAAAATCATTGACTCTTCTAAGGAGCCTAAAAGTTTATAGAGAATTCAAGGCAGGTCTAAATATGTATCTATAAACACAGGCCGTAGAAATGTTCTAATGTATGTATAATTATACACACTTCATTCTTTGGCTTTCCACTCATTTATAATTGGTGATAATTTAGACCTAGGGCATGCCAAATTGATGATTTTTTTTGGCCAAAACAGGATTTTCACAGAAAACACAAAAGGAAATATTTCCTGGATGCCCAACGTATGCCAGGTACTAAGATGGTTGTTTTACATGCATTATCTCACTTAATCCTTATAATAGTTCTGTGAGGTGAACTTTTTACAAATGAGGAAACTGAGTGTCACAGGAGTTAAATATAGATCCAAATACAGATCACCCCAATTCTAAAGCTACACACCATTCAAACAAACTAGCAAGAAAATGCTTAGCGAGCCTCAGAGGGCCAACCAGCCATTTCTGAGACTATTAGAAGTTCACGTGAACAAATATTGATAAATCCATTAGAGATCATCCTTTTTGTTAGGGTACTGAGGGACGCCAATCAACTAATGGTTGACAGCCTGTTCAAATTTATTGAATGCACTCTGAATAATATTACCATTATGTAATAATTTGACTTTTGGTTAATTTCTAGGCTGAGCTGTCTCTCATATTAATCTGAATAAATTAAATTTGACTTTTGGGTTTGAATTATGGAGAGCCAAAGTGTCCTAGAATGAACATTTTTGTGAGTTGATGGTCCTCAGAGACCCCACTAGGATGGGTGTTAGGGAGGGAAAGTCATTCTCCCTTTCTAATCATTACAAGCAAGTAAACTAATGTGGGCTATTAATATGGTAGTCTGTGTTGTTGTTCTGTGAAAACCAGTTCATAAAGATGATGTAATTCAGCCGGGTCTTCCCCTCTGTGCTTGATCCCAGCAAGAAGGCTCAGAGTTATAAACAAGGTTACTATATATAATGTGTGTGTATATTTTATAGTATTATAATTTTATTTTTATTATTATATTTATAAAAGGTTATTATATTGAATAAAATAACAATCATCTTGTACCATTACAGGGACAAGGCTCAGAGACATGTGTGCCCAGCAGTGTGCTTTAGTAAGTGTTGCTGATGACTGAGATTGAGTGGGTATGCTGAGTTGGACATTTTATTTTGAACCTAGGATCAGAATTAGAAAAACTTAGAAAAACAATGCAAGAATGGACACTCTGCTTGAGTTAAGATTTCTTTTTACAGTGTCTTGCTACCTAAATAAAATAGAGGCTCTGTGTTCACCAAATCTTTGCAGGTAATTAATGTCAATGATTTATCTCGGAGAAGTCACATTGTTGCTGTATTCAGAGATGTAAGTGGTTATTTCAGAATTGGCTGTTGTGGTTTAGATTTTGATCTGTAGCTTTGGTTTTCTTGTGATTCATATTGATTCCTCCAATTTGTATGCTGCTTTGCTCTGTAGGTTCTTGATCCACTTGTTTCTCTCCTCTTTGGCCATGGTTATAGGTTTAAGTTTCTAGTTTTCGATTTTCTTTTATTCTTGGATTTTCAGTGTTTGTACTCAGGGTGGCTTTTTTTTTTTTTTTTTTAAATAGTTCTTGCTTTGTTTGTTTGCCCTGCTGTCAGGCCTATTTGGCCTTGTCCATGGGATAATAGAAATGAAAGTGCTTTGTAAGTTGTAAAGCACCATTTAAATGTAAGAGATGATTACTATTTTACTAAAAGTAATAACCTTGTTTATAACTCTGAGTCTTCGTGATGTAATTGGGGGCAAAGAGGAGCACCTGATTGGACAGGTGGGTCATCTTTATGCCCTGAGATCCTAGTTCTCAACGGCTCTAGCAATGAATGTCGTGGCTAGATTCTCTGTGAACAAGGATTACAGCCCATGTTTAATCTTGAGAATGGAGGCATGAGCCTAAGAAGGAGACAGAGGGCTCACAGAGGGCAGCTCCAAAAGCCTGATTGGTCCTACTTAATGCCTGACTCTTGACTTATGCTCACACCCTGATTTTGGAAGCCTAAAATACTCTGCTGGACCAGGTCTAGGCCTGGATCCCATCTTTACCTCCTGTGTTCTGTCAGGGATCTTGTTATAGGCTGTGTGGCAACATTGGGGAATGTCTTTGGTGACTCTCTTGGTCCACATGAAAATTCACATCACCTTTTAAAAATCAATCCTAAAGTGAAGACAGAACTTTCATCATGATTAAGTAGTTCTGTTCTGCCTCCTCATCAAGAAGTGCTACTGAGTTTAGGCCTGAACTAAAACCAGTCCCCATCTACAGTTTTTCTGTTTCAATTGATATAAAAACTCATCCATCTATGGCTATAGATGACTTTAACTTGCTTATATCTATAGCTAATTCCCAACTTTTGAAAAGTTGCTCTTTATTTCAACTAAGCCATCATTAGTGGAATCCATCCCAGTCTTGGAGAAAGATGTCCTTATTGGCTCCTCAGTAGATTGGAAATACAGAAATTTTCTTCTAGGGAAAGGAAGAGTTTAAGAGTCTCCCTCCCAAAAGTTGTGTGGTGTGCTAAGGGGTAGGTGCGACAGCGTTTTATAAAAGGAGATACCTCTGTGACTGGATATCTTTAGGATCAGCACAGACACCCTCATGAGGTGGGCAGTATGTGAGTCCATCTTTGTCCTCACATCTCTACCTTGTTATTCATTCAGTGAATACTTATTGAGCACTCATTTGGTGATAGGCAGATGCTGTGTTAGATGATAGGGACATAATTTCTGACAACTGTCCCAGATCTGTAGGTCATCTAAGCTAGAGCCTGTATATGGTCTTCAGGCCAGACAGATCTGGATTCTAGTGACTTCTCCTCTTTTGCTATTTGTGTTACTCTGTAAATCTGCTCAATAATTTGTCATCTGAATCTTACTTTATGCATCTGTAAAATTGGATAACAATTACCAAATAGAACTGTGGTGAAGGTTCCATAAATGATGAATCTAACACTCCATGCTGGACACATAGTAGGTCTCTCACTTATTAATTGATAGGTGCATCCTCTGCACTCATCTTCTTCATCCCATCTCAAACTCACTGACTGCTCTTTGCTTGGGGCAGCTTGGCCTCCAAGTAGAATTTAATAGTGTTTAAGTCCTTATGCGAATAGATGTATGGAGGAGATATTTTCAGTAGATATAGATCCCAGTTCAAGATTCTAGAAATATATAGACATAGTTCCAGTCAACATTTTCTTTTTTATCAGCTGATTAAAAATCTGTTTTTTTTTTTTTAACTTGAACAATTAATTTAATGAAAATGGTCATGCTGGTAGGCTGGGCAACCATTAAAATAACAAAACAAAGAATTGTACATAGTAATCAACAATAGAGATAGAATGGAATCATAAAAACACTTAATCCAAAGAAGGGAGAAAAAGAGGAAAGAGGGAAGAAAAGCAGATAATTCAAATATAAAATGAATAACAAGATGATAGATTTGATAGATTTATAGATTTAAACTCGGCTATGTCAACAGTTACATTAAATGTAAATGGTCACAGAGATGGACACAGTGGATAAAAAACAGTAAGATCCACTATGTGCTTTTTACAAGAAACCTCCTTTAAATATCAAGACATAAATATATTATAAGTAAATTGATGGAAAAGATATATCATTAAAACGAATCTAAAGAGAGCTGGAGTGGCTATATTAATATCAAAGTAGATTTCAGAGCAAAGAATATTATAAGGGATAAAGAGGCCCATTTAATGATGATAGTCTCCTCATCATAGAACATAACAATCTTAAACATTTATGCACCTAATATTATGAACATAACAACTTCCAAACATGAAGCAAAAAACTGGTAGAACTGCAAAGAGAAAAAACAAACATACAGTGGTAATCACAGATTTTAGCACCTCCTCTTAATAATAGATAGAACATATATAGAAAAAAGCCAATAAGGATATGGAAGAACTAAACGATACTAACCTGACATCAACTAATTTGACGTAATTGACCTTTATAGAATACTGCATTCAACAACAGAAGAATACATGGCACTCTACATTCAATTATCTAGCACCTGATACATCACTCTAGTCACTTCTGTCTGTCAGCAGGAAAATGCTTCTGTCAACAGTGAATACTATTGTTCTGGGCCTCACCAGGCCATGAAAATCCCACAGAATTCCTCTTAGAGCTGTACTGGCTCCTCCTTGGGGCAATTCTGCTGAATATTCTAGTAGTAGCTCCAGGAGAAGATCATTGTTTCAAGAGCATAGCTCACCTCCTCAGGATGAAGTCAGAGGTTGAATCTGAACCAAGTGTCTAACTCACATATTGTCATCTTGTTTGGGAGAACAGCAGCCTTTAAACTTTGTCCAGACTTATTAAAATATAAATATTATTGCCCTCAGGGGCTTGGCATTGAAAAAACATGATAACAATTCCAGATTTAGGCCCATCCAAAGATTTTATGCCATTTTTTTAGGATATTGGAACTGTTGAAATCGAACAGTAGAGATCCCTCCTCCAAAAAAACCTTCCTGAGAGATTTTACTCCCTTAAGATAATGTATTTCAAGACACATCTTCCTGCCCCCTACCTTCCCAAAGGGAGAAAATTTGAAACCATAAGAATTATGGTCAAGTACACATGTCAAGTACACATGTTATCAGCTTTAAATTATAAAACATAAATACAATTCACATAATAGTATAAAAAATGGTATTTTGATCAAGGAATGAAAAGATGGGTAGCCCTACCATTATCAAATTCCACTGAACTGTTTCTCTTGAGAATCAGCTGTGCAAGTGAAGGGTGGCAGAAATAGAATAGATACAGCCACATTGTATCTTGTGTATAACTCACCATGAATCTTGGCTACATCATGTGCTTCTGCACTCCGTATGGGCTTCCTCCACACAACTGCCCCTCCTGTGAACATGAAGTATGCCCAGATTATAGTACACATCATAATTTATCACAGTCTACCTTTAAGTGATATTATACCGCTTTAGGTATAGTACAAAAACTTTACAATGGTGTATTTCCATTTCTCTCCTTCTGACCCTTATGCTATTCTTATCATAAATTTTACTTTTAGGTATGTTATAAACCCCACAATGAATTTTTATTACTTTTTCTTAAATTGTCAATTATCTTTTAAAGTAATTTAAATAATAAATTTAAAAGTATATTTTTACCCATTTAGTTACCATATCTAGTACTCTTCATTTCTTTGTGTAGCTTCAGATTTACATCTGCTATCATTTTCCTTCTGCTTGAGGTACTTCCTTAAATATTTTTCACAGTGCAGATCTACTTATAATGAAATCTTTTAGCTTTTGAACATCTGAAAAAAATATTTATTTTGTCTTTATTTTTCACAAGGTAAAGGATTCTATGTTGACAGTTTTTCACCATCCAGTACTGTAGAGATGTCATTCCATTGTGTTCTAGTTTGGACCATTTCTAAGGGAAAATCTGCCTCTATTTTTAATCTTTGTTCCTCTGGATGTAATGTGTCTTTTTTTTCTCCAGCTGCTTTTAAGATTATCTGTTTATCATTGGGTTTGAGAAATTTGCTTAGGATGTGCTCTGGTATGTTTTTCTTCTGTTTCTTGTGCTTGGAGTTCACTGAGCTTCTTGGTTATATGATTTATAATTTTCATCAAATTTGGAAATTTTTCAGCCAATATTTTTTCAAGTATTATTTTATGTCCTTCTCCCTTTCAGAGACTAAAATATCAATAACATGAATATTCAGCCTCTCATAGTTGTCCCCCAGCTCACAGATTCTCTGTTCCTTTTTTTTTTTTCATTTTGGAAAGTTTCTATTGCTATATTTTCAAGTTTACCAATGCTCTCTTTTGCAATGTCTAATCTGTTCTTAATCTAATGTAGTATGTATTTTTTTAAAAATAAATTTATGTATTTATGTATTTATGTATTTATTTTTGGCTGCATTGGGTCTTCATTGCTGTGCGTGGGCTTTCTCTAGTTGTGGTGAGCGGGGGGCTACTCTTCGTTGCGGTGTGTGGGCTTCTCATTGCAGTGGCTTCTCTTGTTGCGGAGCACGGGCTCTAGGCATGTGGGCTTCAGTAGTTGTGGCATGTGGGCTCAGTAGTTGTGGCTCACGGGCTCTGGATCACAGGCTCTGTAGTTGTGGCACACAGGCTTAGTTGCTCCATGGCATGTGGGATCTTCCCGGACCAGGGCTCGAACCCGTGTCCCCTGCATTAGCAAGTGGATTCTTTACCACTGAGCCACCAGGGAAGTCCCTAGTATGTATTTTATCTCAGGCATAGTAGTTTTTATGTTTAGAAGTTAGATTTAGGAATTTCCTGGCAGTCCAGTGGTTAAGGCTCTGCCCTTTCGCTGCAGGGGGCATGGGTTCGATCCCTGGTCAGGGAACTAAGATCCCACATGCCTCGTGACCAAAAAAAAAGAAGTTAGAGTTGAGCCTTTTTTATATCTCTCATGTCTCAATTTACACGCTAAAGTATTCCTTTACGTTCTTGAACACATAGAGTATAGTTTTAACAATTCTTTTAGGGTCCTTGTCTACTAATTCTATCGTCAGTATCAATTCTGAGTCAATTTTAATTTATTGATTTTTCTTCTAAATTATGGTCATATTTTTCTGCTTTGCATGCATTATCATTTTTAATTGGATACTAGATATTGAGAATTTTATCCTGTTTGATGTTATATATTTTAGTATTTCTATAAATATTTTTGAGCTTTTTTTTCCCCCCCAGGACATTATTAAACTAGTTGGAAATAGTTTGAGCCTTTCAGTTCTTGTTTCTATGCTTTGTTAGGCAGGATCAGAGCAGAGTAGTCTAGGGTTAATTTTCCCTACTACTGAGGCAAAATTCTTCTTTGTACAATTATTAGGTTTTTGCACTCTGGCTGGTGGAAAGAGGTGCCATTTCTTTTTACCTCTAATCCTTTCAAATGATTTTTTGCCCCTCGTCTTGAATAGTTTCCTCACACACTTTAGCTGATCAGTGCTCAACTTAATTCTAGAGGGGAACCTTCTTCAGATTTCCAGAATTCTCTATTTTTCTGTGCATCTTTCTCCTCTCCACTACTCTGCCCTGAAAACTCAATTGTCTACAGGACTCCCGCTCTGTCTTTTTAACTCAAGGAGATCACTGGGCTCCATGTGGGTCCCTCTCCTTCCACTGTGACCTGGAAGTTCTCTCCAGGCAGTAAGTTGGGGCAATTGTAGGTGCATTTCTCAGGGATCCTTGACCTTCATTGCCTGATGTCCAGTGTTTTGAAAATCAATTTTTTATATATGTTGTTTGCTTTTTTGTTGTTTTAGGCAGGAGGATAAATCCAATCTTTTACCCAATTTTGGGTAGAAGCAAAGTCTGCAGTACCCTTTATATTTGAAAAAGAGTCTTGTGCCTCTTCTCTATTTTCATTTTATTTTTTAAAGTGGAGGTAGGGGTGCTTCTAGAGAGAAACCAGAAAAGGTTTGGATGAAATGCTAAAGAGATTATTTTTCTCCTTTTTCACCATCATAATTCTTTGCCACCAGAGTGATCTTTCCAAATCTAGTTATCTCTCATTTCTGCCTAAATCCTTCATGGCTCCTGAATGACTACTGAATTCAGGCATACCTTGGAGATATTGAAGGTTTGGTTCCAGACTACCGTAATAAAGCGAATATCACAATAAAGCAAGTCACGGAGTTTTTGGTTTCCCAGTACATGTAAAAGTTATGTTTACACTATACTTAGTCTATTAAGTGTGCAATAGCATTATGTTTTAAAAACCCCAATGTACATACCTTAATTAAAAAGTACTTTATTGCTAAAAAATATTAACCATCATCTGAACCTTCAGCAAGTTGTAGTAGTAACAAAAAAGATCACTGATCACAGATCACCATAACAAATATAATAATAATGAAAAAGTTAAAAATATTGCAAGAATTACCAATATGTAACACAGAAACATGAAGTGAGCAAATGTTATTGGAAAAAATGGCGCTGATAGACTTGCTTGATGCAGGGTTGCCACAAACCTTCAATTTGTAAAAAATGTAATATCTGCAAAGTGCAGTAAAGCCAAGCACAATAAAAGGAGGTATGCCTGTAGTGTCCAGACTCCTTAGTATTCATGCAAGGCTCCTGTACCTGTTAATCCTCATTTTTAACACCACTCATCTTTCCCATTACACCAAGCACTCTAACTAATATGCCTCAGCTGTCTGCCTCAGTGGCGGTGTATACGTTCTGAAATCAGAGCAACAGTTCAAATCCTACTTACTGGCTGTCTGATCTTGGGAAGTTAACTTCTTTAATATCTTATCTGAAAATAAGAGTAATAATACTATATACCTGCCAGGGTTGTTGTGAACATTAAATGAAATAATATGTGTGAAGTGCTCCACAGGATCTTGCATAGAGTAAGTGCTGCATTAATATAATTTATTACTGTGATGGTTCCTCAAATACATCACTTTCTGCTTCTCTGCCTTCTGGCCCTTTAGACATGGTTCTCCCATTGCCTGGACATTCTCCTTTTCCTGCTCCATACACTCTTCCCTGCTATGTTCTGCTTCTCTTTTCAGCTGCATCTCTAGCCTTTCCTCATGTGAGAGGCTTTCCCTGACCTTCTGATCTTAGTAGGATGCTCTCCATGTTCCATGGTGCCCCATTAATGTTTTGAAATTGTTTTCCCTCTTTCATCTCCACACAAGGGGAGGGAGACTGTGGCTCATGGTAAGTGACCAATTATGTTAGTTGAATGAATGAATGAATGAAGATTGGCTTTTAAAAACTGTTAAATAAAATGATGAAAAGGACAGTTACAAAACCCTGACATAAAATGTTTGACTGAGCACAAATACAGGCCCCAAAATTCCTAGATGAGATCGGGAGAAATTGAGAAGTAGCATGTTCAGGGACACAACAGCATGGCCAGTCACCGCTGCTTTTTGAGCCTCTCTGTGAAACTGCCACCAGAGGCTGCAATTCAATGACAAGTAATGCTACTTGGCAAGGAAAAGAGCAAAGCCTGGTGATGAGAAGAAAAAAACATGCAAGAAAATGAAAATCATGAGCCAAACAATGTGAGAACAGCCTCCTACCCCCATCCTCACCCCATGGCCCAGGCGCCCAGCATTGATGGCATTATCTCTGCACAGCCGGAATTTTAGGAAAAGCCTGCCAATATTGACATTACTCCACGTAATGAAATCAAGGTGGATTGGTGAACAATCACTTTAAAAGTTAATTGTTGAAAACCTGCAGGTTAGAGTCTTAAGCTAATAATGCCTGTTGGCTTGATGGCAGTTTTGGTGCTTGCTCGTTTTTTCATTGTTTTTATTTTTGGTGTGTTTTGTTCTCTTGACTTTGATGACAAAAAGTAGGACTCTTTTAAATTTTATTTCCTAAGGCAGGTTAGGTTCCTGCTTGGCTTTTCTGAGTGGTTATTTTCTTTCCTCCCCACCACTCCCTTTTTTACTTCCTTTCTCTCTTCATTGTATTCTAGCCCTTTAGCAACGGCTGCCTCTTGTCCTGCAGTCTTGCACAGACATTTGGGAATCCTGGTAAACACAGCCCCTACCATCTTCAGCCTTCTTGAAGTCCTTGGAGGCTGTGTTGAAGGAGTTTCCTCATGACTGAGTCATTGGTGACATACTCAGAGTTCTGCCAGTATCCCTTCCTCAGGGAACCAGTTCCCCAGATGGTCCTGGAAAGAATCAGAGATGGGAGACCTCTGTGTATAAATGGAAGACCTTTCTGTCCCATAGATTGGAGGCTGTTAAGTGATGGTCCATCTCAAGGAGAGCCTCACATCAAAACTGATGTCTCTCTTCTCCTTCCCCTCAGACCTCAGGCTGAGGTGAGTGAAGACAGGGGATTTTAGGAATTCTTACTTGAGGCAGGAAACTGACAAGGTATACATCCTTTCTTGACTAAATCCTGGCATGATTTGGGTCTCTCAGTATATTTCCATTTATTGATGAGCAGATCACAGACTAGCCTGTGGGCATGTTTTCAAACTTAATGAAGAAAAGACAATTTCTGCCACAAGAGCTCTTCATCTAACTGACAGCATCAATCAAGGGCTACTATGACTCCTGGCTGCACTCAGTAATGAAACCTTTCTCCTAAAAACTAGAGAGGCGGGGGAGATAAGACAGTGGGCCATGGAGGAAGGGGCAGAAGGAGACTATAGTTCATCTAAACTGCTTCTTCTTTACCTCACATGGGCCTTGGTGAAGGCATGAGGGAGACCAGAAGGGTGAGGCTTGGTGGTAACTGGAAGGTCATGGAAAGCAGACAGTAGGGAGTCTTTCCCTGAGGGAAATGATGCTATGGCAGCTGCTTTAAACTTGGAAGTGGTTTTTTTTCATCCCCTGTGGTGGAGAGCCAGTATCTAGGAGATTCTCCTTTCAGAAGTTTACTGTCCTTTCCATTTAGGACCCCAAAAATAGAACTTCTATTCTATTCAGAGATCTGAGGCCTCTCCTGGGGACAGGTATTTCCTTACTTTTGCTGGGAAACATTTTTTTTCTCCCCAAAGGAAAGTAACTTCCTTTGTAAAAACCCAACAGGCAAACACATCAGAAAGGGAAATAAGGATTTGGTGGTTTGGGATGGAATGAAGTGGAGGGAGGTGTATGTTGGGGTGCAAACCCCAGTGGCCATGTAGATGCTCTAGAAAACTTGGTTTCTGAGAAGCACTGAAAACCATGAATCTGGTTCATTGCCCTCAAATTGAGGAGCATAGAGGTTGTGAGACTTTTTGAAGGGCAAACTGATAATTCCTGGTGGAACTGGTCCTCTGACGTCTCCTCTCCCCTTAAGGTGGGGCATCTACTTTGTGCCAAGCATCCTGATGTGCACCAGTGATTCAGAGGGAGGGGGAGGGGAGGGGAGTGCGGGGAGAACAGGCTGTGCATGGATATATGAAGCTTCTGGCTGTCCTTGAGAAGGTGTGGCCTTATAGGTCCCCAGGACATCCCTCTATTCCTTTCCCTTGCTTCTCCAGCAACAGTGCTTTTTCCCTAAAAGAACTCATGTGCTTCTGACAGAGGGTTTCATACTTCTGCTTTCTAGGAGAAATAATTTGCTCACATTGGCTAGAAAGCTACAAGTTATCCCTAGTTACTTTTACCTTCCTCATCTTCTATAATCAGCCCATCACCTAGATCTGTTGAATTACCTCCCAAATAATCTGAGTCAGTCCACTTAGCTTTGTCTTCATTCAAATACCCTGATCCAAGTCACCATAACCTCGTTGGAGCTGGCAAACCATCTCCTTACTGGCTCTCCTCTTTCATTCTGGTCTCATTTAAATGCATTCTTCACATGCAAACCAGCATGATGTTTTTGAACCGCAGCTCTGATATGTCACTTCCTCTACCAGCGAAAACTCCTCAGTGGCTTTCCATTGGTTTTAGGGTAAAGACCTCAGTCTTTAAGATACCCCATGCACTGCATGGTCAGGGTTCTGTCTGTGTCTCCAGCCTTGTTTCACATCTCCTCCTTCTCTCTCTGCTCTCCATCTACACCAACATCCTTGCCATGCCCTCTCCTGCCACAGGGAGTTTACACTTGCTATTTTCTCTACTTGGAACTCTCTCCCTAACCCCATTCACCTAGATACCTCCTCCTCAACCTCAGCTCTCTGTTCACTCATCAGGGAATCCTCCCTCTCCCCTGATTCAGTTATATTCCCTTATTGTAAGCTCTCATTGCCGCATGTGCTTCTCCTTTGTAGCACTTCTACAGTGGTAATTTCACATGTACTTGTGCGTTTATGTGCTTAGTGTCTAACTTCCTTGTGGAACTGTCAGCTCCATGGGATGGGGACCATGTTTGTTTTAGCCCTAGCATGGTGCCCTTCATAGAGCAGGGCTCAATAAATAATTCATGAATGAATAAGTGAATGAATAAATGAATAAATTAGTGAATGAATGAACTGACTTCTGGAATAAGAGGTCTTTGCTGAATTGTCCCTTTTGAGTAGTAAGTAATGGAATTTTTTGCCTCTGGGACAAGACGCTTTTGACCCCCTGTTTTGACATAATCCTTTTCTCACTTAAATTGTGAAAAGCACCTAGAATAAGCCTCTGGAATCCTTGAAACCACCACTTACCTCAGGAAGCAGTGGAATGGGGTGCCTTCTCTTGTGCCACTGGAAACGTGGCCTTTCCTCTGAGGACAGCGCTTCTGTAAGCAGTTTCTTCTTCATCCTCCCTCCATCTGCCACATGAGGAGATGGACAGGAAGGGCTCTGAGATTCACCACACAGGCGAGAGTGAGAGCACAAGACCATTACTCCGATGGAGTTGGGAGCATGGGAGTGACATAAGTAAGTCACAGGCTGTGTCCTCCAACTAATGTGGGCACAAGTTTGCCCATGAATCCATAATTTAAAAATATCTTTTAGTTTCTTGACCTTCCTCAATCTTAACCTTTGCTATTGGCCACTCTACAAACAGTATGGCATTCTTTTTTTTTTTTTTTTTAAACATCTTTATTGGAGTATAATTGCTTTACAATGGTGTGTTAGTGTCTGCTTTATAACAAAGTGAATCAGTTATACATATACATATGTTCCCATATCTCTTCCCTCTTGCATCTCCCTCCCTCCTATCCTCCCTATCCCACCCCTCTAGGTGTTCACAAAGCACCGAGCTGATCTCCCTGTGCTATGTGGCTGCTTCCCACTAGCTATCTATTTTACATTTGGTAGTGTATATATGTCCATGCCACTCTCTCACCCTGTCACATCTTACCCCTCCCCCTCCCCATACCCTCAAGTCCATTCTCTAGTAGGTCTGTGTCTTTATTCCCGTCTTGCCGCTAGGTTCTTCATGACCTTTTTTTTTTTTTTCCCTTAGATTCCATATATATGTGTTAGCATACTGTATTTGTTTTTCTCTTTCTGACTTACTTCACTCTGTATGACAGACTCTAACTCCATCCACCTCACTACAAATACCTCCATTTCATTTCTTTTTATGGCTGAGTAATATTCCATTGTATATATGTGCCACATCTTCTTTATCCATTCATCCGATGATGGACACTTAGGTTGCTTCCATGTCCTGGCTATTGTAAATAGAGCTGCAATGAACATTTTGGTACATGACTCTTTTTGAATTATGGTTTTCTCAGGGTATATGCCCAGTAGTGGGATTGCTGGGTCGTATGGTAGTTCTATTTTTAGTTTTTTAAGGAACCTCCATAGTGGCTGTATCAATTTACATTCCCACCAACAGTGCAAGAGGGTTCCCTTTTCTCCACACCCTCTCCAGCATTTATTGTTTGTAGATTTTTTGATGATGGCCATTCTGACCGTTGTGAGATGATACCTCATTGTAGTTTTGATTTGCATTTCTCTAATGATTAATAATGTTGAGCATTCTTTCATGTGTCTGTTGGCCATCTATATGTCTTCTTTGGAGAAATGTCTATTTAGGTCTTCTGCCCATTTTTGGATTGGGTTGTTTGTTTTTTTGTTATTGAGCTGCATGAGCTGCTTGTAAATCTTGGAGATTAATCCTTTGTCAGTTGCTTCATTTGCAAATATTTTCTCCCATTCTGAGGGTTGTCTTTTGGTCTTGTTTATGGTTTCCTTTGCTGTGCAAAAGCTTTTAAGTTTCATTAGGTCCCATCTGTTTGTGTTTTTATTTCCATTTCTCTAGGACCTGGGTCAAAAAGGATCTTGCTGTGATTTATGTCATAGAGTGTTCTGCCTATGTTTTCCTCTAAGAGTTTGATAGTGTCTGGCCTTACACTTAGGTCTTTAATCCATTTTGAGTTTATTTTTGTGTGTGGTGTCAGGGAGTGTTCTAAGTTCATACTTTTACATGTATCTGTCCAATTTTCCCAGAACCATTTATTGAAGAGGCTGTCTTTTCTCCACTGTATATGCTTGCCTCCTTTATCAAAGATAAGGTGACCATATGTGCGTGGGCTTATCTCTGGGCTTTCTATCCTGTTCCATTGATCTATATTTCTGTTTTGGTGCCAGTACCAAACTGTCTTGATTACTGTAGCTTTGTAATATAGTCTGAAGTCAGGGAGCCTGATTCCTCCTGCTCCATTTTTCGTTCTCAAGATTGCTTTGGCTATTCGGGGTCTTTTGTGTTTCCATACAAATTGTGAAATTTTTTGTTCTAGTTCTGTGAAAAATGCCAGTGGTAGTTTGATAGGGATTGTGTTGAATCTGTAGATTGCTTTGGGTAGTAGAGTCATTTTCACAATGTTGATTCTTCCAATCCAAGAACATGATATATCTCTCCATCTATTTGTATCATCTTTAATTTCTTTCATCAGTGTCCTATAATTTTCTGCATACAGGTCTTTTGTCTCCTTAGGTAGGTTTATTCTTAGATATTTTATTCTTTTTGTTGCAATGGTAAACGGGAGTGTTTTCTTAATTTCACTTTCAGATTTTTCATCATTAGTGTATAGGAATGCAAGAGATTTCTGTGCATTAATTTTGTATCCTGCTACTTTACCAAATTCATTGATTAGCTCTAGTAGTTTTCTGGTAGCATCTTTAGGATTCTCTATGTATAGTATCATGTCATCTGCAAACAGTGACAGCTTTACTTCTTCTTTTCCGATTTGGATTCCTTTTATTTCTTTTTCTTCTCTGATTGCCGTGGCTAACACTTCCAAAACTATGTTGAATAATAGTGGTGAGAGTGGGCAACCTTGTCTTGTTCCTGATCTTAGTGGAAATGGTTTCAGTTTTTCACCATTGAGGACAATGTTGGCTGTGGGTTTGTCATATATGGCCTTTATTATGTTGAGGAAAGTTCCCTCTATGCCTACTTTCTGCAGGGCTTTTATCATAAATGGGTGTTGAATTTTGTCAAAAGCTTTCTCTGCATCTATTGAGATGATCATATGGTTTTTCTCCTTCAATTTGTTAATATGATGTATCACGTTGATTGATTTGCGTATATTGAAGAATCCTTGCATTCCTGGAATAAACCCCACTTGATCTTTGTTGTGGTGCGTGGGATTCTCATTGCAGTGGCTTCTCTTGTTGCGGAGCACAGGCTCTAGGCTCATGGGCTTCAGTAGTTGTGGCACATGGGCTCAGTAGTTGTGGCTTATGGGCTCTAGAGTGCAGGCTCAGTAGTTGTGGCACACGGGCTTAGTTGCTCCACGGCATGTGGGATCTTCCCAGACCAGGGCTCGAACCCGTGTCGCCTGCATTGGCAGGAGGATTCTTAACCACTGCGCCACCAGGGAAGTCCCAGGCTCCTGTTTCTTTAATATTGATTTCTAGCTGCCCCAGCTCTGAATTTGGCACACAAGGATTCTTGTTCTTTGGCACTCTGCTTGGCCAACCCCAATCTGCCCCTCACAGGCATTCCCAAGACAGGCCTAGTCCCTTATACTCACACTGAAATTATGCCCAAAGTCCATGCCTGGGGGTACCACCATTGCTTTCCCTGGTGTTCTCACTGGAGTACTTCTCAAAGTCTTGTCACCATTTTTTGAAGAAGAAGTTGCTAAGCTAGAACCCTCAGCAGCACCTCCACTTTCCTGGAGTTCTTGGTCCTTGGCAAAACATAGATGCCACTGGCCATGTCCCCAACAGCCCTTGGAGCTGGGATCATCAGTCAAGATGGTGTTTCATCCTGGAAGCAGGGGGAGGCTATGGCTCTCAGTACTCCTTTTCTGTGGAATGTTTTGGGCTTTCCAGCTCTTGTGGTCCCCACCAGATGGCCCTATGGTAGATAGAACTTGGTCACTTTTCCTGCATTGGGCACCCAGACCAGGGTCCTGGCAGAGGATGCTGGATGGGTCTGTCTTTGGAGCTCCTCTCTCCTCCCCAAGGTCTGGCATAAGACATATGTCTACTGACCATTTGCCTGTATCCTTTCCCATCCCCTTATTCTGTGCTGCTCTGGTCATCGGTTGATCCCTAACTTCTCTTCCTTTTCTCAGCTGCTGCAGCTGTGATGGGTGATTTTTACATACTCAGAATACTCCCAAACACGTGTTTGGATTTTGAGCAACTCCCCAAAGACTTTGTTGGGGAGGCACAGCCTTATAATAACTTATAACTGCCATGTATCTCCATGGTGTATCAGTAGTCCTTTTCTCTGTGGCCAGGGACAAAGATCAGATGGTCTTCAGATTTGGCAATTCCCAGACACTAGCTGTATTTCCTTGCTTTCTTTATCACTCAAAATTTAAATAGTTTGAGTGAGAAAATGAAACCAAAATTTTAAATAATATGTTAAAGAAAGTTTTAAATCTTAACAACCTTATTATTAGTAGTAAATTACTGTGATCTGCCCACAGACAGTTAAGACACACAGGCAAGGACATGGACTTAAGGTGAGGAGCCCAATGAAGGTCTCTACAGGTCATCCTCAGGTCTTTCAGTGAAGGGCATCTTCACTGGCTACCTAGACATTCCTAGTCTCTTGGGATAATTGGAGCCTAGTAGCTGGGGAGTGACCATGGGTCTTACTTGAGGTGGGCAGGCATTCTTATTCAGCCTTCTTGAGACATGCTCCAGTGAAAGGGACACCTTGATGAAATTGAACTCTGATCCTCCACGATTGGCAGCAGAAGGGCAATAATGGCATGGTGGTGGAATGGTCTTGAATTTGGTTCACTAAGAGCCACATTCCCATTGCAGACTTCACTCACCCATGTTGCTCCTGCATGGAGGATATTAGTAGCTGAGAATAGCTTCATTGAGCTCAGTCCAACTCTTTTTTATACTTCCTCCTTCACCGTGAGCTTCATCTCACCTGGCGGGGTCCTCTTGCTTCAGACTTTGATGCCTGATCCCTTGTGAGCTACCGTAAGAACAAGAACATGCACTATCCTGGGGTGGTGGTGGATGCTGCACTTTTGCTATAGCCTCCATCCCAGCTGGAATAAGAAGAGCCGATGCTGCCTCCTCTTGTGCTTCTTATCATCTCTCTTCCAAGACCAGGACATGTTTCAGAGCCTTAGCAGGACTGAATCTGTGTCCACACGGAGGAAAAACAGCAACCTTGGCTTTTGAGGGAGTGACAGCACTATGGCAGGATGGTGGAGTTTAGGACTCTCTGTGATTCTACCAGCCAGGTATCTTCTCTGGCTTTATACCCACTTACTCCTCCACCCCATCTCCCTCCCCCTGAACTCTGACCAAGGAAGTCCCCAGAGGCCCAGGCTCTTAGGATTTATGGAGACAATGACTCTATGTCCTCTGAGTCTTCAACAAGGCTTGGAGCTTTGATGCCTGTCAGCTTTGGCTGTGGTTGGGGGGATGGAAGGGAGAAGTGCCACTGTAACCTCTCTACCCCATTACCCCTGCCCTGCTGATCCCCGGAGCAGCAAAGAAAAATTCCAGCTTTGAAGATGGGCCCTGGTCAGTTACGAATCCTGCAAACAGGTGCTTCTGGCCATCAAAGTCTTGAAGCAGTTAAACTTGCTTTCACCTTTGTTGCAGTTCCCTTAAAAGAAAATAGAGAGATCTTCGAAAGGTGGAAGGGGTGGCAGGCCAGAAACGTAAAGTGTGTGCAATCACTCAGATACAAGTGGCACCACTAAAAATTGCCTTCATATATCAGCTTATGGTTTACACACTCTGGCAGAAAGGACACTAAAAGGTCAGCGGAAAAAAAATTTATATGTCAGGCCTGGAGCTGTGACTCCAAAGGTGGTGAGAAGACATGATCTGGGAAGGGTTCTAGAGGGACCGGCTAAGTGCTTGATGTGGCAGGATTCTTTTTTTCACTCTTTATTTTGTCTTATTTTTAAGGAAGTTTCTTGCAAACGTCAGCAGAGAAGCTAAGGTATAGACTCGGAGTAACCTCTCAGTCCAACCTCTGGTGACAAGACGGATAGTTCCATTCATCTATGGGTGAGCAGTGGAGGCTCCCTGCATTTTTTTCCCTGTTTGCTTGGTTTCAGGATATATTTGTTTGCAGAGAGGGATGTCATGCTTTTGAATGCACTGCTCAGTCATGTGCCGGTGGTGAAATCAGAGGAGGGGAGAAGAGACGAGAGAGGAGGGAGGGAAGGGGGCAGAGGGAGGGTGGGTGTTGGGAAAGGGCAAGCTATACTCTGAGGGCTTTAAGTGATGCCAGCTCAGATCCAGAAACAAATCTTCAACCAAATGCTAATGGAGAATGTGCCTTCCAATCAGAAGGATCAGCAAATATGCTGTAAATTAATAATGCACCCTTTTAGTAGCAGTTGCCTTGTGAAAAAGTCTGGAGGAGGATTATTTATCCACTCCCCCTTCCATCCCACCTCTCTTAAGAGAAGGAGCTAGAACATTGTAGGTCCCTTGGAGTTTTGTTTAAGACTGACCCTCCCCCTTAGTTTATTAACCGTGTAACATTTTCAGGTTGTTTTTTCCTCTCTGTCTCCTCCAGCAAGTCTCTATTGATCACTATTTACAGTTCTAATCCCTTTCAAATTTATCATCCATGACTAACATCCCATGTATTGATTAGTGTTGACGGATGTTCCTCTACAGTGTAGAACCACCGTGATCCCAGCCTGTGACATACAAGAGGCATGGCGAGAGAGAGAAATACACATTTTCCCCTTCTCCTCAATTTTCTTTTGGTAGTTTTCTGCTCCCCCTTTTGTTTACAACTTAGATGACTTCTTTCCTACCTATGTGAGGAATTGCTTTGTATATTTTAAGGATAATTTCTTTACTCCTACTGAAGCCTTTTGGGAGGAAAAGGAAGTAGCCGTGTTGCTCCTGGGTGGTTACTGGGGGGGTGGGTCGCTGACAGGTCCTGAAGGAGATCAGATTTATGAGGGACATCCACGTGTCTTAACCTAAAGCCTCAGGTACCAAAGATATAAAGGCTAGTTGTTTAAGGATAAATTACATGTCACTTGTGACTAAGAACAAGGTGTCCAAAATCTGGACTATAAATGGAGTCATTTGTCAATAGTGCAGTATTGGGGGCTCTTTTTGCCATACTGTCTGTAACATCCTCTTTGCCTGTTGTGGGCCAAAGGCAAGTGGTGGCCTGGTTGGGAAGCTGTGTCCTTATCTGTCCTGCCTGAGCATGTGTCCAGGGCTTCCCGTCTTGGAATGTTCTGCCCTTGCATACGAGGTGCCCACCCCACCCACCCACCAGGCTGGCACTGAGTTGTGGAGGGGTCTGGCCACTCATGGGTGAGCCAGCATGCAAGTCCTGAGCTCAGCTGCCTTCTCTGTGCAATGGAAATAACAGTACTTTTCTTGCCCACCTAACAAGGAGTCTAGTGTACCAGCCATGAGAGTGCTTCAAAAAATCAGAAAGGGCCATATAAACCATGAGGGTATAATGATTACTCTCAAAGCTTATAATGATTACTCTCGAAGATTTCTCCTTGTTCCCTCTGGGTCTCAGTCTCTCTCTCTCGTACTCCAAGAAGGTTTTATTACTCTGCAAGGTTTTTCTCCTCCAGGGAACTTTACCAAAGGACCCAAGGACTAGACTTGAGAATAGAAGGAAGTATAGAATTCACAGGGAATTTAGTGGTCTCATAGTTTAACCCTTTCATTTGACCTGTGAGGAACCTGGTGCAGTCTAAATTTTTGGAATAACTTATTTGATATCCCACAGTGTGTGAAACATAAGCCTAGAAAGAAAACTCAGTTTTCTGACTCTTAGGCAAGTAACCGTCCTCCTCTTCCCTCCCCTCCTCTTCGCTCCCCTCACACCTCCTCTCCATCTCTCTCCCGCCTTCCTCCTCCTCCTCCTTCCTCTCTCCTTCCCTCTTCTTCCCCCGCCGCCTCCCTCCTCCTTTCTCCATCTCTCACTCCCTCTGCTCCCCCCCTCCTCTTCTCTCTCTCCTTCCAGCCATCCCTCCCTCCCTAGCCCTCAGCTCTCTCTATTCCTTTCCCTCTTGCTTTCTCCAACCCCCTTAGCAGCCCTAGGTCTGGGGTAGAGATACAAGCCATTTGCTCTTAAAGCTCACTTTCACTTTGGAAGACAGAATCATTGTCTCAGAAACCCTAGGGCTTCTTCACTACAGAAAATTCACATTAAAAAAGTTAATTTTCTTTCCAAAGGAAAAAAGGCAGGCCAGATCAGCTCCTAGGGGAGGGCATATCTACCTACAGAGTGTGCCATTCTGTCACGCTGTAGCGCTTTTGAATAGCTATTTAGTGGATTCATATGTAAATGATATTTTGTCCTCCCTCATTGCCTCAGCCCCCACTATTGACAATAATTTGATGGGATGTTTTTTGCCTCTTAACTTATCTATTTTCCAAGTTTTCATGGTCTGTTTGTAATAGTGTTTTTGGTTCTTTGCAGTAGTTTAAATTAAGTTTCTCATGTGGGTCTTATTATACCTGAATACTGCTCAGCTATTTGATGGCATAGTTGTAAATCCTCAATAAAAGATCTTTAATAATCAGTTGGCATTTATTTAATATACCACCCATCTTATTAAATCTAACTCCTTGGATTTAATAAGACAGTTTATTGTATCTTTGCATCGGAATAGTGATGCTATAGTTATGCTTGAGAAGGCACTTTCATTATAAACTCCTGTTTTTAGGCACTTATAATTTTCTCAAGTAGCACATTTATTTCAATGTGCGATCATTTTCTGTTCTCTTCTCCCTCCCTCTCTCCATTTGTACCATTTTTCTCATTTTTTAAAAGTCTAATAAGAAAGTGTATCTCAAACTTCAGCGAGAAAAGCTGTGTCATTGGCTGAGAATAGCTGAGCAAATCTGTTAGGCTCTTGAAATCCAGATTATTATTTGTGCCTTCAGTCAACTTGATGCACATGTTGGTGAAGGAGACTGCTGGTCCTAGGATTATGCTCCTATAGTGTGGGGAATGTTCTCCCAAGTGCCTTCAAGCGCATTTTTCCTCCTTTTCAGAGGTTTAAACATTCTTCAGCTTTCGCTAGTGGAAGGAAACTGAAGAATTGATCAGGCAGGAAACTGACCAGAATGGACTAGAATGGAGACAGACCTTCCAGCTCCTCACGGGCTGCTTGCCCTCTCCAGCCCACTCATGGTAGAATGTGGGCTGTGCTCCACTGTCTGCCACTTTGCTCACTCTGCCTAGTTCACACCAGCTCATCCTTCAGATCTCAGAACAAGCCTCACTTCCTCAAAGATGCCTGTTGTAACATGTAGACTGAGTCTGGTTCCCTCGCTGTATATCTTGTAGAGTTAGAATGGGGCTCCCTTGCTTTAGAGCCCATGTCTCATTTCCATTTATTACAGTCAGTGGTGCACTGGAGTGGGCTCATACTGTCTGATGAGAGCTCATTTTGTATATCTGTTCAGTTATATATAACCAACTCCATGTTCAGTTATATCATCATGATAACCTGAAAACAGTCATAGGGGGAGTTTGGGCAAATGCTACAAATCAGAGCTAACTCCCCTGCCAGCTCCTCACCAGAGAGCTAGTTTTTAAACATTCACCAGCATAGCACTTACGTGATGATCTGTAAACCCTGTCTTCTCCACTAAACTATAAACTCCATGAGAACGGGAACTTTGTCTATTTTGGTCTGTATTGTATTTGAGTCACTGTATGGCATGTAATAAGTGGTCAAAGAACTGAGTTTATAAAGAGGTTTGGGAATAGACAGAATCTTACTTAAACAAAGAGGCTGGGCCATTCAAAGGATCTTAATCTCACAAGATCAAGGTTCTCCATCATTTACCTCTAAGAGTAATTCATCCTGCACCAGAATCTAGCTTCCTAAGAAAAAGAAGATTCTTAGGTGTTCAGTTGGTCCCACTGGTGAAGTGGTTCATCAGAAAGCACTTGAAACTGTTTAGCCAGGTATAGCAAGGATAATTCTGGTTAGGCATGGGAAGAGGCTGGATGATGCTCTCTGCCTCTTTTGAATTTATTTTATTAAAAAAGTCTCTTGTGTTCTGCTGGATAACTACATGCGTGGGTTTCATGTTCCTGATTATGAGAGAATGAGACATTTCCCTTCTACCTCCTCACCATGCTCCTACCTAGGCATTCACTATCTCTTTAGGAGCTTCTGTTATCTAGTGAAATAGTATCTGGACATGAGAACAGAGAGCTCTGGGTTCAAATTTGGGCTATGCCTTGGAAAATGATTTCATTCTTAGAGCTTCAGTATCATCATGCCTAAAGTATAATACATTATAAAATTATTACATTACATGAGATTAAACAATATGTGACGTTTTTGACAAACATAAAGATTATTGTTAGTGTTTAAACTTTTTCATCTTTTCTCTAAGACCTGGATTTTGACTTTGTCCTTGTAGTTGAAGAATGGATGACAGAGGGTTTAGAAATACATAGGGATGGCGCCGATTGCTTGGGTAGGGTAAGGGAAACTTATTAATATTATTGATTCATTAAAAACATTTCCTGTCAAGAGTTTCACTTTCTGTAATGGAGGACTGAGTAATTTGGACATCCACCCACTGAGAACAACTAGAAAAGCTGGAAAGGCATGGTAGAGCTAATAAGACAGTGCAAACTAATAGGGCTAAGATCTGGGAGAGTAATGAAGCCTAGATAGGTAAGCCCAGAATTCGGAGCAGTGTTCACCAGTGGCAACTATTGTAATCCTGGAAGAGGTTATCTGGAAGCTGAGAAGCTGGGCACAACTCTTTTTTTTTTTTTTAATTTTTATTTATTTATTTATGACTGTGTTGGGTCTTCGTTTCTGTGCGAGGGCTTTCTCTAGTTGCGGCAAGTGGGGGCCACTCTTCATCGCGGTGCGCGGGCCTCTCACTATCGCGGCCTCTCTTGTTGCGGAGCACAGGCTCCAGACACGTAGGCTCAGTAACTGTGGCTCATGGGCCTAGTTGCTCCACAGCATGTGGGATCTTCCCAGACCAGGGCTCAAACCCGTGTCCCCTGCATTGGCAGGCAGATTCTCAACCACTGCGCCACCAGGGAAGCCCTGGGCACAACTCTTGACAGCCTCACAAGGCTAGGGGGAAAAAAAGAGTTCAGGGACTGCAAAGGAATGATAACTCAGGAAAAACACTAGGCTTTCAGTTGGGATAAACTGATTTTATACTTATTTGCAGAGACTGAAGCCCAGTTTCAAATCATCTCAATCTCCTATTGGAATAAGTTGAGCTGGGATGCGAGTACTTCTAGCCATCTTTCAAAAGCAAGTATAAATTCTCTCTGGAGGACAACTGTATACTCCTAATCCTGAAATTACTACAATAATTGTCTATATACAGTGTTCTGTACTCTAGCAAAAATAACCAAGTGTGTAAAATATAAGATAACGTGATAAGAAATTAAGAGAAACAATATATAATACAAACAGACCAGAGAGGATCCAGATGATGGAGTTATCAGTTATGAATTTTCAAATAACCATGATATATTGATATATTCAATGAAATGAAAGATTGAGGATTTGGGGTATAAACCACTCAAATATTCTAGAACTTAAAATACAATGGAAATTAAGAGCTCAGTGGATGGAGTAACAGTGAATGGACACAGCTGAAAAGAGTATAAGTAAACTGTAATAGAAGTAAAAGAAAATATTAAAAATCAAGCTTTGGGTATAAAAGAAGGAAATGGGGAAAAGAAAAAGAACAAAGAACAGGGAGAAAAGTTCTAAAGTATATAATTGGAAGCCCAGCAGGATGAGGGGGAGAGGATTGGGTAAAAGCAGTGTTCTAAGAGACAATGGCTGAGAGTTTCTCAAAACTGATGAAAGGTATTGAGTCATATATTAAAGAAGCACTCTGAACCTGAAGTAGAATAAATATAGTAAAATTGCATGCAGCACTAAACTGCTGAAAGCAAAAGACAATGAGAAAATCTTAAGAGTAGTCTAAGATAAAAGAACAACAAGATTAACAATGGACTTTTCAACAATGACAGTGGAAGCCAGCAGTTAATGAATAGTATATTAAAAACACTGAAAAAAAAAGTGGGCACTTATAATTTTATATCCAGTGAGAACATCCTAAAAAATGAAGGCAAAATAGGAATATTTTTCAATAAGCAAAAACTGAGAGGATGTGTCACTGGCAGATCTATAATAAAGAAAAGTATAAAGGGTATTCTTCAATGATTTCACATTGAGAAATGAAAAGTGGAAATATGTGAATAGATATAAATAAATATTAACAATAAAATAATAATGCAGGAAGAATAAATGTATAGAATTAAAATGCACCATAACAATAGCATGTAAGTTGGGGGTGGGAGAATAATGGAGTTAAAGTGTTTTGGGGCACTTGAATTACTCAGGAACAAGCAAAAATCCTCAACAAAATACTAGCAAACAGAATCCAACAACACACTGATAGGATCATACACCACGATCAAGTGGGATTTATCCCAGGGATGCAAGGATTCTTCAATATAAACAAATCAATCAATGTGATACACCATATTAACAAACTGAAGAATAAAAACCATATGATCATGTCAATAGATGCAGAAAAAGCTTTTGACAAAATTCAACACCCATTTATGATAAAAAAAACTCTCTAGAAAGTGGGCATAGAGGGAACCTACCTCAACATAATAAAGGCCATATACGACAAACGCACAGCAAACATCATTCTCAATGGTGAAAAACTGAAAGCAATTCCTGTAAGATCAGGGACAAGACAAGGATGTCCACTCTCGCCACTCTTATTCAACATAGTTTCGGAAGTCCTAGCCATGACAATCAGAGAAGAAAAAGAAATAAAAGGAATACATGAATTGGGAGATATAGTAGCCATTCTAATGGGTGTGGAGTGATATCTCATTGTGGCTTTAATTTGCATTTTCATAATGATTAATGATGTTGAGCATCTTTTTATGTGTTTGTTGGCCATTTGTATATCATCTTTGGAGAAATGTCTATTTAAGTCCTTTGCTTCTTCTTTGATTGGGGTTTTTTTTTTTTGGTTGTTGTTGAATTGTAGAAGTTCTTTATATATGCTCTTATTATTATCCTCTTATCGGATATATGATTTGCAAATAATCTCTCATTCTATAGATTGCCTTTTCACTCTGTTGATTGTGTCCTTTGATGCACAGAAGGTTTTAATTTTAATGTAATCTAATTTGTCTATTTTTACTTCTCTTGCCTGTGCTTTTGGTGTCATATCCAGGAAATCCTTGTCAAATCCAGTGTCATGAAGCTTTTGCCCTATGTTTTCTTGTAAGAGTTTTATAGTTTTAGGTCTTACATTTAGGTCTTTGATCTATTTTGAATTAATTTTTGTATATGGTGTAAGGTAAAGGTCCAGCTTGTCTTTTGCAGGTGAAAATTTGGTTTTCTCAACATCATTTGTTAAAGAGCCTTTCATTTCCCACATTGAATGGTCTTGGCACTCTTGTCAAAAATCATTTTATCATATTTATGAATCTTATTTCTCGACTCTCATATTCCATTGATCTATATGTCTGTCTTTATGCCAATAGCACACTGTTGGTTACTGTAGCCTTGTAATAAGTTTTGAAATCAGAAAGTGTGATACCTCGAAATTTTTTCTCCTTTTTCAGGATTGTTTTGGCTATTCATGGTCCTTGAGATTCCATATGAGTTTTAGGATGGATTTTTATGTTTCTGCAAATAATGGTATTGGAATTTTGATAGGGAATGCATTAAACCTATAGATTGCTTGGGGGAGTTTTGGCCTTATAACAGTACTAAGTCTTCCAATCCATGAACATGGGATATCTTTCCATTTATTTGTGTCTTCTTTCATTTCTTTTAGCAACATTTTGTAGTTTTCAATGTATAAGTCTTTTGCCTCCTTAGTTAGATTTATTGTTAAGTATTTTATTCTTCTTGATGCTTTTGTAAATGGAATTATTTTCTTAGTTTCCTTCCAGATTGTTCATTGTTAGAGAATTGAAAGGCAACTAATTTTTGAGTGTTCATTTTGTATAGTGCAACTTTGTGGAATTCATTCATTAGTTCTAAGAGGTGTGTGTGTGTGTGTGTGTGTGTGTGTGTGTGTAATCTTTAGAATTTTCTACATATAAAGTCATGTTGTCCATGAACAGAAATAATTTTATTTCTTCCTTTCCAATTTGGGTATATTTTATTTCTTTTTCTTGGCTAATTGCTCTGCCCATGACTTCAAGTACTATGTTGAATAGAAGTGGTGAAATCAAGCATCCTTTTCTTGTTCCTGATTTTGGAGGAAAAAGTTCCAGTCTGTCATCATTGAACATGATGTTAGTTGTGGTTTTTTTGTATTTGGTCTTTATTCTGTTAAGGTAGTCTCATTCTGTCCTTAGTTTGTTAAATGATGTTCTATGTGCTTCTGAAAAAAATGTGTGTTCTCCTGTTCTGGGTGGACTGTTGTATAAATATGAATTAGGTCAAACTGGTTGATTATGTTGTTCTGTTCTTTATATTTATTGATTTTCTCTCTGCCTTTTCTATCAGTTATTGATAAAAGAGGGTCAAATTTTTGATGATAATTGCTATTTTATCTATTTCTCCTTTCATATATTAGTTTTGCTTTAGGTATATTTTTTTAAATAAATTTATTTATTTACTTATTTGTTTTTGGCTGCATTGGGTCTTTGTTGCTGCGCGTGAGCTTTTCTCTAATTGCGGTAAGCAGAGGCTACTCTTTGTTGCGGTGCACAGGCTTCTCATTGTGGTGGCTTCTCTTGTTGCGGAGCATGGGCTCTAGGCACGCGGGCTTCAGTAGTTGTGGCACGCGGGCTTAGTAGTTGTGGCTTGTGAGCTCTAGAGCACAGGCTCAGTAGTTGTGGCACATGGGCTTAGTTGCTCTGCAGCATGTGGAATCTTCCCAGACCAGGGCTTAAACTCTTGTCCCCTGCATTGGCAGGTGGATTCTTAACCACTGAACCACCAGGAAAGTCTGCTTTAGGTATTTTCAAGTTCTGTTATTAAGTGCATGAATGTTTCAGGTTATTATGTCTTTTATTTACCCCTTTATCATTGTGAAATGACCCTCTTAATTTGTGATAACATTCTTTTCTCTGAAATCTTCATTGTTTGATATTAATGTGGCTACTCCCCACTTTCTTTTAACCACTATTAGCAAAGTATATCTTTTCCCACTTTTTCTTTTTACTCTATTTGTGTCTTTTTATTTAAAGTGAGTTTCTTGTAGTCAGGCCATAGTTGAGAATGAATGCTGAGTAAGGGGTGAAGATATGGAATAAAAAAATAAGCAAAAGAATGGGTTTTCCATTAATTTATAAATATCTAAACCAGCCTTTCAGAATGAAACTGTCATTTCAGTTCCATAATGTCAGGTTTAGGGAAAGAGAAAGTGGCCAGATTAAGGGGATCTACATGGTGAGGGATAGAGACTGGATTTAAGGGAAATTGAAAAAATATAATCCACAAATATAAATCCAGCCCATTTCCAGATTCAAACTGGAATTGAAGTATTTGTACCTCAAATGTTTCAGCATGATGGGTGCTAATCTTTGCTTCTCTAACATTTCAGAGTCCACCCTGTCTTGAGTGCATTAAAGCTCCATTCCAGAGCTTATGTGTCAGTTGGAAAGTAGTAGAAATTTTTGGCAGAATGGCAGACTAAACACCCTGACCAACACCTCTGATTGGAATAAAAAAATGCTACATGAAATAGAAACAATACTTACTTTTAATGTTTTGCAGAGATGAAAGGAAGGAGTATATAGAGACCAAATAGAAAGGAGAATAAGAAATATGATAAGTAAATTAGTACCAATACTGACTTGTGCCCTGAGAGTTGATGCTGAAACCTAATGACATTGGATTCTGACCGATTGGTGAAATGGGGCCATGGAAAGGTGGAGATAAAACCTCCCCAATGTAGGAAGTCTGACAAGGTCCTCCATGTAACTGTAGAATCCCAAAGGGCTGCATTATAAATATGAAGGTGAATAAGAAAAAAACAGTGCAGAAGAATATAGCAAGGATAAAATTCACTTTTGTTGCTGAGCAAAGGGGGAAAACTATTCCCTGAGAATTATAACCTCACTCTCATGTGAGTTTGAGGTCAGAATTCATGTTAACTGTATAATCCAAAAAAAGTTCAAATAGGGAATTTAATTGAAAATGGTTTTGGGCTAATTAGAAGCTGGGTCGCTTTCCTTTTTTCTTTGAAGAAAAACAACTGCAACTCATGCCTAAAAAATTCCAAAAGATGAAGTTGCAAAGCAAATTAACAGCTCAGTCAAAAACCATAGAACACACAGAGAAGCAGGGTACCATGGATAAAGCCTGGTGGAAATAACTGAAAAGAGAATCAGACTTTTGGAATAATTTAGTTATTGTAATTACCAGATACATAATTTAAATTAACAAGTTCAATATATTTATAGAAATAAAAGGAAAGCTTAAAAAGATGAGAAACAAGGAACTATAAAGAATGATCAAAATGATTCAAATAAAATAATAAAATTGAATTTCTAGAGAAAAAAATTTAATAATTGAAATTAAAAACTCACTGGATAGATTAAAGAGCAAGGTGTATACAGAACTAAAGAGAGATTTAGTGAACCAGAAAAGCTATCAGTGACAATAGTAACAGATTGCAAATGGAGACCTGAGAGTCAAAGACATGGGATTAAGAGATATGGAAGATAGAGTTAGAAGATCTAACATATATCTGACCAGAGACCCAGATAGTTATTATAGTGAGCATGGAAAAGAGTCAATATATGAAGTGGATAATTACTGAGAGCATTTCTGAATTACATAGCACAAATCCTCAGAACCAGACAGCCCAACAAATGTCAAGCAGGATAAAAATAAGCCCACATCTAGACAGAAAAATTGCAAAACCAAAAAGACAAAGAAAAGATCTTAAAAACAGTCAGAGAGAAATGGCATTACTTACAAGGGATGGTATTTAGACTTTTCAACAGCAACCACAGAATACAGTGGGATAACATAGTCTGTGTACTGAAAGAAGATAATTCTCAATTTTGAGTTATATAGAGAGAAATAAAGCCTAAATAAGAACATTTTCAGACAAATATAACTAACCCACAAACATCCTCATTAAAGGCTATCCTAAGAGATAAGCTCCCAGTTAAAGGAAAATGGTCATAGATGGAAGGCCTGGGATGAAGGGAGGAATCATGAACACAGGGAGCGGTATTTGGTTGGGTGCACTAGCAAACACTGACTGTACGAAAATAAGAATTGGGATGGGGAATCCAAGTAAAATGTTCTAGGTTCTTGTAATTTTTGGGAAGAGGGCATCAGTATTAGTCAACTTTGGATTTACATAATTTTATTGGGTAAATTATTTAATTACATAATGTACATCTGCATGTTAAAATTGCTAGGGTAACGACGAAAGAGAAAATGTATATCATATAGATGTCACTTCCAAACAAATGGGAGAAATAGAATGAGGAAAAGAGACTTAATAGCATGGAATAAAAGAAAAATTTAAAAGAGAAGCAGAAAATATACTGTAAAATGGTAGAAATAAATCTAATTATAACAGTAATCATTATGAATATAAGTAAGACAGCCTCTCCAATCAAAAAACAAAGGTTTCATACTAGATTTAAAAATTAAGTTAAATGCTACTTATAAAAGATATACTTAAAACACAAGGACACAGGAAAATTGAAAAAAAGGATATAAAAAGATACCCAATGCAAACTCTAATGAAAATAAATCTGAGATTGCTATGTTAATTTCAGATGGAAACATTACTAGAGATAAAGAGAGGTATCATATAATGATAAAATTTCAAATCTCTAGGAAGATATTACATTTCAAAAATGTACCGTATCTTTATAATTTATGCATCAACAATAGGGGAGCTATTAGGTAAAGTAGACAAATCTACCACAGCATTTGGGATTTTATCATACCTTTCTTAGTAACTGATAAAAAAAGGAGAGGTAGTAATAGTAAGGCTATGGAAGACTTGAACAACACAATTAATGAATTTGATTTAATGGGCGTATGTAGACCACTGCAGCCAACATCTGCAGAGCACAGTTCTTTCAAAGGCACATGACACATGTGTGATCATCCTCCATTTACTAAGCCACACAGCAGGTCTCAGCCAATCTCAAGGGGTCATTAGTACACAGACCACCTCTGACCACAATGCAATTACATTATAAAATAATAACATTAACTAGAAAAAGGCCATATGTTTGGAAATTAAGAAATATACATCCAAGTAAGTCATGTGTCAAAGGGGAAATCACAAAGTATTTAGAATTGCATGACAATAATAGTTTATATATCAAAACTATGGGGTATAGCTAATGAAGTACTTAGAAAGAAATTTATAGACTTAAATATTTATATCACAAAATAAGAAAAGCTCAAAATTAATGAACTAAGCATCTAATTTTAGAAGTCAGAAAAGCAGAGCAGTATAAATGCCACCACACGCCCCCCCAAAAAAATAGAAGGAAAGAAATAATAAAGATAAAGGTAGAAATGAATAGACTGGAAAATAAACACACAGTAGAGAAGACCAACAAACTCAACAGCTGATTATTTGAAAGCATTTACAATATAGTATCTCTGGAAGGATTAATCCATAAACAAAAAGAAAGCAAACTAAATTAGGAACAAAAGAGGGGACTACAAATGCTGTGGAGATAAAAAGATGACTCCCATTGGGATATCCCTTATGAGATTGCCATATAAAGGCAATTCAGCATTCAGTGTTTAACTGTCATTGTGTTCAATGCAATATCTCGAGTGGGAGATGCTGCTGGGAAAATGCTGAGTGAACCCAAGGGGGAGAGAGTAGCCAGTGCAGATGGGTTATGTAAGATTCCAGAAGACCTAAAGTAGGACTTGAAGGCTTCCGTGATAACATGTTGACTGAGAGCTCGCTGAGAAGCAGTCGGGATGGCATGAGCAAAAGGTATAGTGATAAGCTTTGGAAATCAGGTAGATGGGGAACTGGAAGAAACTCTTGCTTCACAGGAATGGGGTGTAAGGGCTGGGCATGGAAGACGTAAAGGGTGAAAAGAATGGGTAAAAGGTTGAAATTCAGACTCTGTCCAGAGCTTGGGAAATCTTGAGCTCTTCCCACTAGCTCTCTGTCTTGGGATCTTGGCTCCCAGCTGCTCCTGCTGGGTCCCCAACTGTCCTCTTGATATTTTTTCTTGGAGTACCACCCATGTTGTGTCAATGCTCACAGGGAGAACCTCTGAATCTGGGAACATAAATAGCTATTCTCACTCCCAGTGGTGGTAAAAACCTGAATGACTGACCTCTGCTCAATTTCAAGCCCTTAAAATAATTCCCTATCTTTACTCCCTTTCTCTATTCTTCCCATTCTCATATCTGTTTTTCTCCTTCCCCTTCCCAAACCTCCTCCCTCCCTTTCTCTCTCCCTTCCTTCCTTTCTTCCTCCTGGCCTCACACTTTCCCTCACACCCCAAACATTGTTGAGTTCTCACTATGGTGTACACCAGAGATCAACAGCCTTTTTCTGTAAAAGGCCAGGTAGTAAATATTTTAGGCTTTGGAGGCCATAAGGTCTCTGTCACAACTACTCAACTCTGCGTTGTATTGTGAAAGCAGCCATAGACAATACATAAACAAATGGGCGTGTCTGTGTTCCAATAAAATTTATGGACACTGAAATTTGAATTTCATGTCATTTTCACAGGTCACAAAACATTATTCTTCTTTTCATTCTTTCCAGCCACTTAAAACTGTAAACAACATTTTTAGGTCATGGGCTATACAAACAGGCAGTAGGCTTACAGGCCCTAGTTTACTGACCCCTGGTGTAGAATCCTAGAAAAAATAGAGTCTAAATGCCAGCTCTGTGTTCCTGAATCTCTGTTGCTATGGCACAAGTCTGTGACACCCTTGAGTACACGACTGCTACCCGACAGTATGAGCCCAGGTTAGAAGTAAGTGTCAGGAGTCATAGGGAGAAAGGGGAGCCTCCGCTGGAGAAGGTGGTATTTGTACTGCCCCTTGAAGGGTGGGTGGGTTTAGGCATATTATAATCAGACTACCCTAACGAGTGACTCCCAGTTCTCATGTCATTTTCGAACTTGAAACCTGAGACACAGCCCCACTCTCCTGACTCTGAAAATCACTGGACTTTCTCAACAGGCATAGATTCAGCTACAACCCAGCTTCCTCCCTCTCAGATGCTCCTCCTTACCTGTGACATGGAGCCCTTGAGGGGATGTGTGTGAGCCAGCTGTGCTGTTGGGGGTCTGAGCTCAGGAAGCAGAAATCCAGCTGAGTTCTGCCCTCACAAAACTTGGCTCAGGCATGCAGTTCTCAGAGCCAGGGTTTCATGAATAGGAAGAGTAAACACCTGCTTCAAGCTTCTTGTCAAGACCCCATCTAAGAAATCCATTTAGATGGCCCCATCTGGACCTGCCACACAGTCCTTTACACCTGGACATGACCCAGCTAGAGTACCAAAAAGCGGCCTCTGCTTTTTCAGCTTCAGTTTTCTAGTTCCTTTCCCTCCCTCCCTCCTTCCCTTCTCTTCTTCCTTCAAGCCTTGGAAAAGGCCAAGGTACTGAAATATGAATTGATTGTGCGAAACAAACTAAAATTTGCCTGGGGCAATATACGGATTTTTCATTTATTTCCCTTAACATCTTCCAGTCCTTGAGTGTGTGTTTAAAGGATAGGAGTCCTAATTTATCACAGGGATCTTAAAGAGATGCTGTGGCTTTTGTCTTTGAAATTCTAATGATTAGATGGCATTGGTATTTAGAGCTGGGGCCTGAGGGCTGGGGCAGCCCTGAGAAGGATCCTGGCTCCTGCTGGCATTTTTTAGGATGAGAGAGCGGGTCTTCACTTCACCTCCCAACACCATCATGTAGGAAAAAGAACACTGAACTTGAACCTTAAGAACTGCATTAAGATTCCAGCTTGACTACTTGCTACGTTTATTACCTTGGGAAAATTACTTAACCTCTTAGAAAGTCCAGTACAGTTACCTGTTCTTTAAAATGGATATAATTAATAATTTTTAATTCACGAGTTCTTGAGAGGGCACTATGAAATAGCAGATGTAAAAGTGCCTTGCAAAGTATGAAGTTGGAGAACCTTTCTAGAGTGTTCACCAGATTACCCAAGACTCTTCTGAGCAACAAAGGACCTTACTAAAGAGAGTGATGGAGGTCAAAGAAAGCAAAATTATTCCTTGGACTGGTGTAAGACTCTGCTTAACAATCTCCCATCTTCCTGTTTCTTTCAGTGGCTCTTTCCTTAGTCCATAAATGTCTCCTTTCCCCAGATACCACACAACTGTTTGTCTATAAGGCCTGTGATGTGGTCCACAGCATGGTTCCCCCAAATATGGTGACTTGGCATATTGCATATTTTAAGCTGAAAGAATTTGAGAAATGGCAGGTACAGAAAGGGCTCCCTGACCTCCCCCTTCTCCCCTGAAGCAGGTCAAAACATCATTTGTGTGAGAGGTGTCCTCCCTATACCTAGAGGAAAGGAGCACCCTTATCTCTGAAGACAGGGGGACATAGAGACACCAAGAGAAACCCAAACAAACAGGACTTGCTAAGTTTCCCTTACTTTTCTACCCTTAAATCATACCCCTTTATCCTATCACATTTTTCCAAGACTTTCCACTCTTCATCAAGCCTAGTATAAAAATGCTCATGCTTAACTGCTTCTTTAGGTCTTCATTTAGTTACGAAGGCTCCTGTGTCACGTGAAATTTCTTTTAAATTGGTATGTTTTTCTCCTTTAATCTGTCTTTGTCCATTTAATTTCCAGGGCCAGCCAGGGACCCTAAGAGGATCGAGGAAGAGTTTTTCCTCCCTTACACCTAAACGTTCCTGTGTTCCTTCTTTTAAAGGTATTATCAGTTCATTCTGAAGCCCCCTCGCTGCTTCCCTATGGGTATGGAACTTTGTCTCCGCTTTCAAGGCCATCTTCTTCCAAGGACTGTCCTATAACTTCAGCCTCTAGACAGAAGAGGATTGCTGCTCTGAGTTGCACCCTTCAGAATGCAATCACACAGTCTCTTTTGCTGTTATGTAAGTATTTCTTGGGTGACTGAGTGTGTGCAGAGATTGTAAATGCTTTGAAATATGTGACACTCAATGCCTAGGCAGTTCTGGGCTCACAGTTAGGGACTGATAAATAGTTGTTTAATCAAAAGTTAGTTAGACCATGTAGATTGCCTGAATTTGAGGTTTTCCCTAGGTGTCTGGAGGTCTCTTAGGTTCTGCATTTGTTCTCTATGAGACTGGTCTGCAGGAGTCGTTAGCAGAGCCTTAGCATGTTTAAGTTGCTGTTCAACTCTTTCCATAACTACCTGGACCACATGCGTGGTGCCCAAGGGAAATCAGGCCTGAATTAAGGCTTCTAGTGTGGTCCCCTGTCCCCATCCTGGAGCTGACTGGAGACATCCATCTTCAGATATTTTCATAGGCACTGAAGTCCTTCAGGTTCCCTCAAATTAGGTGCTGTCGAATAATTTTGGGTGTTGAATAAAGCGGGTCCTTTCTACAGGTAGACCAGTCTGGTTTACCCATTCTAGCTACTGAAATAATACTGAAACTCACTGAGGCTGCGATAAGCTTAGTTACTAGGGGGAAGGAGAAGTGGGTACACAAATATTTGAGTTCTTCTCTTTGAGGAAATTTTGATTTTTGGCTGTTCTCCCTGGATTAGAGTGTCTTAGGGTCAACTCCCTTTGAGACAGGCCCCTATGCCACAAGGCAGAGCTTCTGGGAGCAGCAGAGAAATTGGTTTCTCCTCCTGGAGAAGCTGAGAATGTCCAGTTCCTCACCAGTGCTCTCAGAAAGTGACTTACTGCCTGTGTAACATTCACGAGTGCCTCTCTTATTACACGTACAAAGTCTTTTTTATCTACCGGTGGTTCTCAATGCTGGCTCTACATCAAAATCACCTGGGAGAGCTTTTGTAGAAACAGAGATGTTAGCACCCTACACCCTAGAGATTCTGACTTAACTAGTCTAGGGTGGTATGGACACTGGTTGTACTTTTGAAAAAGCTCCCCAGATGACTTTAAATTACAGCTAGGACTAGGAACCACTGCTCTAGACCAGGGGTCAGCAGACATTTTCTGTTAAGGGCCAGATAGTAAATATTTTAGGTTTTGCAGGCCACACAATTCTGTGACAGTTAACTCAGCTCTATCATGACAGTGCCAAAATAGCCATTGATGGGTATGGATGTGTTCCAATAAAACTTTATTTTCCAAAACAAGCAGTGGGCCAGATTTGGCCTGCAAACTGTAGTTTGCTGACTCCTACTCTAGAGTCTAGACTATCACATTTATTAAAGACAAGGCATTGTGCTTATGAAGTTCAACTCTGGGTCCCTGGCATAGTGACCTGGCATTCAGCAACCACTGCATAAATACTTGTTAAATTAAATTGAATTTAGTGAGTTTATTGTACTCGTGGGGTAATACCTGAGAAGGAGGCAGAATGGCTAGTCTTGGGAAAAAATTATAGCATTTTGGGCAGAAAATGTTTATGGCTTAATGCTTTGGAACAATTCATGTAAAATCCTGTTTAACTTTGTTAAGGCTTTGTTGAACTCTTTAGTGAAACTTTTCAAAATAGATTAAGTTGTGTGTTTGTGTGGCGGTGGGGAGAGAGATGAGATTTTCTGTAGTTTTTATTTGCCTGCGCCTATAAAAAATATATATGGCAACCATAATTGGTCAATCAATGACTCAGTTTATGAAAAATTTGTTAAGTCAGTTGACTAAGCTGCCCAGCCAATTCAATCAAACCGATGCCAGGGTAACCCCATGTAAACACAGTCTCTGTATTTAAATGGTTCACAATACACTAGTTAGAGGAAATATGTGTTGGCTCTTTAAGTTTTACCTTGGTGGGCATGAGAAGCATGTGTTAGCAGCAAAATGCCTGCAGGCAGTTGGCGAGGTACTGGGCAAGAAGTGAAGATTCACAGCCATTGCATCATGGCCTCAGATGTGACCAGGGATGTCTCCAGGGATGAGAACACAGAGACGATCACCAGAGAGTAGATTAAAAACAAAACAAAACAGAGTGCACTGGAAATTTCTACAAAGAAATCACTCTTGTATACAGATGCCTAGAAAACAAGGCCAGGCATCCATTTTTTCTTTTCCTTTTTGGTCAAATTCATCAGTCTTATTTTTAATCCAGGACTGTTCATCAGTTGCAATACAGAAGCATCTTTTATGTGAATTGGCTCTTCTCTCCTGATAGGAGCTTAGGATTCCTAAATTCTGGTGTCCTGAATGTGGAAGTGGCACTGTGTGTGAATCGTGACACCAGCATCCTGGGCCTCAATTAGTCTTTGGAAGGAGTTGGAAATACCCAGGGACATCTAATTCACTGGGACTGGCACACCCAGAATATTTCATCTAAAACCCTTCCTTAATTTTGGTTGGAGATTTTGCACACCTGCAAAATCTGTGGGCTCAAATGGCCTCTGGAAAGAGCCTCCTGCTAGGGGGCCCTGGTGCGGACACAACACAGAGGAGGAGGGCATTATGAGCAGTGGGTCCCTGTACATTATGTGAGCGCAGTTATCTGTTATTAGTGCAAAGCTTATTGGAACAAGAGGGAGCGTATCTGTGGCCGAGCAGGAGGGAGAGGATTTTAAAGTTTTGATGGAAAACTAAAATTGCTCAGGAAAATCTAAACAGTTCTCCTTTCTCCACGTGTGACTTTTGAATTGAATTTCTTTTTAGGCAATAAGTTGTTCTTTTACCCAGGACAGAACATGGAGGGGTCTGAGTCTTTAAGCTCCCGGTATTTCTTTGTATGATTGTTAACGGGAATCCCTTGGGAAACGTGCTTTTCCATGCATGTGTCCTGTATTGTCTTTTCTTTTCCCTCCTCCTCCCACCCCTTCTCCTTACTGCCGAGGTAGCAATCCTCCTGCTATTAGCAAGATGTCTATTATAGTGTCATTAAAAAAGCCATAGTCAGTGCGAGGAATGACTCATGTCATGGAGGACTTAATAATTCACTGTAATAAAAGTATAAAGTTTTATGATAAACCACTCTCAGGGGAGTTAAATATAATCCTTAGCGGGTCACACACTGACTACAAAGCTTACATTTGTAATGGTAATTTGAATTTACTACATTGCCTTTAGTTTTTAAGCGTTTGTGTGTCATTAGACCTTATAAATTGATTTATATGTTTCAACTCAAGAATAATTCTGCATAAAAGTACAGTAAATTTTATGGATTGGAGATATGGCATCTAAAACATTTTAATAAAATTATTGTTCTAAATTCACTTAAATGGCATTGATGAAAAGCAGCAGCAAAGATGCCAACGTTTCCGAACTTTCATGAACTGGATGAGGTGGGAGTGGCAGCTGCAGGTGGGGTGTTGCTGGGTGTAATTCCTCATGTCCTCCTCCTTGCTTTGTCAGCAGATAGGGACCTCTGGGGCCATTCTTGAAAGGGTGCCCACTGCCATGCGGCTTGCCGTGTGGGGACATCAAAGCCCTGGCTAATGCACTGATGATGAGTTTGCAGGAGAGAAGAGCCAATTGCATCCCTCAGAAGGACCTTTCTGTTATTTGTGACACTAAATGGACTTCTGTCTTTCCCAGGAAACGAAAGGAAGCTTGTCTAAGCCGGCAGCGTTCTTTCCCACTAAGCATTGAGGGCAGATCACCCATTCCTTAATTTATTTTCTCCTCAAATTTCTGAAAGGAATACATTAAAAAAAAGCCCCCCACTCCCCCCCCCAAAAGAAACCCCACAAAAACCCAACTTGCTTGGAGAGTGAAATGTGAGGGGGCTGCTGGACTATCCTTGGGGTTTTTTTGGCTGCCCTGGCCCCTGGCTTCCCAGGCCTTTGGTCTCACCGGCTATACTTTTGAGGAATGTGTCTCAGCCACATTCTCCCTTTCCCTTTATTATCAGAAAAATAAAGGTCAAATAAACTGGATTATGAAAAATGAAAAATGAAAACCAAAACCTACAAAAACAAAACCCTTGTTTGTTTCACAGGCTTGGATCCAAATGGCACCAACACAAGCTCTTGAAAGGAAAGGAGGGAACCGCCTCTCCCCTCTCCCCTCCCACCCTTGCCCCCAAATCCTCCTATTAGCTTTTCACGTTTTCTCATTGGTATTATTTTAGCTAGCCAGCTGGGAGTGAGTTGTGATTAATTACATTTTCCTTCTGACTTTGCAGATTCAGGGGCGATCTCTCACTGGCTCCTGTCCTGTGAGAACTTTGTTTACATTTGGCAGTGTGCTTTTAAGTCACTGAAAGCAGTGCTGAATTTGGCTAAAAATACTTGATAAACTATACCGTCTGTTTTAGGGCTTTAAATAATTACCCGGCTTTTTTTTTTCTTTTTGAATGCAGCTTCCCCCGAAGCTGGTATAATTTCAGTGCGGATCTTCAAAACCTTTTGTCTAATCCTGTGTATAGGCTTTCCCATAACGAAACTTAAAGAGGTCTTGGATGGCTCTGATGGGCAGTTCTCATCGTATTCCCTGTAGTACTTGCACATTAGAAAAGCTTTATCCCCTCTTTGGGGGCAGGATTTTTTGTCAGAAAAGCACTGAGGTAAACCTCTAGGGGCCCTCAGGACTCAGTGGGTGTGTCACTGTTAAATGACCCAGGCAGCTGGACAGGTTGAGGTACAATTTACTGGAAATATATTAAAAGCATCTTGGGAAATGATTCTTAAAAATGTTCCCACTGCTGGTGTGATACAGATTAGAACCCCAGTGTGCAACTGAGAAAAATTAAATTGTAACAAGAAACCCCTGATGGTACAGTGATGGCTTGTGGGGAGGATGGTTGAATTCAAGGGACTAAAGGGAGAAAATTCAGCTTCCAGTGACTTTCTGCCTAGGCCCAAGCCAGGCCTGCACAGGGCAGGGGACTGGACAGGTACAGACACTTTCATCTGACAACTGACATCTGCATGCATTTTCCAGGTAGTCAAGGTGTCAAACTCTGCATTCTCCTCTCTCTTTCCCCTCTTCTTAGTGACATCCCAAGGGAATCAGAGTTGGAACCTAATGTAGCCTTATGCATAGACAAATTTGGCAGTCACTTGTATGATATGATTTATGCAGCAGAAAAAAGTTTCTGGCTGGCATGGCTACCATTCAACTTGTTCTTTCCCCTAAAGCAAAGACTCCCCAGGAATCCCTATTTAAAATGCAAATGGTCCAGAGAAAAGGAATAGACATTTATCAGTCATCGACACCATGGTGAGAATTAGTGTCAATAGAATTTAGCAGACTGAACAATCAGGACCTAAGAGAGTAGGATGCAGAACAGAGGAATTTTTGTGAAGAGGAAGAATTTCTTTGGAGTTGCTTAAGGCAGGCAAGCCGGAGTGGTGCACTGCAAAGGGGACGTGGGGTTGTCATGAAGAGTGGAAAGACTGGGGGGAGGGGGAAGGGGGGAAGCACCAAGAATGGGGAGACGACGGAAAGGAGATGTGGGAGACCATCAAAGTGAATTTGACCAACCTTGGGCTTTGCCTTAGGATTGTCCTTCAAGTGACATGAGCAGTTCTACAAATCTTGTCACTTAGAGTTTTGTCCTAGAATTCTCATCTTGTATCTCTGGAATTTTCTTGGTCCATTGGCAGATGGCCTTGAGCCCATTAAACTCTAAATTAAAAAATAATAATAAACATATACATAAATATAAAAATATGCAAAACACTTTCACATATGCCTCTGATTATTCTCATGATCAGCCTGGCACACAGTAGATGGTTAATAAATATTTATTTGGATGAATTGAATATGTGGAACAGGTGTTACTATCAGTCCCACTTTATGGATGAGGATATTGAGCCTCAGAGGGGTTAAGTGAGTTGCCCAAGATCAGGCAACTAATCAGTGCTGAAGCCTCTTTCCACTCTTAGTGCCCCCGCCCCTTTCATTAGGCCCAGAGGCCCCGTTTGCAATACCCCACTTTGGCTTGCCTTCCTTAGGTAGCTCCAAAGCAGTGCTTTCTGCTTTTGTAGTTCTGACTCCCAAGGGCAGCTCTCCTACACTGCCTTCATATGAGAATAGGATTGAGCAAGGCTCTGTATGCTCCATCCTGTTAAACCAGGTCCATGTAGAGAAACTGAGTGTGATCTACAAGTCAAGTCCTTGACCTTTTAATTACAATCTGCTGAGTCTGCTGGACTTCTAGGTCCTCAGCTGCCCAACCAGATAGAAGTTTCCAGCCAACTTGAGGCATTGAACAATATTTTAATTGTAAATAACTCAAATGTCTGAAACTGGGATTGGTAGCCCATTTTCTTATATCATGTGTGATAAGGCATGTTTATTGGGAGCACTGTTTGAACCAAGAATTGGGTCCCCAAAGAGCCAAGGTCAAACAGTTATATGACCCCAAAGTAGTCCATTCAAAGTGGGGAGAGCTGCTGGAGAAAATGCCCTTAATATTTTTGAGGGGCAACTTAATGCCAGGAGCCAGAGTGCTGGATGGTAAAGACAAGTCCAGAGAGGCATGATAGAAGAGGAGCTGGGATGATTATCTCAAGACACTGATGAGTGCTTGCATAATAGGCTGACTGTGGATGATGTTTGGAGAATCAAGTTGGCTTAATGGTAGACAGTAGAGATGGCTAAGCCGTAAGCAGGTTGCCCGACCTTGACCACACGAATTTGTTTCTGTCATTTTATCCCACTCACTGCGCCCACCCCCCTAACTCAATCTGAACTGTAGTTGTTCTCTCTGAGAAATGAGAGTCACTCTTTCCAGACCCCAGAGTAATCCAGTGGCTCTTTGAATGGGATTCTCTACATTGTTCTCTCCTTTTCTATTGTGGACTTGGTTTGATTCCAAAACATTCACAGATAATTCTCAGATACTCCAGCTGAGTCATAAAGCTGATAATACTTCTTAGGCTTACTCTTTTTTTGAATAGGCTGTGGCTTAATTATTCCATTCTATGTCTCTTGAGGTATTAAAAATCATATTTTCTTCCTTCCTTTCTTTTCACTCCTTTGTGTATGTGTGTGTGGGTACGTCTGTAATATGTAACAACTAAACGTGTATAGAAGAACAAAGTGTGTGACCCTCTAGGCCTGCACCATCCCCCTGTTGGAGCTGTTAGCCACTTACATGCACAATTAACCAGCTGATTCTTAGATTGAAGGCTGAGGGAACTAATTACAGGTACAAAAATTTCACCTAGATAAGAAGAGGTTGGTCTGGAAATTTAATCTTTAAACCTCTTTCTTCAGGGTGACTAGGTAGTGTGTGTGTGTACATATGTATGTATGTATGTATGTATGTATATATCTGTGTGTGTGTGTACATATGTATTTCTTTTAGGTTGACCCATCTTCCTGGTTTGCTTCCATCTTAATTACTAATGACATACAGCGGAATCCCCTACTTATGCCATAAATAGCTTCTACCAAATCACATTCTATTCAAATTCTGGTACAAAGATCTGTTGCAGGCTCTTTCTCTATATATTGTGAGTTTTCTCTTAAATCTAGAATCCTGCAGTAATCTTTTAGAAAATATGAATGGTGTATATGTGTGTGTATGTATGTTGAATATCTTATTAAGAAGTACCTCTGGGAAGGGAATTCATATTTATTGATAGCCTACGTTTTACCAAGCAACTTCATCCATTATCTTCTCAATAACCCAGTGAGGTTGGTAGATTATTTCCATTTAATACATGAGATTACTGAGGTTCTACAAAGTGAGGTAACCTGCCTAGGGTCATACAACTTGTCTTAGGTGAATTTGCCAAATTCTGGCTCTTTGGCATTACTCAAGACCACCTTTCAGCTTGATAAAGTTCCATGAGTTGGATGAACTCCATTCTTATATCTCTGTGTAGATATGAAATACTATAGTTCAAAACAATTCTCTTTACACTGTCTCTGGAATTTAGAGCTAGTGGTAGTAAGACTAAACAGATCTTTTCAGATTGCATATATTAAACAGACCATCTTCAACTTCAACTTCAGGCTTATTCACAATGGTGCACGCTGACGCTGAGGAAGCGTCTTTGGTACATCCTCCTCTGTTCTTCTTTTCCAGTTTTCATAACTATTTCTCTGGCATTCTTGCCTCATCCTGTCCTCTGGATACCTTGGTATTCTTCCCTTCTCCAAGGACATCCCCATCCAGCTCTGCCCTTCCTAGATAGGATTCCATGATCTGCATCTTCCCTTCCCAGTTCCAACAAAAGTGCAACTTGAGTGTTCCTGCCCCTCAGGCTATGCTCTGTGCTTTCTAGCTGGTTAATAAAATAACTCCACAAGAACCTGAAGATTCTTAGACGCTAATGGAATTAATAAGTTATGGTGCAGCCACTATCTCCCACTATCAAGTTTCCTCCTTGGAAAAATGAAGGGGCAGGTGTGAAGAAGATCTAAGATCCCATCTTCTTCAATTTCATTTTCAATATGTGATCCATAAACCTCCACACATTATTCTTACATTTTGACAAGGGCCTTCCGTACATAATGGGTCTTAATTAAAAGAGCACTCTTCCCTCTTCTGCCCCTTAAATGGAATGCCCCAGGTTTCACACTTGGCTGTCTCCCCTCTCATGGGGGATCCCTACGACCCCACATTTATGCTAATGACTCCTAAATCTATGTTTCCAGTCTGCCTCTGACCTTGAGTACCAGATGTCTCCCTGTTACTTTCTGTTGGCCATTTCCATTTGGGTTTTCCACAGTCCCCCGAAATTCACTAAATACGAAATAAAATCATCATTTTTGTACTCTTCCAAGCTGCTCTTTCTTCCTTATAGACTGTTAATGAGTAATGCCACTCTCCTTGTCACCCATTGGGGAAATTTGCTAATAGTCCTACATTCTCCTCCTTTCTCACCTCCTACAACCATTCCAGTCAGTACAACCTGTTCATTCTTCATCTTAAACCTCTCTCTCATCCATCCAATGTCCTTAAGTCCCCAGAGTAGCCCTCATCAATTTCTTAAAAATTATTGCAATGACCTTGTACAGGTTTCCCATCATCTAGTGCTGTTTTATGCCAAATCTTCCTGTTATGATTACACCACAGGGTCAGTGGGAGAAGCAAATAAGATAAGGAACATGGACATGTTCTATAACATTTAGAGTTCTACTAGTGTGCTCTCTTATTTGTTGCATTCTAGAAAGACAGATTGCTGATTCTGGCTTCTGAGTCTTTTTGCTGCTTCCTGTATCTAGAGTGTTCCCCCTCCTCCCCTCTTCTTTTTAAAGTAATACCCATTCCTCAAGGCCTAGCACAAGCTCACGTCTTCCAGAAGCACAATCTAACCATCCCCAGCCTCTTTAAAGTCTTCTTTCTAAACACCTGTGCTTGTGCTTCCACCCTTTGCTCTTTGTTAGTTTCACCTTTGAACTCCTGTTCAATTTCCTGGTTCATGGTTTAGTCTCCATGATCAGGTTGTAAGGTCACTTGAAAGCAGGGACCATATCTTTATTCTTCTCTAAAACATATTAGAAGGTGCTCAAAAACACTGGATGGATGGATGGATATTTCTGTGGGCTTCTACTTGGTTTGACTTGAATTATAAATCTGGCACATGCAGTCTGTATGAGAAGGATTCCTACATCCCTCTGTCACAGAGGTCCAGCTGTCCAAGCAACGGAACAATATCTGGATCCTGAACTCCTGATTCCACTCAGGGGCAGAGGGAATGAGGCTAGTGGAAATAACCTGGGGCGATAAATTCATGACACCTTGCACATCTAATGCTTTTCTTTCTTTCATGGTGTACCAGGAAGAGATTGAAGAGCCGGGTGCATGAGGGGGCAGTGTTCCAGGTGAGTCTGCAGGCCAGCACTGAGGTGTGCATGTGTGTGTGCACGTGTGCACCTGCCGCTCTCTAGCAGGCACATGGCAGTTTGTAGCTCATTGTTTCCTCTGTCCAGGTAGTTGGGTGCGTTCAGCACTTCCTCAGCAAATGTGGTCACTGTCCCCTCTTGCTTATCCAAATACACAATTGGACAATAAATGAAACCATGGAAAATTCATAGTGCCAGAGGTCTTCATTCATTGCTGATTTTAAATGAACCTTGATGCGTAGGATGAAAGAGCCATTAGCGGGAAAGAGTTTAAACTACATTAGAAGAGCGGAGAAAATTGTCCAACATTTGGTCGGTCTGACAAGGTAAAAGGGAATATTGGGTGGGGGCAAGCTATTAGAGAAGGAAAGCACAATGGCGCCGAAGAGCAGGCATGGGGTCGGATAAAGTGCTGGCTTGGGTCTGGAAACAATGCATAAATACCGTAAATATCTGCAGAGTTCCCAGGCAGGAGAACAGTTCTTTCTTCACAGTTAAAAACGTTACAAATGCCTTCAGGCTTCCCTCTCTCTTCTCCTAACTATGCCTCCTCCTTCCTTTGATTCTCTGTCTATGGAATGTAAAGTATATTTGAGGCGCTTAAAGGAAACCTTCAACTACTGTTTAACAAGTCAATACTAATTATTGTTTAGCACTGGATTATGGGCCGGATCATGAAATTAAAACAGAGCTGTTAGGACACCTTTGTACCTGGCAAAGAGTTAATGAGCACATGCTGGGTCCCTGTAGTAACTGCCAAGCTGGTTTACCATTTTATTTCAATGGCACAGGAACAAAATCTAATAAATCATTTTACTTTTATCTCGATGCTTCCTTCTTCATTAGCAAAATGCAAAAGCTTTATTGTACTGTTTATCATAAATTGGGAAATTTTTTTTCATATTGTTCAATTAGTTGGTTATCTGCACAGTGGGGTGGATGTGTATATTACACTAAGAAAAAAAATTATAAGCAAATCTGGGATCAGCAAAGCTACTGGATTAATAGCATAAGCAGAGAAAGCGACTTGCCTCCTGAGACCGTGGATGGTGACTGGACTTCCTCATGACTGTGTGTTTGGTGGATTATAGATACAGAATGCAGATGGTGGGCAGTGGGTACGTGTGTGTGTGTGTGTGTGTGTGTGTGTGTGTGTGTGTGTCGTATGGCAGCTTACATTTCTTGAAATGGGAGGGCAAGGTTTCTGCCTCTAGGCCCAGTCACTTGGGGTTTCTTGGTAAGGGCTCCATAGCTAGGACAATATGGGAAAAGAGAAGGAAGCAGGGAGGAACAGGGGTGAGTTATGAACAATCTGTTCATTTTGATGAGATGTCCAGCTGAGTTGGCAGCCAGACGTCCCATAGCAACTCAATTCACCAGATCTCTGAACAACTAAATGATCATTCATGGCTTTGGGGTCCTGCTGACTGGAGTGAGATTTGAACCAGTGACCTGTAAGTGAGAAAGGCTATTTGCTATTGCTGGGTGCATGTGCTGTTTAGTTTGACTCTCTCACCGCCCCCCATGGGCTCCTCAGAATGAATATTTAGATATGTTCAGCACTGAAAATGGGGTACAGATGACTGTCTCACTTACCCTGGTGATCAGTCTAAAGCTGATTTTTAAAAGCTTTGGAAAAGGTTGGTAAAATATGTTATTTGTATAAATTTACAAATTTTAACTTTCTTATGTGATAACAAAGCAGGGGAAAACTCTACATATAAGTCAAGGTATGTAAGGATAATGTATAGCTTAATAACAGATTGTATTTTTCTTCCCATTGGGTCTTTCTACTTACTTCAGTAATTTACAATATTGGAATTGCTTTGTGGGAACTAGGAGTCCATTAAGATGTGTATCTTATGCAGCTGGTATTACATGCAATATTTTTTAAAAACACTTAATCTTTAACCTCAGTATTGCATAAAGGTGCAAGGGATCAATTATAGATAAAAAGAGGGGAGATCTCGGAGGACTTGCAAACCCATTGGCAGTTTCTCAAGATACAGTACCGGGTCTGTATATATAGGTATTTAGTTTTCCATGGCTCAGACAAGGAGAAATGTTGTAATTGATTTTATTTGAAAGCAAGAGATGGGGCCAAAGGGGAACTTTTGGTCTACAGTTTTTGCTTTCTGCCCATGTAAAGTAAGCATTCCTACCAGAGGTGTTTAATGGTGTATTCTGTCTTTTTTTTTTTAAATACAAGTGGGAATGAATGCCTCAGGCTAGGCAAACCCCACCTCTCAGAACCTCAGAGGCTGTGGGAATGATCCCTGCCCTTCCGACCCATCCTTAATTGGCCTATAGTCCAAGAAGCAATTAAAACTAAGGGTGTGATTCATAAAATGTGAACATGCCATTTAAATCTGTGCAGGGGGATTCCCGTTTGTAATGCTGGGATAGAAGCAGCTCCTGTAAGCCTACCTTTCATAAATTTACTTTTCTTTTCTCCTCTGGGCCCTAGAAGACTTCCATCCTTTTTCTGGCAAATCTAAAGTCGACTTCAGGGCCAAGGTTGGGCTCAAGTCCTTGGGTGCATGTCGTGATAGCCTGCTGACCTAGTCCCCACCTTGCCTCCCTAGGCTGGAAGTTTTAATCATGATTTTTTCTTATCTATTCCTATTATTTAACCATTTTATTATTTTGCCCAACAGAATATGGGAAGAAAACTCTAGAAACTGAGTTGAGCATTGCTGTCTGCAGAGACTGAAGCTAAGGGAAAGCTGCCAGAACTTGCCAGAGATAAGCTTCAGAAATGAGTTGGGGCAGAGAAAGTACCCCTGAATTCCAAGATGTTTAATTACAATACCAGGGAAACCCTCATTTGCACAATTACTATTTACGCTTTTTCACAATGTATACACCCCTTACTCTTAGCCTTCCACCTCGTACTATTAAGCTCCTAGTATTGCTAATATACCGAGTTTCTGAAAGCTGTATAGCAATTCTGTTAAGATGAACATGATTCTTGAGAAGCATTTCATAAATTCCTCTATTTTTTGTTTTAGAATGAACTCTGAGAAACAGAGTCTCTTGTTGGAGATACTAATTAGGGTGTAGAAATCATATATTTTTTAGTTCAACCACAGTTCCAAGTACAGGAGTCCATTTAAGATGTCTCTTAGACTAATGTCCAACCATAGGAAAGAGCTGTAATAATATGCCCTTGAGAATATTGTACTAGCTGTCTGGGACAAACTAAGTTGACAAATAATCACTTGATTCAGTTCTGTGTTTGCTTTGTCTAATAAACAATAGTCTTATCCTTTATTATTTCCTGCAGTTTGTATTATACTGCTATTCACAAAGTTTTGATTTATTTTCCGGAATACTGCTATCGGCCTCGTTATCCTGGACTCTTTCTTCAGCCTTTCAAATGGGGCAGGGGGTTAGCTGGTACTTTAGCCTATAGTAAAAGGCTGCATCTACACCACACCAAACAACCAGGCCGAAAGTGAAAAACTTCAGTCCCTCTCCCAGATGGCCCCAGATGCATGGCACTGTGTAGACCGAAACAGCCAGATGGCTGAATGGATTTTTCACTTTCCATCTGGGTGCGTGACATGGTGGAGATGCAGCCAAAGTCTTGAGCCAAAAGAAAATGCCAGCCAAGGAGATGAGGTATTGCTACTTTCCAGGCACCTAATTCCTGCTGGGTGGTATTATGACCTTGGTTTAATTTATTCTTTCAGAAGCAGGTCACTTTTATGGGAACAATGATTGTCAACCTCTAGAAATAAAGAGGGAAGCAGACAGATCCAAAGAGACTTGGAGGGAATGTCTCTTTTGCTTTCTTGTGAGGACAGGTCTTTTACCGACTTGGTGGGACCAGTGACTCCTGGGGAAGACCCTCTCCTTCTAGGTCTCTGGAGGTCAGCAAGCTGGAGGCACTACAAAACACCAAGTGACAACGAAAACGTCAAGGGACTTGCTGTCCATCATGGGCATCACTAAATCTCTTTGAACAACCCTGGGCAGTGAATTATGGCAGCATGGAATTGACTTACAGTTTATTTCTAGTAACAGGCAGTTACTACGTCAAATCTGAAACCATTCAGAAAGGCCTATAAAAATATATGACAAAGTAACAGGCTACCTCTAGCTCCTTTTAGCATGTTTATGAGTTTAAACTGCATTGAGCTTGTGTTTGTAGAAACGAATACAAGGATTTCTTATGTCCTATTCCTTCTCTCTCTCCCTAACCTGCAGTCAGCTCTTTTGTGACTGTGGGGTGGTATCCAAGACCTTCAGAATGTTTGAACTCCTAACCAGAATTGCCATTCTGTTTAGAGGCAGTCTTATTGATGAACATACAACTTGTATTTTTCTGGCATAGTTGAAATTCTTTTGTTGAGGAACAGGATAGTTAAATGACAGTCGCAAAAGAAAATCATTTCCAAGTTACCTTTCACCCACTCTTCCCCCCAAAGCTGTTTAACACTTACTGAGAAGCTAATTGCAGCCTGAGTGGGGTCACGGGACAAATGCTGCAATCCAGGCATAATGCGACACCAAATATAATAAGGTAACACATTGTTAAAAGTCAGTATCCCAAGTCCAACAATACGGTGTCACAGACTCATAAGCGTGTAACCATATCACACATAATTGTCATCTGCAGAGAAAAGATCTAATTTTGATAATGCATATTGAGATTGGTTGTCTGCAAAATGCTCATGGCTCCAGAAGGTTTGACAGTCCTGAATATCACATAATAGCATGTAGCCAAGGAACATGGGTTGAAGGGAAGAAAGGGAGACTCTATTCCAGAACGCAAGCACTCCTACTCACAGTTTTATTTTTAAGAACACGATTCTGCTCAGACAATGAGCAAGTTTATGTGAAGGGTGGTTTGTGCCTGGGTTTCCATATCTGGAGTGTGTGTGTGTGTGTGTGTGTGTGTGTGTGTTTCTGTGTAGGTCCCAGTCCGTCCTCTGGGGTCTGAGCTATAGGATTCTACTTTGATAGACACAAATATCCTGAGGTCTCTTACTTTTAAGGACTTGGTGTAACTTTAAATTCTGAAGAAATTAAGCAAAATCAACAGACTCTTGAAACAGGCTGTCTACTACCATATTTCCTCAATTCTAGGAAATAGCTTTTTAGCATTTTAAGATAGCTGTGGTCAGCATCCCTCTTATAGTCTACATGTAGAGCTTTTTTCCCCTAAAACGCTGTTTTTAAATCAAAGATATACCTTCCAACCCATGACAGCTAAGAGTTGAAGAAATCATGTAATAATAAATATGCTAGGTGTATTTATTGGACATATGTGATGTCCCTAAGGTAGCAGAAGACCTTTGATAAGTGTTTCATTTCAATTTCATATGAGCCCTATGGAGGAGCTAATTTTATTTCCATTTTACAGAGAGGATTCCAAGGCCCATAGCTACTGAGTTGTACTATAGGCCCTCTTTCCTCTGTAGTCCAGGGGACCTGGTTGTCTCTGAATGTGTCACCTCATGGCAAGGTATAGCGCAATGGGGTGTTTTGTTCCCATACCCATAACTTTGGTGGGGTCCACTGCCCTGGACTCACTTATCCTCAGATCCCATTAGCTCCTGTAAACTCGGGCTCTTGTTGATCTGGATGAAGCTCTCAAAACTAAAAGGTTTGCATTTCTTTCAAACTCCTGGAGCATTTGTTTATATCTCTTGCCTCATGTTGTTCATCTGAGGTTGCCCTGTCAATACACATTTATGACCACACCTCAAGTCCCTTTACTAGATGAAGACTTCTCAAGGGCAGAGACATCAGGGTCATTTCTGGGGCCCTTCATCAACCACAACATCCAAGCACTTAGTCTGTACATAGTGTGTGAACATTAAATATGTGTGGAATAAGTACATAGCATAAAAAATTATATCAGACTAGTACCATTTAAAGAGGGTGAGAGGAACTTTGAGGTCATCAACCTTGCTTCTCAACAGCACCTGACTATGGCACTTCCCTCTTGAGACCCATTCATTCATTCATTCATTTCTTCACCAATTTTTTTTATTGTACATGGTTCTATGTTCAAAGCAATGGGTGAGATGCCCTGGGAAGTATATAGAGAAATAGGAAATAGAAACTCTGCCTTTGAAGGGATCATAATCTAGTTGATAAGATCACACAGATGTAAATATTAGAGGATTTATATCATACACCTGTGGATGTGTGAGGCCTATAGAAGAGGTTGAAATGGTTATTATTATTATTTAAATATCTATCATTCAATGCAGAGCATGTTAATTGATGTGGAAGTTAAAGGGAACGATGTCAACATGGATGATTGGGAAGGCATTTTTTTGGAGGGGGTTGTTATGCGTGTCAAAATGAGGAACAGCAGAAGGGAACGGCAGAAGAAAGTGAGGGTCACGTGCAGCAAGCATTTCCATTAGCTGAAGTTGGAATGCTGGGGCAGGAGTGACCACAGATGAAATATTTGCTTGGGCAGGCCAAGGTGCTTAGGGAGCTGCGGAGAGTGCTTGAGGACGGAAGAGGCCTGGTTAGGTCTGTGGTCTTGGGAGATTAGCTTGGCTCTGAGTAGGGACTAACTACAGGATGACTCAAGCCCAGGAATAGGAAGTATCAGGAAAGAATGAAGAGCATCATTTAGAAGGGAGATATTTTGTTCTAATATGCTTAAAATATTTAAAAAGATGGGAAAGGTTTCTCTTTAAAAACTGGAATTGGTAAAGCAGATTTTAAATGCCGAATGACTGATGTACCTGGGAATCTCCATTGTATGGTGGTTAGAAATGCAGAGTGAGACTGGAGGTGGTGGTGGTTGGGGGGCGGGAGGGCAGCTGAGGCAGCTACTGTAAAACCTAATTGGAAGGTAGAGCCAAGGGGGCAAGGCTGCCTCTATGGGCAGCAGGTCTGTGGAAACATATTTCCTTCGAATTCTCTGAGAAAAATGAGGAAAGAGAGGGGAACATGGCAGGAAACTAACATTTATTAAGTTCCTCTGTGCATCAGGCAGAATGGTGCTATGCTTTTTCTTTTTTACTTTAACTCCTTAAATCCCTACAACATCCCAGTGAGAAAGGTGTTATTATCCCCATTACACATGTGAGAAAAATGAGGCTCAGAGAACTTAAAAGACTGCCCAAAGTTACAGAATCAGATTTTGTGTTGGGTTTCAGCCTAAGAGTTGTTCAAGCCCTAAGCCGTACTTTTCTCACTGCACCTGGCGACATTCTGTTGACACACCACTTTATTGCCTGTTGTTCAGATTAGAGTCTCAGAGATGGTGAATACCTACCACCTGCGTTGCCCACACATCTCCTGACCTGGGTTGTCTGGATCTTACCTCTCACTGTAATGGAAAGAAATGGGTATGTCAGAAAAACAAGTCTCCTTCTCAAAGGACAAAGCAGAGTTGGCCCAAGCCTTCATTCTTTGCTTCCTCTTCCCCAACCTTCAATCTGGGATCAGGAGGGTGAGATGTTCTGATCAGACACAGAGCTAGTTGGAACCTATAACGGAACACAGTGAGGAAGGCAAAAGAGAAACACTCCAAGAATAATTTGCCCCCTTCTTTATTTATTTTCCCTCTACTCCTCCCATCCATTAAAGCCTCTACCCTTAATATGGGGACCAAAATTGTATGTCTCTAAGGACTCAATTTGTCATTGCTCCATTTCAGAACTCCTCTTTCTCCTCAAGGGTGGACTTTGGTGGTCAAGGTGGCAAAGCTGTGAGCTTCGCCTAGAGGCTAGAACAGTGCTCCCCAGCATTTTCCACATGATGGCACAAATATTAAATGATAATGTTTGTAGGGCACTTTGGAAAAGATGGATGAGCTGTTTATGGATGGAGCACCGGCCCAGGGCTCTGGCTCCTCCAGTCTTCCTGAGGCCTTACCTGGGACCCACATAAGGCATACCTGTGTGCCCACGGGCTAGATGCTCTGGGCTGGAGTGGGCCACCGCTCATCACCCTCAGCAGTGGATTCATAGATTCATCATCAGAGATTAGTGCAGGCCCCTGCTCATCTGTAGTTTCTTAGGGTCTCAGTATTTTTAAAAGTAAGAAATGTCCAAAATAGGGTTCCAAAACTATGATGCGATGGAAATGTACTATTTACACAATAATCACAGAACTTATAAAATAATATTTATAAAATAATATTTACTCATAAAATATAACTGTATGACACTAGTTTAAAGCTATGTAGTGAGCACATTCTTTCAAGCCTGTCAGGGTATCTTGGTGAGGCCAGGTGTAATTTCATCTGGAGAGTATGCTAAAAGTCTATATTAGATGCCCTTGTGACTTTGAGTTCCAGGTCAAATGCACCCCGCCCAACTCATGCAATTAAAGTCTGATGTGTAATAATGACTCTAAGTGATAGAACTACATTAGACGATTTTCATTAGACGACTTTCATATGCCAAGTACTGTTTTTTTTTACATGGACTGTTTACTTGAATCTTCATAGCAACTCTAATTATCTCTCTTTTACAGATGAGTAGACTGAGGCTTAGAGAGAGAGGTTAAGTAACTGGCTCAAGGCCCATATGGCTATTGAGTGATGGCAGTTTGATGCTAATACCACTGGTACCAATAGACTATGCTGCCAGAATTCTTAGAGAATTCTCCTTAGATGCAGGAAGAAAAAGAAAAATTGAAAAGTGTTATTTGCTAACAACTGGCCTTAAAAGCTGATTCCTCAGAGGTACTGACAGCAGGGTAAGGGAAGTAAATATATTGTGTAGTACAGTTAGTGAATTTCTTTGTACTTATAAGTAGCCAATGGATTATTTAGGGTTACTAGATTTAGCAAATTTACCCAATTCCCAAATAATATTGAATTTCAGATAAACAAGGACTGACTTTTTTTTTTTTGTACAAATATGTCCCAAATATTGCAGGGGGCATACTTATATAAAAAAAAATTATTCTTTGTTTATCTGAAATTCAAGTTTAACTGGGAGTCCTATATTTTTTCTGGCAATCTAACATTATTGATACTGTCTGTTGGTAGGTGGGGATTTCCTTTAACATTTATGACTCCTTGATAGCACTAGACAAAAGCAAGTATTATTGGAAATAGCAAAATAAATAAATATAACCACAGAATCACAGAGAAAAGAGAACAGCAGAGAATTGTGACAACATTGCTACTCTTTGCTAGATAGTGATTGTGGTCATACCAAGAATAGACTGGGGCTTCCCTGGTGGCGCAGTGGTTGAGAGTCTGCCTGCCAATGCAGGGGACATGGGTTCGAGCCCTGGTCTGGGAAGATCCCACATGCCGCGGAGCAACTGGGCCCGTGAGCCACAATTACTGAGCCTGCACATCTGGAGCCTGTGCTCCGCAAAGAGAGGCCGCGATAGTGAGAGGCCGCGATAGTGAGAGGCCTGCGCACCGCGATGAAGAGTGGCCCCCACTTGCTGCAACTAGAGAAAGCCCTCGCACAGAAACGAAGACCCAACACAGCCATAAATAAAAAACAAACAAACAAACAAACAAAAAGAATCCCCCATTCTTAAAAAAAAAAAAAAAAAAAAAGAATAGACTGAGTTTTTGGGTCTTGCTCACAAGACAAATCAGAGAAGGCCCCTGAGACCCTAAGCCCAGATTTGGGAAGTCTTGGTTTTGTGAAGATTTGAGAAATAAAAAGAAGAAGAATGCCATTCATGGGCTTTCCCTGATGTGGATATTCTGCAGGAAGTAAAGGGAGCATTAGATAGTTGTGAAGAGGGTGGATATTTATATTTCTAAGTAGAAGAGAACAGACACGGGCATACAGAGGACAGAATGACAAGCTCCTCAGAGCTGCTGTGGAGGGAAGGGGGTCACCTGGATTGGAAATATATCATGGTCAGAATATATCCTGAAGAGCACAAAAATAACATTTGTCGAATACCAAGTACTGGATTGTTCTGAGTTGAATAGTGTCCTCCCAAAATTTATGTCTTAAAACTTACGAATGTTACCTTTATTGGAAATAGGGTCTTTGCAGATGTAATCAAGTTAAGATAAGGTTATACAGAATTAGAGGGGGCCTGAAGTCCAATGTGACCAGTGTCCTTATAAGAAGAGGAAAATTTGGACACAGAGACGCAGACACACAGGGAGAATGCCATGTGAAGATGGAGGCAGAGAGTGGAGTGATGTGTGTTCCGGCCAAGGGACACCAAGGTTTTCTGGTGACCACCTGAAGCTACAAAGAGGCCAGGGAGGATCCTCCCCTGGAGTGTTCAGAAAGAGCATAGCCTGGCCCAGCCAACATCTTGATTTCAGATTTTTAGCCTCCAGAACTGTGAAAATAAATTTCTGTTGTTAATAGCCACCTAGATTGTGGTAATTTGTTATGGCAGCCCTAGGAGACTAATAAAAGTATATGCCACATTCTATGTTATTACTCCCTTCCATACAAATAAAAAGGTCGAATGTCACTGAGGAAAAGTGGAGAGGAAAGATAGTTCACCATACATTTCCTACTTTAATTAGCTTGTAAAACAGACTCAATCACAAAGGATTGGGGTCTGCAAACTTCCTGTAAAGGGTCTGATAGTAAATATCTTAGGGTTTGCTGGCCATAGGTTCTCTGTGACAACTACTCAATGCTGCCATCGTAGAGTGAAAGCAGTGTAGACAATACATAAGCAAATAGGCATGGCTAGGCTCCAGTAAAACTTTATTTGCGAAACAGGCAGTGGGCTGGTGGCCTAGATTTGGCTCCTGGGCTATAGTTTGCCCAACTCTGACAAAAGGCCTGGCTTTTGGAGACCCCCCTTGCCTTGTGGATATGTGGACATTTACAGCTGTCTAAGTGAAGTGAAACTCCACTAGTGTGTCCTTGACTTCTCACATACCTGGTGGGACTAAAAATCATGGAACTAATGTTTTCTCAGGCAAAGTGACATCTCAGTGAGCATGTCTTTCAGTGTTAGGCTCTTATGCACAGGCTGCCATCTTTCAAGGTGCCATGGAAAACATGACTTTTACCACCACTTTTAAAACCAGGATTTGAGCCAACCAAGCATAGCAGACTCATTGTTTCATGGTCGAACCTCGTTTTAAATCCTGCATCCTTGGTTTAAATCCTCCAGTTTGATCACTCACCTTGTTTGCTAGGCTTGGTTCTGAGCAACTTTTGGACTCATTCCAGAAGTCAAATCCACTCTCAAAAGATAAAAATTGTTACTACTGGGGCTTTCCAAAGAATGTGCAAAAGACTCTGACAACTAGTCCCAACGAAGAGTTCCAAAGCCTTTTGTTCTGGCAGCACTAGTAGAGTAAGTGCTCAGCATCCCAGCGCAGCCCTGGGAAAGGATGGAGCCTCAGCTGCCCAGGTAAATGATGCTAGACTTAGTAAAAGGTCATTGCCATCATTGTCTTAGGCTCGCTTCATTCATTGGCCCAAATGTGGCATGCAGGTATGCACATACTCAGGCAATATGGGCATTTAGACACTCCAGAGACTCGGGGACAGCAGCCACATTTACCTGTGCAACCACCACCTTTCCTTCCCAGCCAGGTATCCAACACCTCTGAGAAGTGATTCCTCCTGCAGGAGCTTTTCCAAAAGCATCAGCAACTTCCAGGCCTCGATCTTGTCTCAGCAGAGGAGCAGCTGCACATATCACAGTTTATCAGTTCTTCTGAGATGAGCTCTTTCCCCTGCCCACTGCTGCAGACGTGGGTCTCAGAGGAGCCCTTCTGGCTGATATTACAGGATGTTTTCTTACCCTCTCCACTTTAGAGTGTTAGCTTCCTACTCACCACAGCATTCCTTCTTGTCAGAGGGATGCTGGGTGTGTGAGAGCATGTAGCACCCAAGACTCACTTGAGGCTGTCAGATATGATTTCACCTCATCTTTTGAGGCATTGGAGGTAGGAAAGCTAGATTTTATTTGAAAGTTGAGTCTTACCTGGTTGCAGGAAGTGGTCTTCAGACCATCTGTCTGCTTCCTCTAGTTTTTAAAATTTAAATACAAAGTAATGTGTTTTTAATTATATTACAATATATAGCATGTAAATTATATTATTTATTATTATATTATTATATATTATTATAATTATATTAAATATTAATTCTGGTGATGTTTTGACTTTCAAGACTCTCAAGGGGTCATCTCCTTTTTATGGGGAGGAGAAAAGCATCTCAGGTTTGCACAAATAAAATATTCCTCAGTAACAAGCAATATAACCAGAATGATATCTGCAGACAGCTTTGCTTTACCCAGCTTCTGAGCCAACCCCAGAGTGTCCACAGAAAGGTATCATGTTAATTAAATCATTTGTCAGTGTTTAGAATCATATTTATCTGCTAGCGAAGTAAGAGCATTTATGAACCCTTTCCTATATAGCAACTTGGACTATTTTTCTGCAAGCCAAATGCTAGTAATGTACACCTTAAACACTGTGGAGCATGTTGTTTGCTGAAATACACTTCCCTTTGTCCAAGAATCAGCCTGACCAGGTAGAGAACAAGTATCAGTAATTTTTTCTTTTTAGAACAATTAGATTTATGGACTGTCACTGCTAAATACATGTGATTATTCCAAGACTGAAAACAGAGGTAATGCTGGTAGTGTTGAAGCAGGGGACATGTGCACACCTTCCTTTAGGTGGCATTTCCTGGAGGACTAGAAAAAAGCAGTGTGTTGCCAGGGAGTGAGGTGGAAGGTCTGTTGGTTGGCATTTGAATGACAGAGCTACAAGGCAACTTTGAGGGTCTTGAGGTCCTCCAACCCCATGGCCCATGTGGAGTGTGAGGCCTTCCTGCTCCTGAGTGGGCTGACCTTGGGAAAGCAGGACTGATCTTTTCTGTGCTATCAGCTTCCTCAGCAAAGCTTCCAGCCAGTTCCACCACCATCCATCCTTAGGTTACTCAGGTTTACTCAGCAAGGCATTTAGACAGTCACCCGATTGAATTACCAATCTCATCCCCCACGGGTAGAAGGCTGGTTCATTTGGTAATGCCCACCTCCTAATGATCTATGGGAGGGGGCAGTGAACTTCTTCTGCAAATGTCCAGATAATAAATATTTTAGGCTTTGTGGGCCCTGCAGTCTCTGTCACAACTACTCAACTCTGTCATTGTGTTGTGTACATAGCCATGGAGAATACAAATGAATAGACAAGGCTGTGTTCCAATAAAACTTTGTTTATCAAAACAGAAAACAAGTAGGATTTGGCCTGCAGACCATAGTTTGCTGACCCCTGGTCTATGGAGGCAAAAGGATTCTATTCTTAGGCATTTACAAATCTTACATTTAGAGATTTAACTTGGAACAATACAAAGATTGTTAAATTAGGAATTAGGAGACATGAGCTCTTATCTCAGTTCTGCCATGGCTTGTGGTAACTTGTTTAACCTGTCATGCTTTAATTTCCTCATCATAAAACAAGGGGTTCAGATTAAATGATCTTTAAGGTTCCTTACAGTTGGAAAATTCGGATCTCCTCTAATCATTGGTAGTTCTAAATTACAGGCTCTAAGGGATATCCTTTCCCACATCTGCATCATCGTGTAGGGTTCTTAACGGCAACGTGACGTTTTGGAGAGGGGTCTGGGAGGGAGAGAATGATTCTTCACCTAGTGCCTGTTTGCTGTTCCAGTGTTTTACTTCCTAAATCTGACCCTATTCGCCTTGGTCTGGAGCCTCATATATTCTCTCAGCAAATACCGTATTCGAAACATTCTCTATTGGCACCATTTTTCTTTGCCATCAGCAGCAGAATCAGGAACTGCTCTGTCTCCTGCTTTTGTTCTATCGCCCCCAAGAATGAGCTCTTACTTTGTGCAGCTATTGTATTTTTCATTTGAGTGAATCCTCTCTCCAGTGGACCGGGATGGAGTCTACACTTCATGTTGTCCCCATTTTGCAGATGGAGAAACTGAGGTCCAGAGAGAAAAATGACTTTCCCAGGTTCACTCATCTAGGAAGTGGCAAATCCAGAATTCCAAGTCCAGAATTCCAGCTCTGTCCTTAGAGTCCACACTTTTTTTTACTCTGTGAGGTTTGTTCAAAGTAAAGTGAATCATTCTTTGAGGGAAGTTATCACAAAGGTGCCAGAGACTCTTTGCCATTTTGCCTCAGAGGGGCCTCTGCCTTAGAAAGAGCTCTTTCTTGCATGCCAGGACATGCAGGCTTTTACCTCCTTCAGGGAGCACTGGAAAACTTGAGCAACTGGAAAGGGTGTTCTATTTTTTTCTTCTTATTTATTTATTTTTAAAATACAAAACATCAGAATATGTAAAATGGCAGCTGCCAGAAATATTGTCCTTGTCTCTCTCCAAGTGCCAATAAAAACTTATGATTCTATCCTCTGCTGAAGTGGGCTTTCCTGGGACTGGAGTAGTTATGGTCCTAATCCGTGAACTATTCATCACAGTGGCACTGGCAAATGTTTGCTGCACTAACTTCCCCCCAGTGAATCTCTTGCATTTCCACAGCTAATGGTTAAACAGGACTTGGACCAATATTTGCATCTTTCCAGCCTCTGGCAATCTGATTATTAGTGCAATAAATATACAGCATTTAATAACTCTTCACTTTTCCACTTTGAAACCATTAGTTGTCTCCAGGTTGACTACGGAGAACTTCAGATTCAATTCATTAACATTTCCTTAAATAGTCCTCTTAACAGTGCAGGTCTGGCTTTCCCATTATGTACTGTCACTAATAATGGTTTTTACTTCTAACCTATTATTAATTAAAAAATAAAAAAGAGCCCTCCACTCTCTCCATTTCTGAATAAGGTTTAGATCCTCCCTGTGTGAACTGCAAAGAGGCCTTTAGAGAGTGGCTTGTAGTGTTTGATAATTGCTATCAAGGTAAATAATTTAGCTGGTCAGACAGAGTGCACTTCTCCCTGCCTCGAGTGGACGGCTCAAGTCTCGGCCGGTCGGGCAAACCAAACCCAAGGCAGAGAGAATCAGAGCTGCATGAAACTTGCATTAGGAGCCAACAGGAAAAGGCAGCCTTTCCTAAGGGATGCCATATTGACCCTTGAAGCTTGCCGTGACCTGGACACCGCTATCCTTCTCACATCTGCAGTGAGACAGGGACGTCCAGAACCCTGGAGCCCCCGCAGACAGAGGCATGTTTCCCCAAAGGCTTTCAGGACTTTGCCATGAAGGACAAATGAACAGGCACAGATCCCCTGGACGCCCTAATCTTTTCTTTCCCTACTTCAAAGCCTTCTGCGTTGCCTCTGAGCCTGTAATTACCCTGGAGGTATTTTAGATTTGAAGCGACACCAGCAAAATTGCACTTCCTGATCATGGGAGTCCACAGTTGTGTGTAATCAGTTATGAAGCTGGTCACGAGGTGGAGTTTCTCAGCCATAACCATTGAAGGGGAATCATGATCTAGCCCGACTCCTCGTGCTCAGGGTAAGGGACCCACAATCTGAAATTAGACACTAGCCACTTGATGTGGTTTAATTTAGTCTCTGCCTCCTTAATTAAAAGCATACCATTACCCACCCACATCACAAACTGACACTTCCATGCCAGACTGTAACTAAAAGAAAAAAATAAAATCATAACCTGCTAAAGTTAGGTGGAGCTAAAACACTGATTTTAAGACACCAACAGAGGCTCCAAAACACCACAATAGAATCTAGATTTATTTAAACTGGAAGCTTTAAACAAGCTTGGAGGCTATTTGAGTCAGTTCTCCGTCCGTCTCTCCCTGTACCCCTCACCTCCCTCTGCCTTGTCTCTAGCTGTCTGTCTGTTTGTCTGTCTGTCTGTCTTGCCTGTCTGGAGCTCTCTCTCTCTCTCTGTCTCTATCTCTCTCTGCCTCTTTGTGTCTGCCTATCTCTTTGTCTCTGTCTCTGCCTCTCTCTTTCTCTGTTTCTCTGTGTCTGTCTCTCCCCCTCCCTCTCTCTGCCTCTCTCTCTCTGTCTCTCTCTCCCTCCCTCTCTCTGTCTCTGTCTCTCTCTCTGTGTCTCTCTGTGTCTCTGTCTCCCTCTCTCTTGCACAGTCCTATGCACACATGGATCCCAATCAGAAACACACCTTTGATTATTTGACATCCGCAGTCCAGAAAGGGAAGAAACTGTTCCTTTCTTGGATATTCATTTTGGAGACTGTGTGTCTGTGTGGTCAGGCCTGGGGAGTTCCAGGGGAGAGAAATTCAGACCAACCATCAAGGCCTCACATCCTCCCATAATCCCAGCCCTACAGCCACAAGCCTGGAGAGTCCTGGCCTGGAGAAGCTGGCCTTGGTGGGCTCAGGACCACACAAGCTGCACCGTGTGTCTGTGACAAAGCCTTGCTTGCCGGTTCTTCTCAGAGCCTTCCACATGCTGTCAGAGACATAAGCTATCGGCCAGGGAGCCAAATCCAGACACCCAGACAGGCGCAGCCAGGCTGCTCCCTGCTTAGATCTCTTGCCACGCTCTCCATTGTGGGCTTGAACCCCAAAGCTTGGGGCAGCCGGACCACCTGCCTTGGCCAGCATCCTTGTCTCTCTTTCTTCTTGCCGTTGGCCCGCCGTACCTACCTCATTCCTCCGTGGCATATTGTTTTTCTACTTTGAAAGGTCGCATAGCGTAGTGGTTCAGAACATAAGTAGTCACGCTATTGTGTTCAAATTCTTGCTCTGTACCTTTCTAGCTAAGCGATTGCATCTCAGTTTCCATATCTGAAAAATGAGGATGGTAAGAGTGACTTCAGATGTTTTTCTGAGGATCCGAGGAGTTAATTCAGGTTAAGTACTTAGAATAGCATATAGCAAACCTGATATGTTTGTTATTAACTTTTGAAATTCGATGCCACTTCCCATTTCCCTATCTTTGAATGAATCATGACAGGCCAGAATATAAAATTTAGTAGTTCAGAGCTGAAAGATCTTCATGCTTGACCAGCCAGATCCCCTCAGTTTTTAAATGAAGGAACTGAGGCCTGGTAAGAGAAAGTAACCAACCTATGAAACAGATTGAGTAGTGGAGTGGATTCTGCGTAATCCAGTGCTCTTTCAGACATGCCCTTTGCAAATATTTCTCCTCTTTCCTGATGAGAGCTCTCTGGGACTTGGGATTGCTAGGAAGAGCAGCAGCTCTGAGTACAGAGTTTAATACTAAAGCCTTGCTGACCAGCCTCAGATTCATATAGGCAGTCAGTGGGCTCCATGGAAGGACTTGAAGGATGCTTCAAAGGCGCTAAATAGCTCCCCTATTGTGGCCGGCCATTCCACCGTTCTCCGGTTCTGGCACAGGACTTGCTCTGTGATCTTAAGTCTTAACTTCCTCTTCTGCACAACGAGAGAGGGGTTTCTGTGCTCTCTTCTAATTGTAAAATTGTATGACCATATTAATAAAATACGACAGACTGTAAGGATATGTCTGCATTGAATGGTATGTTATTGGCTTGTGATATCTCCTCTAAGGTCTATAATTTAATATTGTTTGTAAAGTAATGGGGATGACTTCTGGGTAAGTCATTCCATTCATTCATCTCACTTAGAAGACTAAATTAAAGAGTCCTTATTTATAGCATTTATTCAGATTAAGTTGTATACTGTGAGCAGACGAATGCATATCATATCTCTTTTACTCTAAAAAGGACAGTCTATGAAGTGGGTATTTCTGAACCCAAACCCCAGATTCTAATGGGGTCCCACTATCATGACCTTCACATATCTGGAAAACATAATGTCATATTCTCTGTAACTATGACCATCACTTCTTGGCTGCATGAAGCAGACCGATAGTTTTAAATCAATTTTAGGTAACAGATCTCTTTGAAAATTGAATACAAGCAATGATTCTTTTCTCCTAAAATGCACATACATGCAAAATATGGCCAACAATTTTGGGGGCTCCTTAGACCTTTCAGAAGGCCTTATATTCCAGGTCAAGAACCTCTGTTGTGCAGTTACAAATATGTTGACGAGGAAAGGAAAAAATCAGCTATTTGCTTAGAGGTAGTTTGAAAAAAAAAAAGGTACCTAAAATCAAGCACTAATTACAGTTTTCAGACCCTAAGAGGTCAGAGGGTAGCTAAGTCTCCTGTACCCCAAAGGTAGACCTTTCTTGTTTACTGCTGACACCAAGGTACAGGAACCCCCTATTGAGTCTTTGCTGGACATTCTGGGATGTCCTGTCAACTCCAGGCTCCTCTTGACTTGGGGGACTGTCCCATTTCTTGGGGACATGTAGAAAATCAATGGGGAGATCTAGGTGACTGTTAGGAGGTCACACAAACCTAGCGCTCACTCGTGTTCCTAGGATGGAGAATCTTTGTGCAGGTAAAGATCACCACTTGTCACGTGGCTTGCTAAGCAGAGCCCCATGGGGAATGCCTACAGATTTGCCTCCTGAGACGTTGCTGTGTTCTCCATCCCCCATCAACTGAGAACTTCCAGAGGAGTGCCAGAATAAGAGAGTAGGAGAGACACATTGCTCTGTAGCTTTGGAGTTTTCTCTCTGTCCTTTGCTTTCGAATTTTTTGGTTGTTGACCGTTGGCTAGTACCATACGGTACTGTTGTTTTCATCCATGTCTCCTCTCCAGCTCCCCACACACTGTTGGGACTGTTTGCAAGGCTCCTTTCCATCAGTCCGCCCAGCAGTATATGACACCTTGGGGATTTGCATTTTTTTAGTTTAATCATTAGCTTAATGTTTAGAGGACATTAGTCATAGGAAGTTAGTTTCACTCATCCAGATGCGTTTTTGAAAGTTACAACTCTTCTCTCTCCACCATAATGCCCCCCTTGAGCATGCCTTCTCCCATTTCCTTTTAAAAACACTCTGTTCTTCTGGAACTCTCAAATGAAGATATCAAAGCTGGAAGGTATTATTAATTCAGAAACTACATTTGAATCTTCCAGAGGAGCTAAGCCTGGCTGGAGTTGTGGAGGAACTGTGCTGGTGTATAGTCAGGAAATGGCTTAAACCTGATCTTCAAGGGCCTGAAATTGTTCCCCTGAAAAAGAGAGGAGGCATTTCTCTTGCCTACAACCCTCTGGGGAGACCTGAGTCCAGTGTTTGCATCTCTTTCAGTGCTAATGAATGAATGAGTTTTCTCCACCGGCTTCTGGCCAACAGAGCTGGGAACCATTCTTGGAAGCTGGGCTGCTTTTTGAGTTCTTGGGCTTTGTAAGTTGCTAGACAGATGGCTCTGAAGGGGAAGGTGGAGCTTGACATGGACTTTGGAAATGTTGACTTTAGATAGAAAGGAGGAAGATTTTTCCAAGTCAGCAAATGACGCGAACGGAAGTGTGGAAGCAGGTATAATAATGAATATTCTGGGACTCATGTGTGCATCCATCTGAATGTAAGCAGGGAATCGAAGTTGCTGAGCTTGAATAGGGCAGATTGGGGCATGGATAGAAGGCTTTCTTCTCATGTTCTTTAGAGTTTAGTTTAAATCTATGAGTAGGACTTCCCTGGTTGCTCAGTGGATAAGAATCTGCCTGCCAATGCAGGGGACAGGGGTTTGAGCCCTGGTCTGGGAAGATCCCACATGCTGCGGAGCAACTAAGCCCGTGTGCCACAACTACTGAGCCTGCGTGCCACAACTGCTGAAGCCCATGTGCCTAGAGCCCATGCTCCACAACAAGAGAAGCCACCTCAATGAGAAGCCCGTGCACCACAAGGAAGAGTAGCCCCCGCTCGCCGCAACTAGAGAAAGCCCGCGCAGCAATGACGACCCACCGCAGCCATAAATAAATAAATTTATATAAATAAATAAATCTATGGGTAACCTAGAGCCATGGAAAGCATGTGAGTTTAAGGATCAAAGAGTGTTAGAATTGTGAATTAGGTAGTGATAATTCCATAGCTGGTCTCAATGGGAGTGCCTTTTGGGGCTTTCTTTCTCAAAGGCTAATGATAATGATATTTTTCTTGATAATGAAATTGTCATGCTCTTAGAGTTGCCCTTCTTTATATATCTAAGGACACCCTTTCAATTTTAAATATGGTTTAAGAAATCTTCCTGTAACCCTTCCATCTCCAAGTTGAGCTGTTAGGCTGCTCTTGTCCAAGCACAAAGCCTTGACAGCACTGACCTTGGCAGACATTAATCCACTTAAGTGCCCTGGGCATGGTCCAGAGAAACCATTCTTCTGCATCCTGCGTCCCTTTCTGGGCCACAGACCCAATGCTCTCATGACTCCCAGGTGCCCTATATTTTCCCCTTTCTCTCCCTGCCATACTCTTAATCTGACCATTTTCCACTAACCACCTCCCCCAAAAGGAAGAATATTCTTTGCTCATTCAAGGAACTGTAAAAGTAACCTTCTCCTTACAGCTCACCTGCACAAGATTCCCACTACAACCCTTTTAGATCTCATTATCACCCTAATTCATTGATTCCTCCACTTTCTCTCTGTTACTTCCACATGCCATATATCTAGCTTATTATATTCATAGTCTTACAAATACCTTTACCCCCTTTCTTTTATTTCCACTTGGCAGGAAAACACACAGTCGAGATGAGCTCAACAACCTTTTATCTCTGTGCCTATAATTAAATAGCAAAGTGTTTCTGGTGAGAGAGACAGACAGACAGAGGGAGAGAGACAAAGAGACACAGAAAGGGAAAGAAAGAGAGGGAGAGAAAGAGAGAGAAAGAGGGAAAGGGAGAGGAGGAGGAGAAGGTGGGGAGAAGAGGAAATTGTCACATGACCAAGCAGGGCATCTTCACTATAATTGACCTTCACAACTGTCAGCTGGGCTCTCAACATTGCCTGGCATTTTCCCTGCATATCTCTGGTAGGCTTGCTTTCCTACACTTCACAGACCAGTGCATCCTCTTCTCTTCTCTCCTATTATCTCTGTATCCCACCTCAGTGGTCTACAACGCCTCATAATATGTAGATAAATACTTTTTCTCTAAATTTATTTAAACATAATTTTATTTATTTTGGTCTAAGCTATACATTCAAATTTTCCGAAATTCAAAAGGTACAAAAGTCACCATTCTACCCCAGTTCCCCATACTCCCTGTTTTCTTTCATGTGGGCACCAATGTTCTCAGTGTGTATTCTCCAGAGACAACTTATGCATATATGTATGCAATGTATGCACTATGTAAAAGCAGCTATACATGTATATTTTCAACTGTTTCTCTCTTACATATATAGTAGCACTTTGCTTTTCTTTAAACTTAACAATATGTCAGAGATTATCCATGTCAGTATACAGAATGTGTTCTCATTCTTTGTATAATATTATAGTACTCCATTGTATAGATGTATTTTAATTTAATCAGTCTACTATTGATGGATAGTTAGGTTATTTCCAATAGTTTGTTATTACAAATTACGCTACAAGGAACACATTTATATCAACATCATTTTGCATATGTGTTGGTATATCTGTAAGATAAGTTCCTAGAAATATTCTGGGTGGGTCAAAGGGTGTGTCATTTTCACTTTTGATAGATATTGTTGGGCTGCTCTCCACAGAGATTGCTCCAGTTTGCGCTCCCTCCATCAGTGTGCAAGAATGCCAGTGTCTTCCAGCTCACCACTGTAGCATGTGACTCATCTCTTTTCTCTCTGCCAATCTGATAAATGGGAAAAGTTTCTCATTGTGGTTGTAATTTGCATTTCCATAGAGAAAACTGAAGGCATTGGAGAAAACTGAAGGCATTGGAGAAAACTTCTTTAATTTTATCTCCAGCATAACCATAACCATAAACATATCTGATTCCACTCTTGTCTCTTCTAATTCCCATCCATGGCATTGAAAACTCTCCTCAGTCAAATACTGGTCCTTCCATGTATGTCCTAGATGTCATCCCTTTTTTATTCTCAGACAGTGATTTTCATTGGTGAGCCTTCTTTCTGCTGTATCTTCTCCCTTTTCCTACTTTTAGATTCTTTCCAGTGACTTGCAAACAGGCATTAGTAGCTGCCACTCTTAAAATATCTTCCCTTGGGGGCTTCCCTGGTGGCACAGTGGTTGGGAGTCTGCCTGCCAATGCAGGGGACACTGGTTCGAGCCCTGGTCTGGGAGGATCCCACATGCCGCAGGGCAACTGGGCCCGTGAGCCACAACGACTGAGCCTGTGAGTCTGGAGCCCGTGCTCCGCAACAGGAGAGGCCGCGATAGTGAGAGGCCCGCGCACCGCAATGAAGAGTGGCCCCCGCTCGCCGCAACTAGAGAAAGCCCTCGCACAGAAACGAAGCCCCAACACAGTCAAAAATAAATAAATAAATAAATAAAATTAAAAAAATATCTTCCCTTGACCCCAATACCTCCCTCTAGCTGCTACTCTAACTCTTCTTCACGGCTTAGCCACACAACAGAAGTTTGTACAAATGCTTCCTCCTCCTCTTCCTTACCTCACAGTTGTTCTTCAGTGTCTTTTTTCTCTACCACTACTGAATGTTCTCTCAGAAGTCACCAATGACCTCCATTTGTTGATACACAGTTTTCATTTTTCTTGATCTCTTCTTAGTAGCATTTGTCAAAGTTGACTTCTTCCTTCTTCTGAAATACTTTCTTCCCTTGGTGTTCATGACCCCATACTCCCTGGTTTCCCTTATGCAGTGCTGGTCATTCCTCTTGGCCTCCTTTGCTTATCTTCTTTCCTTGCCTGGTCCTAGTTGTTGTCTTCCCCAAGACCCTGATATCCATTTCTTCTTACTTCTGTTCTCTCCCATAGAGAATTTATTTTACTCCCAGTGATTTAGACACCCATAGCTCCCAAATATTTATCGCTAACTGTATCTTCTCTTCCGAGTCCTGGACCTAAATGTACAGCTGTCTACTTTACATCTTCAATTGAATAACTCACTCGCATTTTCAGGTTAAGATGTCCAGAACTGAAATCTCTCCCCCCCAGCACCCAAACATTCCTCTTTTCTAGTAAGTCCCATCTCTGTGACACCTCCAGCCATATGGTTGTATCTGCCACCACCAATTTAGGCATTATCCTGGAAAACTCCCACAGCTCCCATATCATACATATCAATATTTCTGTTCTTTTTATCTTTGACATATATCTTGATTCTATCAGGTTTTCCCATTTCTAATGATTCTGACTTTACCAAAGCCACAACATCTCTTTCCTGGACTACCATGGTAGCTTCTGACTGATGTCTCTATTTACACTCTTACCTACTCTATAGTCTGTTCTCATGAAGCAGCCAAAGTTTCTAGGCATGCCAACTAGGTAATGTTACCTTCCTCCTTGAAACCTTGTAGGCTTTGCATCATACTGACAATAAAATCCAAACTCTCCTTCATGGTCTGGCTGGGACTACTAGTGGCCTTTCTGATATCCATGTTCCCCTGTTTCCTGACTAACAGAATCTGCTTGATTACATTTCCTTCCCTCCCTTGCAAGCAGGTGTGGTTATGTATATCTGACCAAAGATATGAGTGGAAATGTTGCCTGGGAGCTCTGGGAAGGAACGTTCAAGGAAGCCAAATTAAGACACCCCTTTGGCCTTCTCTCCAAACCTCCTTCCTGTTGCCTGGTGCACATGTGATAGCTGGATCTCCACAAGCCTTCTTGGACCATGAGGGGACCTGTCAGACAGAAGCCACTTGCTGGATGGCAGAGTAGAAAAATAGAAGGAGTGCTAGTCATAAAGGCTGTGAAGCCATGATACCAGCCCTGGACTACTTATTTCTGGATTTCTTTAATGTGTGAGAGAAATACGCTTCTGTTTTTTTCATGCCACTGTTATTTTGCGTTTTGATTATATGCAGCTGAACTTAATGTTAACTGATACATATGGCTCATAAGGCCCCGCTTGATGATCTGGCCCCGGCTCTTCTCTCTGACCTTGTCTTGTGCGCCTGTCCCCCTGGATCACTGTCTACTCCCTGCACTGGTCTACTGTCAGTTCCTTGAACCCCTCCCACCTCAGGGCCTTCCCGCCTGTCGGTCTCTGCCTGGAGTGCTCTTCTTCTTTGCCTGGCTAACTCCTGTCATCTTTCAGGTCCGAGTTTAAATGTCATTTACTTGCAGAGAACTTCTCTGAATCTCTAAATTGTATTTCCTTTATCTCTCACACTACTCTGATTTTTTTTCCTTCACAATACTGATTACACTTTGAAATGACATATTTATTTGTGAGATTTTTTTTTAATGTCTGTCTCTCCACCATGGTGAAAATCATGTCTGTTTGCTCAGCACTTACACCCTAGAACCTAATTCTAGACCAGGCTTATACTCAGGTAGTAATCAAATGAATGGAAGAAAATATAAAGGATGGTTTAGAGAGTGGGGTCAGGAATCTAAGAGTCTGGGTTTTAATCCCAACTCTTACTAGCTGTGTGACTTAACCAAGTTACTTAACCTTTTAAAGCCTCATTTTACTGATCTTTAAATGAGGCTAATAGTAGAACATTCCTGAGGGGATTGTGGTGAAGATTAAGTGACGAAATAAAACTAAAGAATTCAACATAGTGCCCTTCACAGAGGAAATGCTTAGTATACACAGCTATTATTAATGAATAAATGAAGAAATCAATGAAAAAACCCAAGGTCATTTTGGCAGCATGTTATCTGACCCAGGAAAGAGAGCAGTGCTTCAACAGTGGCCTTTATTTGCTGAGGTCACAATGCCTTCAGCCGAAGGATCATGGGAATATTGTTTGTCACAGGCATTTTGAATGTTCACCTGACCCTTCTGTAGGGGCAACTCAAATGCCACTGCTCCACAAGGCCACCCTTGGCCGTTGGTGGTTATTTCTCTGGTTTCTACAGCACACTTACTCTCCTGGCACCTACCGCAAGGTGCCAGAACCGTTGCTCTTCAGGCCCGTGTCTCATCTATCCCTGGGGGTGCCAGGCTTCTCTGTGCTGGGCCATGTTTTTTGTGCCTTCCCTCCCAAACTCCTCCCCTGACCAATGAGCCAAAGCCTTTGAAAAGTGAGATTTCCGTCTTTATTATCAAACAGGGGCAAGAACCAGAACACCAAGAAGTGAAGAATGTGGGACGGGAGGGGGCAGTTGGCTTCCTGTGTGTAAACCACTCCTTACCAATTACTTCAAACCCTTGCAAGATTTGGAAAAACCACCTCAGAGTTTGTTTTGGTTCTATAAGGGAAACTCCAAAGCCACAGTTTTGGAAAGGCTTCAAACATTCTCCAGACGAGCTGTCTTTCCATTTATAAGATACTCCAAAGTCCTGTGTTTAGTAAGAGTGGAGCAGGACACACACACTCCCTCTCCCTCCTTCTCTCTCTCTCTCTCTTTCTCTCTCTTAGATAAAACAACCCATTCTGGATTCTCTGTAATCCTGGCTTGAACATTCAAGAGAATACTTGAATAATACTTACCTACCTCACTGGGGTGTTGTTAACGATTAATTAGTTAATGTTTGTAAAGCACTTCGCAGATGTAAAGTGCTTGTGTAAGTGCTAAGTAGTATTATTATTAAGCAGAAGTTCTGTGGTTTGGCTGAAAATATTTTTTTTGCAATCACACATTTAACTGTAAATAAATCAAGTTTATTTACAAGAGGGTTTTCCTTTTCGGGTCACCTCCTGGTTATTATCACTGAACTAATCTCTTTTATTTTCTTTTGGATTTCAGATAGAGCTGGCTTATCCTGAAAACCTCTGTCTTTGAGAGAATTTCAGTAATATCCTAGGAAAATAAATTCCCATGGACAGTGCCCGTTTCCTCAGGAGCAAGGTTGAGTGTGTGTTTCTTCAGCAAAGACCCTACACCTACCCAGTATTCAAGACTTTCTCTGTCGAGTTCCCACCTAATTTAGTTCTAACTTGAAAAAAAAATTGCATACAGAACAGGGTCCTGTCAAATAGGTCATTATAATAAATTTGCTAGATTTGATGATGATGATAACAGTAATAATAACAAAAATAGGGATTGGAAGTATTCTGGTTTTTATTTCTTCAATTCCCTGTTTTCAATCTGTCTTTAGTCTTTGGAGGAATGTAAGGAAGGTGGGGGTAGGAGGCCGAGGAAGAAGCAAGTGACTTCTAAGGCACAGCAATACGCAAACTGTCCAATGGAAGAACAGCCTTAATGAAGTAGAAACAGTCTAAGTCCTTAGCAACCTGCAAGTAAGGTTCTTTCTTCCACTGCCTTAAGCAATTCCATGGGAGTCACACCAGATCTTTAAGGAACCTAGTACGTTATAAATCAACAAGGGATGTGACACTGGGGAAAGGGATGAAACAGAAGAAAATCAGACAATGAAGCCTGCTGCTCCGAGAAAAGCACACTTGTGTTTTTGATGGACCATATTCTTCTGCATATGTGTGTGTGTGTGTGTGTGTGTATCAAGGTATAGTTGGACAGTGGCTCTTTTTAGCAGGGCCTTATACATTGTCCAGATGCAAGGGTTACATCCTTACTGTGTAATTCTAGGGTGGGTGGGAACAATCAGGTTGAATTACTGACATTGTAAGGAAATGAAAAGTCAAACTGCTGACCATGTGTATTTTATATTATTTAATTAAAAGTAGATAACAGTGCATGAATGAACCACAAATCAGATAAAAATGACAGCATTTTCTCATATTTAACACGTATTTGACTTGAGGTTGTGTGGCGGTTTACCAGAACAGGTCTATGATGTCTCCAAATAGAAAATCAGAAGTGTAATTAAAAAATATTGCAGGGGAGAAGCAGTATTAACTCCAACCCTGAGCAGAGCTAATCACAGCCGCAGTTCCCTTCACCATTATTCCTATTTAATGAGAGTCTCCTCTGTTTTCTTCTTTAACTTGAAATAAAAATCATCAGAATTTTTATTTTAAATATACTGTGTACCTTTTATAGAAATAAAGAAAAAGATGGATTATGAATTCTAGGTGTCAAGATTCCCTATTTAGTTATTCATTTTAATGGAGTCTCATTAAATATCCAACAGTCAGTCATTCAAAATTGTCCATCAGAACAGAACTGCCGATTTACTGGACTATATAGAGATTTTTGGCTTCATCAGATGAGCAGTTTTGGGGAATGTCCATCTACTCTTTTTCAGTATCACTGGAGTGACTCTTTCTAAATCGTGTGGAGAATTATCCCAGTGAACTCAATCTCTTCAGCACCCATTCAGACATGCCTGGTATAATCAGAGCTCAGTATCCTCAGACCCTGAGACAGTGCCACAGCCAAAGGTTCCAATTTTCTGGCCTTCCCTACCAGGTTTCACTGACTTTCAGACCAAATAGGGAAAACTTAGGTGCATTCCGTGCTTTCTGATCTTCAGTTATTTGATGATTTAGTCACTTCACCCACTTTTACTTAGAAATGCTCATGAAAATCTCTCACTATATCTTGGTTCTTCTTTCAGAGGGTGAGAGCAAAGTACATCACTGTATTCAATGACGAACTGTTGATAACTATTAGATATTTCAGTTCCTTTTCCTGCTTTGGCTTGAACAAGACTCTGAGGGGTTTCTGCATTAGAATCTGGTCTAATACTGCCACTATTCACACTCCCCTTAGTCCTTAGAATAAATTTTCTACTCTTTAAACTAAAAATTTACATTTCTTATCCTTTTTTCCCCAAATTAAGAGATCATTTGATTGATTTTTTAAAATAAATATATTTATTTTTTATTTTTGGCTGCGTGGGGTCTTCACTGCTGCACGTGGGCTTTCTTTAGTTGCAGGAGCGGGGGCTACTCTTTGTTGTGGTGCGCAGGCTTCAGTAGTTGTGGCGCTTCAGTAGTTGTGGTGCACTGGCTCAGTAGTTGTGGCGCCTGGGCTTAGTTGCTCTGCGGCATGTGGGATCTTCCCAGACCATGGCTCGAACCTGTGTCACCTGCATTGGCAGGTGGATTCTTAACCATTGTGCCACCAGGGAAGTCCCTGATTGATTTTTACTTAAGGGTTCTCCTTGGAACCAGGATAGAGAACTTGGTATTTTATCAATAAAGTTTTCAATTTTTAGGAGGAGGAGAGGTATGGAGGTTGATGGTTCTAAGTAAAGTAGAATGGAACTCATGTTCTTGTGTCCTGAGCAAGCCTGCTGCCCTCCTGCTGCCCATGAAGGGTGGGAACCAGGGAAGGAGATTTCTGGGCCAAATCATCTGGGCAGACTGATTATCTGAGTCAGCATACCAGGTACAACTGGGCATTGAGGGGGTTGGGAAACAGGGGCTGTCAAGTCTGTAGAGTGTTTTGAGGATGATAAACAGAAAAGGGTGGGGAGAGAGTTAAGAACATGGTGGAACTGGGTAGGAGGCATGGTTCAGGAGAGAAGTTTAGAACTAAGACAGTTTGGTGAGTGTGGAAGAGAGAATTCCCATTGTCCCTGAACTACTGCCCAGTGGGCATTAAAAGAATGATCTTAAAGGATTTTCAAAAGGGGTGGCAGGAAGTGGGAGGATGAAACCAAGTCAGTTGAGTGTACTGAGATCTCCAGTAGGAAATAAATATAAACTTAGTCTGAAGACAAGGAACAGGGTAAGAATTACTCTGGTTTAGACATTCACCTGCTAACATTTTAGCATCTCTAGCATTGGTTTGCATCTCACAATTGATGGGATCTTGGACTTAATAAAATATGGTCTAACATGAGTGACATGAAGGCGTGAGAAAGATGCATCTCTGGCTACAAACAGTCTTCAACAGATGTGAGGGGCAAAGGTGTGCTCTCTGTTGCTTTTTAAGTGGGAATATTGTGAACATGGCCCTTTTGCCTATCACTATGATTTTTCAAATGAAACTTTGGAATGTCTCACTCAGATGCTGAATCTCAGCTTCCTCTTTTTTGATGTTGCCACATGTTCCTTCCCTTTTTTCCATTTTGAGTCCATTTTGACTTATATGTAGAGAAAAGTGTGGTTGGTAAGACACCAGGTTAACTGTCAGTCCCTCAGAGAGGCCTTCCAAGACCACCCAACAAAAAACCATACCCCATTCACTTTCTTTCACATCACCCTATTTTATTCCCATCATAGCACTTATACTTTTCTGATAGTTTCCTATTAATTTATTGATTAATTTTGATTGTGGTTCACCTTCTCTGTTAGAATGTAAGCTCAATAAGCATCAGGGTTTTGTCCACTAAGGTGCCCTCTGTGCATAGACTAGTGCCTGGCACATAGCTGACTCTTTGTCACCATGTGTGGAATGAGTAAATGAGTATATGAACTGTTCCCTGGAGAGGTAGGGCTCCGTGGAATAAATATATATAATGAGCATTATATCCAAATAATGTTTTTTTTTTTAAACATCTTTATTGGAGTATAATTGCTTTACAATGGTGTGTTAGTTTCTGCTTTATAACAAAGTGAGTTAGTTATACGTATACATATGTTCCCATATCTCTTCCCTCTTACATCTCCCTCCCTCCCACCCTCCCTATCCCACCCCTCTAGGTGGTCACAAAGCACCGAGCTGATCGCCCTGTGCTATGTGGCTGCTTCCCACTAGCTATCTATTTCACGTTTGGTAGTGTATATATGTCCATGCCACTCTCTCACTTTGTCCCAGCTTACCCTTCCCCCTCCCCATATCCTCAAGTCCATTCTCTAGTAGGTCTGTGTCTTTATTCCCGTCTTGCCCTTGGGTTCTTCATGACCATTTTTTTTCCCCCTTAGATTCCATATATATGTGTTAGCATACTGTATTTGTTTTTCTCTTTCTGACTTACTTCACTCTGCATGACAGACTCTAGGTCCATCCACCTCACTACAAATAACTCAATTTCGTTTCTTTTTATGGCTGAGTAATATTCCATTGTATATATGTGCCACATCTTCTTTATCCATTCATCTGTTGATGGACACTTAGGTTGCTACCATGTCCTGGCTATTGTAAATAGTGCTGCAATGAACATTTTGGTACATGACTCTTTTTGAATTATGGTTTTCTCAGGGTATATGCCCAGTAGTGGGATTGCTGGGTCGTATGGTAGTTCTATTTTTAGTTTTTTAAGGAACCTCCATACTATTCTCCATAGTGGCTGTATCAATTTACATTCCCACCAACAGTGCAAGAGGGTTCCCTTTTCTCCACACCCTCTCCAGCATTTATTGTTTGTAGATTTTTTGATGATGGCCATTCAAACCGGTGTGAGATGATATCTCATTGTAGTTTTGATTTGCATTTCTCTAATTAATGATGTTGAGCATTCTATCATGTGTTTGTTGGCAATCTGTATATCTTCTTTGGAGAAATGTCTATTTAGGTCTTCTGCCCAGTTTTGGATTGGGTTGTTTGTTTTTTTGATATTGAGCTGCATGAGCTGCTTGTAAATGTTGGAGATTAATCCTTTGTCAGTTGCTTCATTTGCAAATATTTTCTCCCATTCTGAGGGTTGTCTTTTGGTCTTGTTTATGGTTTCCTTTGCTGTGCAAAAGCTTTTAAGTTTCATTAGGTCCCATTTGTTTATTTGTGTTTTTATTTCCATTTCTCTAGGACCTGGGTCAAAAAGGATCTTGCTGTGATTTATGTCATAGAGTGTTCTGCCTATGTTTTCCTCTGAGTTTGATAGTGTCTGGCCTTACATTTAGGTCTTTAATCCATTTTGAGTTTATTTTTGTGTATGGTGTCAGGGAGTGTTGTAATTTCATTCTTTTACGTGTAGCTGTCCAGTTGTCCCAGCACCACTTATTGAAGAGGCTGTCTTTTCTCCATTGTATATTCTTGCCTCCTTTATCAAAGATAAGGTGACCATATGTGCGTGGGTTTATCTCTGGGTTTTCTATCCTGTACCATTGATCTATATTTCTGTTTTTGTGCCAGTACCATACTGTCTTGATTACTGTAGCTTTGTAGTGTAGTCTGAAGTCAGGGAGCCTTATTCTTCCAGCTCTGTTTCTCTTTCTCAAGATTGCTTTTGCTATTCGGGATCTTTTGTGTTTCCATACAAATTGTAAAATTTTTGTTCTAGTTCCTTGAGAAATCCCATTGGTAGTTTGATAGGGATTGCACTGAATCTGTAGATTGCTTTGGGTAGTATAATCATTTTCACAATGTTGATTCTCCCAATCCAAGAACATGGTATAATCTCTCCATCTGTTTGTATAGTCTTTGATTTCTTTCATCAGTGTCTTATAATTTTCTGCATACAGGTCTTTTGTCTCCTTAGGTAGGTTTATTCCTACATATTTTATTCTTTTTGTTGCAATGGTAAATGGGAGTGTTTTCTTAATTTCACTTTCAGATTTTTCATCATTACTGTATAGGAAAGCTAGAGATTTCTGTGCATTAATTTTGTATCCTGCTACTTTACCAAATTCATTGATTAGCTCTAGTAGTTTTCTGGTAGCATCTTTAGATTCTCTATGTATAGTATCATGTCATCTGCAAACAGTGACAGCTTTACTTCTTCTTTTCCAATTTGGATTCCTTTTATTTCTTTTTCTTCTCTGATTGCTGTGGCTAAAAATTCCAAAACTATGTTGAATAATAGTGGTGAGAGTGGGCAACCTTGTCTTGTTCCTGATCTTAGTGGAAATGGTTTCAGTTTTTCACCATTGAGGACGATGTTGGCTGTGGGTTTGTCATATATGGCCTTTATCATACTGAGGAAAGTTCCCTCTATGCCTACTTTCTGGAGAGTTTTTATCATAAATGGGTGTTGAATTTTGTCAAAAGCTTTCTCTGCATCTATTGAGATGATCATATGGTTTTTCTCCTTCAATTTGTTAATATGGTGTATCACATTGATTGACTTGTGCATATTGAAGAATCCTTGCATTCCTGGGATAAACCCCACTTGATCATGGTGTATGATCCTTTTAATGTGCTGTTCGATTCTGTTTGCTAGTGTTTTGTTGAGGATTTTTGCATCTATGTTCATCAGTGATACTGGCCTGTAGTTTTCTTTCTTTGTGACATCTGTGTCTGGTTTTGGTATCAGGGTGATGGTGGCCTCGTAGAATGAGTTTGGGAGTGATCCTCCCTCTGCTATATTTTGGAAGAGTTTGAGAAGGATAGGTGTTAGCTCTTCTCTAAATGTTTGATAGAATTTGCCTGTGAAGCCATCTGGTCCTGGGCTTTTGTTTGTCAGAAGATTTTTAATCACAGTTTCAATTTCAGTGCTTGTGATTGTTCTGTTCATATTTTCTATTTCTTCCTGGTTCTGTCTCAGAAGGTTGTGCATTTATAAGAATTTGTCCATTTCTTCCACGTTGTCCATTTTAGTGGCATAGAGTTGCTTGTAGTAATCTCTCGTGATCCTTTGTATTTCTGCAGTGTCTGTTGTTACTTCTCCTTTTTCATTTCTAATTCTATTGATTTGAGTCTTTTCCCCTTTTTTCTTGATGAGTCTGGCTAATGGTTTATCAATTTTGTTTATCTTTTCAAAGAACCAGCTTTTAGTTTTAATTGATCTTTGCTATTGTTTCCTTCATTTCTTTTTCATTTATTTCTGATTTGATATTTATTATTTCTTTCCTTCTGCTAACGTTGGAGTTTTTTTGTTCTTCTTTCTCTAGTTACTTTAGGTGTAAGGTTAGGTTGTTTATTTGAGATGTTTCTTGTTTCTTAAGGTAGGATTGTATTGCTGTAAACTTCCCTCTTAGAACTGCTTTTGTTGCATCCCATAAGTTTTGGGTCATCGTGTTTTCATTGTCATTTGTTTCTAGGTATTTTTTGATTTCCTCTTTGATTTCTTCAGTGATCTGTTGGTTATTCAGTAGTGTATTGTTTAGCCTCCATGTGTTTGTATTTTTTACAGATTTTTTTCCTGTAATTGATATCTAGTCTCATAGCATTGTGGTTGGAAAAGATACTTGATATGATTTCAATTTTCTTAAATTTACCAAGGCTTGATTTGTGACCCAAGATATGATCTATCCTGGAGAATGTTCTATGAGCACTTGAGAAGAATGTGTATTCTGTTGTTTTTGGATGGAATGTCCTATAAATATCAATTAAGTCCATCTTGTTTAATGTATCATTTAAAGCTTGTGTTTCCTTATTTATTTTCATTTTGGATGATCTGTCCATTGGTGAAAGTGGGGTGTTAAAGTCCCCTCCTATGATTGTTTTACTGTCGATTTCCCCTTTTCTGGCTGTTAGTATTTGCCTTATGTATTGAGGTGCTCCTATGTTGGGTGCATAAATATTTACAATTGTTATATCTTCTTCTTGCATCAATCCCTTGATCATTATGTAGTGTCCTTCTTTGTCTCTTGTAATAGTCTTTATTTTAAAGTCTATTTTGTCTGATATGAGAATTGCTACTCCAGCTTTCTTTTGATTTCCATTTACATGGAATATCTTTTTCCATCTCCTCAGTTTCAGTCTGTATGTGTCCCTAGGTCTGAAGTGGGTCTCTTGTAGACAGCATATATACGGGTCTTGTTTTTGTATCCATTCAGCCAGTCTGTGTCTTTTGGTTGGAGCATTTAATCCATTTACATTGAAGGTAATTATCAATATGTATGTTCCTATTACCATTTTCTTAATTGTTTTGGGTTTGTTATCGTAGGTCTTTTCCTTCTCTTGTGTTTCCTGCCTAGAGAAGTTCCTTTAGCATTTGTTGTAAGGCTGGTTTGGTGGTGCTGAATTCTCTTAGCTTTTGCTTGTCCATAAAGGTTTTAATTTCTCCATCAAATCTGAATGAGATCCTTGCTGGGTAGAGTAATCTTGGTTGTAGGTTTTTCTCCTTTATCACTTTAAATATGTCCTGCCACTCCCTTCTGGCTTGCAGAGTTTCTGCTGAAAGATCAGCTGTTAACCTTATGGGGATTCCCTTATGTGTTACTTGTTTTTCCCTTGCTGCTTTTAATATGTTTTCTTTGTATTTAATTTTTGATAGTTTGATTAATATGTGTCTTGGCGTGTTTCTCCTTGGATTTATCCTGTATGGGACTCTCCATGCTTCCTGGACTTGATTAACTATTTCCTTTCCCATATTAGGGAATTTTTCAACTATTATCTCTTCAAATATTTTCTCAGTCCCTTTCTTTTTCTCTTCTTCTTCTGGGACCCCTATAATTCAAATGTTGGTGTGTTTAATGTTGTCCCAGAGGTCTCTGAGACTGTCCTCAATTCTTTTCATTCTTTTTTCTTTATTCTGCTCTGCAGTAGTTATTTCCACTATTTTATCTTCCAGGTCACTTATCCGTTCTTCTGCCTCAGTTATTCTGCTATTGATCCCTTCTAGAGAATTTTTAATTTCATTTATTGTGTTGTTCATCACTGTTTGTTTGCTCTTTAGTTCTTCTAGGTCCTTGTTAAATGTTTCTTGTATTTTCTCTATTGTATTTCCAAGATTTTGGATCATCTTTACTATCATTATTCTGAATTCTTTTTCAGGTAGACTGCCTATTTCCTCTTCATTTGTTAGGTCTGGTGGGTTTTTGCCTTGCTCCTTCATCTGCTGTGTGTTTTTCTGTCTTCTCATTTTGCTTAACTTACTGTGTTTGGGGTCTCCTTTTCGCAGGCTGCAGGTTCGTAATTCCTGTTGTTTTTGGTGTCTGTCCCCAGTGGCTAAGTTTGTTTCAGTGGGTTGTGTAGGCTTCCTGGTGGAGGGGACTAGTGCCTGTGTTCTGGTGGATGAGGCTGGATCTTGTCTTTCTGGTGGGCAGGTCCACGTCTGGCGGTGTGTTTTGGGGTGTCTGTGGCCTTATTATGATTTTAGGCAGCCTCTCTGCTAATGGATGGGGTTGTGTTCCTGTCTTGCTAGTTGTTTGGCATAGGGTGTCCAGCACTGTAGCTTGCTGGTCATTGAGTGAAGCTGGGTCTTGGCATTGAGATGGAGATCTCTGGGAGATTTTCGCCATTTGATATTACGTGGAGCTGGGAGGTCTTTTGTGGACCAGTGTCCTGAACTTGGCTCTCCCACGTCAGAGGCACAGCCTTGATGCCTGGATGTACCAAGAGCCTTTCATCCATGCTGTGCCTGGATATACCAAGAGCCTTTCATCCACACGACTCAGAATAAAAGGAAGAAAAAATAGAAAGAAAGAAGAAAAAATAAAATAAAATAAAGTAAAATAAAATAAAATGAAGTTATTAAAATAAAAAATTTTTAAAAAGTAATTAAAAAAACCAAGAAACGGACAGACAGAACCCTAGGACAAATGGTAAAAGCAAAGCTATACAGACAAAATCACACATAGAAGCATACACATACACACTCACAAAAAGAGAAAAAGGGAAGAAAATATATATATCTTTGCTCCCAAAGTCCACCTCCTCAGTTTGGGATTATTCGTTGTCTATTCACGTATTCAACAGATGCAGGTACATCAAATTGTTTGTGGAGCTTTAATCCGCTGTTTCTGAGGCTGCTGGGAGAAATTTCCCTTTCTCTTTGTTCGCACAGCTCCCGGGGTTCAGCTTTGGATTTGGACCCGCCTCTGCGTGTAGGTCGCCTGAGGGTGTCTATTCTTCGCTCAGACAGGACGGGGTTAAAGGAGCAGCTGCTTCGGGGGCTCTGGCTCACTCAGGCCGCGGGGCGGGAAGGGTAGGGATGCGGGGCGAGCCTGCGGCGGCAGCGGCCAGCGTGACGTTGCAGCAGCCTGCGGAGCGCCGTGCGTTCTCCCGGGGAAGTTGTCCCTGGATCACGGGACCCTGGCGGTGGCGGGCTGCACAGGCTCCCGGGAGGGGCGGTGTGGATAGTGACCTGTGCTCGCACACAGGATTCTTGGTGGCGGCAGCAGCAGCCTTAGCGTCTCATGCCCGTCTCTGGGGTCCGCGCTGATAGCCGCGGCTCGCGCCCGTCTCTGGAGCTCGTTTAGGCGGCGCTGTGAATCCCCTCTCCTCGCGCACCAGGAAACAAAGAGGCAAGAAAAAGTCTCTTGCCTCTTCGGCAGCTGCAGACTTTTTCCCGGACTCCCTCCCGGCTAGCTGTGGTGCACTAACCCCTTCAGGCTGTGTTCACGCTGCCAACCCCAGTCCTCTCCCTGGGATCCGACCGAAGCCCGAGCCTCAGCTCCCAGCCCCCGCCCGCCCTGGCGGGTGAGCAGACAAGCCTCTCGGGCTGGTGAGTGCTGCTCAGCGCCGATCCTCTGTGCGGGAATCTCTCCGCTTTGCCCTCCGCACCCCTGTGGCTGCGCTCTCCTCCGTGACTCTGACGCTTCCCCCCTCTGCCACCCGCAGTCTCCGCCCGCGAAGGGGCTTCTAGTGTGTGGAAACCTTTCCTCCTTCACAGCTCCCTCCCACTGGTGCAGGTCCCGTCCCTATTCTTTGTCTCTGTTGTTTCTTTTTTCTTTTGCCCTACCCAAGTACATGGGGAGTTTCTTGCCTTTTGGGAGGTCTGACGTCTTCTGCAAGCGTTTAGTAGGTGTTCTGTAGGAGCAGTTCCACGTGTAGATGTATTTCTGATGTATTTGTGGGGAGGAAGGTGATCTCCGTGTCCTACTCTTCCTCCATCTTGAAGCTCCCCCCAAATAATGTTTTAGAGTGTTTTGTGGGTTCCTCTACATTTCCCATATATCTTTTAATGGAATAAAAAACTTTAAGAATAATGCGATTCTGGGTTTTTAAGACAGCAACCCCTAAAATATAGCTTGAGATTTTACAGAATCTTAAATTAAAGCTTCCGCATCTCCCTGTCTGGGCTTATGCTTGCTGATCCAGCTTTGAATCAGCCGGCATCCATTATTCACCCTAAAATTAAAAAGCAAGAAAACAGCCTCTCTTCTTGCAAACAGACATTCATGGAAAGTTTTGGCCTCGTTATGTTTGCTATGGTCTTAGTGATCCATATTTATATGGTTATAAAGTATCTCTCACGTGTTTAAAATAGACTTATCATTAGTATTACACTAGTAGTTATAATTACTAAGGTTATCACTTCAACAAAGTTAAACCAACTGAAAATACTATCAAAAGAAATTAACCTACCCTCACATATAGGCAACTCTAAAAATAGCTCGCTTATTGCCTAGAGATCGAGATCATGTCAGGAGAAATTGTGAAAATGGACATGAGTCATGGAACTAACTTTTAGCTTAATCTACATTAAACCCTTGAATGAGCATCACTCAGAATGAAATTATCCTCTTTGATTTTAGCAGATCAACTCCTATTATGCCCTCATTCCAAGTTAAAAGCAAAACTATAAACAAAACCCTTTAAAATTTGAGTGTTTATGATGCAGAGTCATCCCTGAATCGTTAAGGAATATCTCTTGCTAAATTTAAAAACATTTGGAAAGGCAGGTATATACATATATAAGGAGAAGGGCCCTTACTTGATCATACTAGGGACAGCTTGACGCTGGCAGGGGTCTTTGTCATGCTGGGCAAGAAGAGTCTAGGCAGATATCATCATCATCTTTAGTTTGATGGTTCCAGGATGAGGCTCGCTACTCATGTGGATAAGTAGTAAGTGTTCATCATTTCTTAATTCTGAAACCCTTGTCCTTATTTATTCTACTTAGTGAGTGAGCTTGTCTAACTTATAATGACTGAGGGCTCATTTACTCACCAACCATTCACTGAGCATCTATTATATGGCAAACGCTGGGCTGGGTTGCAGGGATGCTAAGAGGGAGACCCTGGGCTTTTCTTTCAACTGCTCAGGCATGTCTCTGGCTTTCTTGACAATATTATGGAAAAGTGTAATTGACACTGGGGCATCTGAGTCACAAGTGGAAAAAGAGTCATCGTATGCCTGGAACATGTCTTATTTTTAGGCTATTGAAAAGTGAAGTATGACCCAATTACCAAGTGATTGATAGAAATTTCCCCTTTGATCTAAATGTTTTCATCTTGGCTAGACATGACCGGACCCTTTTTACAAATGAGGTAACATTCACAGGTTCTGGGGATTTGACATGGATATCTTCCGGGGAGCCGTTTTCCAGCCTTCCACAGAGGTTATGTCTTTGTACAGGGTTATACAGCTGGCGGCGGTGGGGCTTGAATGTAGCCACGTCTACCTTTAGAATCCACTCTCTGCAACCTCCACACTGACTCTCTAGAATACACTTCGGCTTTCAACAGATGATGAAGTTTTCAATGCAATTATGTAAGTAGTTTCAACCTAGAAATCTAGCATGAAGAACTAGAATGTAGGTTTTATTGATAGAAGTCTTTTATTGCTATCCTCCTCCTTGTTCATTCAATAAGGATCAGCCAGTATTTATAGGGTGCCCAGGCCGCTGCAGGCTCTGTGCTGTCATGGAGACTCAATGCTGAGCAAAACCAACTACCACTCCTGTCCTTTCAAGCTCACTGTCTAGTGGGGGGATAGAGATAGACTTTAAGTATCCCATGAATGAATGTATAATCACAAACTGAGAAGGAAGGGGGAGATGTAGAATAAGGAAACCTGACCCAGACTGGATGTGAAGAGAAGTTTTCCTTGGGGAAATGATGTTTGAGTCAAGATTCGCAAGCTGAGTAGGGGTTAGCTAGGTGAGGGAGGAAGGCAGCAGGGAAAAACATTCCAGAAAGACAGAATACCATATGTAAAGGCCTTGTGGCAGGAGGTATCATCAGCTTTTTAGAAATTGAACTAAGGTTGGAGCAAAGAGTCAGGCAGCTTTGTCAATATGGGCATTTGTTTCTAGGTGTAGTGACTAGACACAGAATAAGATTCAATGAATTCTCTGTGTTGGCAAGTTCTTTGAGGACAGCAGGCAGCGAATGTGTTTCTTCATCTCTGGATGCTCTGGCCCAGCATGGTGTCTCGTACAGATGATATGCTCAATGCTATGCTTGTTGATTGACTTCATGAATAAATGAATGAACAAATCAGCCTTGACCTTACATGTGCAGGGTGTTTGACAAAGCAGGTGAAATTGCCATAGTCCTGCTTGCTAGGTGTTCCCCTTCCAAACCAGGGAGCCGTAGTGTAGCCAAGTATATTCTGGCCATTTGTCACACCCACGTGATTATCACATGTGAGCCAAAGGCTGGTGAGGGAGCCAGGAGTCAAAGCCCTTTCGCACGTGGTTGTGAAAAAATCTGGGAAAGCCATTGGCCTGAGGAGAGAAAGCAAAGATAATAAAACCCAAAACAGCTTCCTCAGCCCTCTACACACGTCACCCCAGCACAGACATTGCTGATTGCATCCTGAGGCCAGAGCAGCGGTCCCCTATTGATTCCTCCATCTCCTTTCAGGCAAAAGAAAGTAGGCGGCTATTTTGCAAGCTGATCTGTATCTGTTGCTCCATTTTTAGGGCACAGCACCAGAAAAGAGCTAGCTTTGGGTCTTAAAAAAAAGGGACAGGCCATGAGGAATGTTCTCCCATCTTCCAGTCTGAGAGTTTCACCTGCCTTGATCACCACACGTTGACTGGGCTGCCTCCTGTTAGAGGAGATGTTTGAGAGATGCATAATTTTTTTTTAATTGAAGTATAGTTGATTTACAATGTTGTGTTAGTTTTAGATGTACAGCAAAGTGACCCAGTTATACATGTGTATCTGAAAAAGAATATATACCCACATGTATATGTATATATTCTTTTTCAGATTCTTTTCCCTTATAGGTTATTACAAAATACTGAGTATAGTTCCCTGTGCTATACAGTAGGTCCTTGTTGGTAAGATGCATAATTTTTATAAACACTCCTTTAACTTTTTCATCTGAGAGGGAAAAAATTTCACTTCTATGCAAAACCCACTCAAAAGGACAAGGTCTCAGAGATTGCCTTAGAACTCATGTATTGAGAGTTCTCCTTGGGATGCAACCTAAATGCCACAGATGTGATGCTCTGGCCATGGAAATCTCATAGGCGAGGAGGCCTACATCTGTAACTACCACCATTCTAGACAGAAAGCTCTTAGGGCTGAAAAATTGTCTTGGACAACACCGACCACACATGGTGGTGTCAACTCAGGGATGAGTATGATTTTTAAAATTTACTAAAATAGAAATAAAATAGAAATTCTAGGCTGACCCACTAGCCCTGTGCTTCTAAGACTTCCTTTCTCCCATTCCTTCCTTACTGTTTTTCCTCCTTCTCTCTTCTCTTGTAATTTCTGTATTCTTGAGATGGTATGAGATGCTAAAAATGGACAGTGAATCAGGAGAGTTCTAGACCAGACTCTGGCACTAATTTGCCATGTGGCTGGGCCATGTCACCTTGTTGGGCCTCAGTTTCCTCACATACAAAATGGAACACCGGACTCTCTGAGTACCTTGTGAAGTGCCCACTGTGGTCTTCAGATCTTTCTTGTCTCTCTTCCTCCCCCAGACAGTCCATATGGGCCCTAACCATAAGGCCCTCATCTTCTCTTCCCAATTGTACTCTTCACTTACTTCCCTCTTCTCTTTCTTCTCTCTTCCTTGTTCTTGTGAGGGGTGGATGGTCACAAGTCAGATTTGGTGTTTATCCTCTTTGGAGAATAACGGAGAGGTTTCTAAAGTCCCAGGTGGTAAGGTATCAGGCATAATTACATGAACAAGGGTCTGCACTACTTTGATTAGGACACTTCAGCACCGTGATGTCACAGGCTGGGAGAAGCCATAGACTGACTGCCAAAATCTGCCTGTTCATGATAGAAAAAGGAATTTGGAAGAGAGGGAAGACATGATGGCATTTCTTTCCCTTTCACATCTATGCCCTTATTTATTTTCCTCATATCAGAGGCATGAGCCCCATGGCCTTTTCTCATAGGGAGGCCAAGAGATTCCCCATCTGCGCCCCTTCACAGGGCTCCAGGTTCTCTGCCAACAGCAGACAATGTTGGGTAAACTATCAGGAAACTCTTTCTCCTTTCATCTGCTCTCCCAGATTGTACCTTCTTTCTACTTTGTTTTTCAAAGACAAGACCACCTTAGAACATGGCTTCTTCCAAAAGAGCATTTGGCAGCTTTTTTCCAAGCCTGAGGGCAGACCGAGAAGTGGTTTCTTCTTTTTTCCTAATACAGGTATTAAGCTGACTTAATATTCACTTACTCTGAAAAATCCCACTTCACAGAAACATTTTTTAACATGAGCCAAAGCGTTTCTCCCCAATTCAGCACAATTGCACCTGGTTTATATCCATTGATGTTAAATGATTTCCCGTTTAATATCAATTGGAAATGGCTGATTTCATACCCCAAACAGTACTTAATGTCAATTATGGCAGGCAGGGCAGAGCTGTTTTTCAATTAACTACACCACTCCATTTTGTTTGCTGGCGAGTGGTGCAAAATACATGCACACAGAACTGCCTCGTGAAACAGTGACAGAGAGGGACTGAGTATTGATTTTGCTCCCTATTCCCGGCCATTGGTTTGGGAGGTGGTGGTGGTGTGGGGTGGGGAGGTTACCTTTTCCCTTTTCCCCAGGGACCCGTCATGGTTTAATGGGAATCTACCCTTCCATCAGAGGAACCTCTGGTGTGGTGATGACCAGAACTTGTTGAGGAAAGTACAATGCTTAGCTATAAACAGTCTTGCTAGGACAGAGTTCACAGAGATGTGGAAGGGGGCATGGATTCATAAAGAGGATATGACTGTGTTATGGATTCTCTAGTAATTCTCAGAGAGTCTGGGTATGGTTGCCACGTAAGGCTGAGAATAGCAGCTAACATTCATTGAACACCTACTGTGAGTCTGCAATGTTATATTATTTTGAATTCACTCAATAACCTTGTAAGAGATAGTATATGCCTGTTTCATAGATGTCCATATCTGAGACTGATAGGATTGCCTGATGCCATTGATCTATTCAGCATATGAAGCTAGAGTTCAAATCCAGGGCTGTCTGATTCTATCTCATGGGCCTTCTTTCTAATGAAACAGATGGTTGAAAATATCCCTGGTGATTCTACATAATCCCTAGGGTGACTCCTTAGTTGGAGGACAGAACCAGAGGGGAATGGGATCCAGGGTTTCTCTTTTCCTTGGTCTAGGATCCAAAGCTCTACACAGTCTTTTCTCATGTTGCTTTGTGTTTTTTCACCTCCCTGTGTGTGGATGCCTTTCCTCAGACTTCTGCCTTTGCTAATTCCACACCTTTTAGGGACCAGCTTGAGTTGCCTATGAGATGTTCCTTGACTATGCTGCCCACCTTTGGTACTCTCCTCTGAACTCTAAGGTCCTTTGCTAACATTTTCCACATATGGCTACAGAAAACTTTCCTAAGAGCAGAAACCATGCAGGAAAGAACTTCGGGTGTGGGGGCTAATAGGTCAGAGCTGACATCCAGTTTTGTCATTTCCTACATCATTTTGTCTTCTTTCAACAAAGATTTATTAAGTACCTACTATATACCAGGCATTATGCTAGGAGCTATTGATGCCAAGGAGCCCATATACCAGTGGAGGGAGTTGGCACTAAAGGGATAGCTTCAATAGAGTATAATAGATACTATGGGACACCCAAGACAGAGGCACTTAACTCAGTGGTGGGGTAGGTAGAGGAGTCAGAGAAGTTTCTTTGGAGCAGGCATCTGAATTGAGTTTTGAGGAAGTGGTTCAGTGATAGTAGGTGTGGGTCAGAGAGGGAGGGATTGACACCTGAGGGAATGTCTTAGCACAGGAGTCAGCAGCTACATGGGTATAGATAACACTGGACCTGGCTCAGTCTTTCATCTACAGCTTCATCACAGGGATGATGTAAGGATCCATAATAGCATGCATCAACTGAGTGCTTAGTCTGAGCCTTGCATTGTTATAAGCTCTTTACTTGTATTAACTCATTGAATCCTCCTAATGATCTTATGAGGTAGGCATTGCTATTATACTCATTTTACAGATGGAAAAACTGAGTCACAAAGGGTTTAATTAACTGGTCCAAAATAACCAAACTAGTAAGCTGTAGGGCTGGAATTCAGACCCGGTAGTCTAGCTCCTGAGGATAACCTCTTGGCCATTAATTTATGCTGTTTCTTGAATGAACTGATGCATACAAATTGAACACTACAGTGCCTGAATAAACTAATTACTCCATTAATAGTTATTGCCTTGATTTCTTGTACTTTTTAAAAAAAACCCTCCTCTTTGGAAAGATAAGTCTTTCCTCTTCAGAACACTATTTTCTTGGGTTTAGGACTATGCCAGCTACCTGGTGATCCCCTCTCCTCTCCACTTTGGGATCTATTTCAATGATGTGCAAATAGACAACACAAAAACCAAAACAAAACACTGGGATAAATGCTTGTGCAGATGAAGTTTTCCAGCCAGAAAACGAAAAGGAAAGAGTGAAGCTTCTTGTTTCTAAGGTTTATTAGGCATCAGAATGCAGAGGATTTCTTGTCTGGGTATTGCCAAGGGAATGGACAGCTCTTTTCTTGGCTACTCTTTCTAAGATGGTTGGGAAATGAGCCTTCTGGGAGATCCATTTGAGCTCTCAGATTCCAGGATAACTCATACACTTTTAGAGGTGGTTCGAGTGTCATACTTGCTAATGTAAGTTAAGTTTTTCATCCTGACCAATTTATTTGGAGGAAATAGCAGACACCAGTGTATCGGCTGATCCCATTGGTTGAAAAATACAGTATATTATTCAAGTATTTCTCTGAACAGCACTTGAAGATGTACATTTTTCCTCCTTCCTATGTCTTCCGTTGACCTACACAAGACATTGTCTATACCACACATGTGTCTAAGGTATTCAGGTTTGTGTAAAAGACCATTTGATGAGAATTTGAATTTTCTTTGAAATTCTTATAGTAGTAGGTATTTATTCTTTAAAGCTTAAGGTAATTAATGGTATCCATAAATACTAGTCATTTTTATTTTCCTGTATGTTTTTGAGTTTAGGATCAACTTTAAACATTTCAGAAAGGGAAGGAGGATAAAAGACAGTGGACATAGGGAGGAGGTTGGACTCAAGAGCCCTTAATAAGTTTTCAAGCCAGTGTATTATTATTCAAAAGTGGAAGTTTTAGCCACAACAATCAGAGAAGAAAAAGAAATAAAAGGAATCCAAATCGGAAAAAAAGAAGTAAAACTGTCACTGTTTGCAGATGACATGATACTATACATAGAGAATCCTAAAGATGCTACCAGAAAACTACTAGAGCTAATCAATGAATTTGGTAAAGTAGCAGGATGCAAAATTAATGCACAGAAATCTCTTGCATTCCTATACACTAATGATGAAAAATCTGAAAGAGAAATTAAGGAAACACTCCCATTTACCACTGCAACAAAAAGAATAAAATACCTAGGAATAAACCTACCTAAGGGAACAAGAGACCTGTATGCAGAAAACTATAAAACACTGATGAAGGAAAATAAAGACGATACAAACAAGTGGAGAGATATACCATGTTCTTGGATTGGAAGAGTCAACATTGTGAAAATGACTCTACTACCCAAAGCAATCTACAGATTCAGTGCAATCCCTATCAAACTACCACTGGCATTTTTCACAGAACTAGAACAAAAAACTTCACAATTTGTATGGAAACACAAAAGATCCCGAATAACCAGAGCAATCTTGAGAAAGAAAAATGGAGCTGGAGGAATCGGGCTCCCTGACTTCAGACTATACTACAAAGCTACAGTAATCAAGACAGTATGGTACTGGCACAAAGACAGAAATATAGATCAATGGAACAGGATAGAAAACCCAGAGATAAACCCACGCACCTATGGTCACCTTATGTTTGATAAAGGAGGCAAGAATATACAATGGAGAAAAGACAGCCTCTTCAATAAGTGATGCTGGAACAACTGGACAGCTACAAGTAAAAGAATGAAATTTGAACACTTCCTGACACCATACACAAAAATAAACTCAAAATGGATTAAAGACCTAAATGTAAGGCCAGACACTATCAAACTCAGAGGAAAACATAGGCAGAACACTCTATGACATAAATCAGAGCAAGATCCTTTTTGACCCTCCTCCTAGAGAAATGGAAATAAAAACACAAATAAACAAATGGGACCTAATGAAACTTAAAAGCTTTTGCACAACGAAGGAAACCATAAACAAGACGAAAAGACAACCCTCAGAATGGGAGAAAATATTTGCAAATGAAGCAACTGACAAAGGATTAATCTCCAAAATATACAAGCAGCTCTTGTAGCTCATTATCAAAAAAACAAACAACCCAATCTAAAAATGGGCAGAAGGCCTAAATAGACATTTCTCCAAAGAAGATATACAGATTGCCAACAAACACATGAAAGGATGCTCAACATCACTGATCATTAGAGAAATGCAAATCAATACTACAATGAGGTATCACCTCACGCCAGTCAGAATGGCCATCATCAAAAAATCTACCAACAATAAATGCTGGAGAGGGTGTGGAGAAAAGGGAACCCTCTTGCACTGGTGGTGGGAATGTAAATTGATACAGCCACTATGGAGAAAAGTATGGAGGTTCCTTAAAAAACTAAAAATAGAACTACCATATGACCCAGCAATCCCACTACTAGGCATATACCCTGAGAAAACCATAATTCAAAAAGAGACATGTACCACAATGTTCATTGCAGCACTATTTACAATAGCCAGGACATGGAAGCAACCTAAGTGTCCATCGATAGAAGAATGGATAAAGAAGATGTGGCACATATATACAATGGAATATTACTCAACCATAAAAGGAAACAAAATTGAGTTATTTGTAGTGAGGTGGATGGACCTAGAGTCTGTCATACAGAGTGAAGTAAGTCAGAAGGAGAAAAACAAATACCATATGCTAACACATATATATGGAATCTAAAGAAAAAAATAAATGGTTCTGATGAACCTAGGGGCAGGACAGGAATAAAGACACAGACGTAGAGAATGGACTTGAGGACACGGGGCCGGGGAAGGGTAAGCTGGGACGAAGTGCGAGAGTAGCACTGACATATATACACTACCAAATGTAAAATAGATAGCTAGTGGGAAGCAGCTACATAGCACAGGGAGATCAGCTCAGTGCTTTGTGACCACCTAGAGGGGTGGGATAGGGAGGGTGGGAGGGAGACGCAAGAGGGAGGGGATATGGGGATATATGTATACATATAGCTGATTCACTTTGTTATACAGCAGAAACTAACACAACATTGTAAAGCAATTATACTCCAATAAAGATGTTTACCAAAAAAAAGTGGTACTGATGATAACTTTTATGCCATAATTTCTAGCCTAGACAAAGTGAGTTTGGCTAGTTGACCTTAGACAATATTTATGGACATTATTCCATTCATCTTTGCAGTATCTCAGAATGTCATGAGAATAAATATCTTCTTCAGTTCAGACTGGCTCAAGGTCGATGCATGGAAGCCAGACCTTTTGACTTTTTATTACGCAGCTGACTCCCAGTGGTTGTCCTGTGCCTTGATTGAAAGCTTTCTTCTCCAGGGTGAGGCTTTCAGAATTGTGAAGAACGGATAAGAAGATGTTTATGGAGAAATGAGTAGTTTATAAAGAATGCCTACTATGCGCCCAGTACTGTGCTAGACAGATTTCAGGCACATTCTTAATTCTTCAGGGGAAGCCCAGTTCCCTGCACCTGAAGTATGTGCCCTTTTGGCATAGTCTTTGCAATAGTAGGTGGTGATTATGCCAGAGAACCCCAGGCTTTGCCAAACAGAAACAGGTATTTGGCACAATCTGGTCATCAAGTCCTCATTGTTAAATCTGTTTCACAGATATGGTGGAAAGATGGTCTCCAGGTCCCTGGGGGGAAATTCTTGACATTTGGTTCATATCTCTCCTTGGTTCCTCACCTCTGAGGGTATCTAATCCAACTGCTAATTAAGGGAAAAATAGAGACAGCAGATGAGAAGTGTGACTTTTTTTTTCCTTTCAAAGCAATTTAAACCTTTGGAAGGTACGCAAACGTGGTCCTATTATTCAAGTTAATTTACAATCCTTCCCCCGTCTACCACAAGGAATTTATGAACCTGGAAGAGCTGGAAGTCCCTTAGCAAAGTAAACAAACTGTAACTCAGGATTGCATACTTCCAGTGAGCCTCTATCAGCAGGTTATATTTTCACACCAGAGATGAAAAGATAATTTGGTGAGCCGTATTTTGTGTCACTGGGAGCAGCTGAGAGACCCCTGCCCGGTGCGAAAAGAGAGGGGCTGGCTAGGCAGCTGTCTGTGGGCCAGCACACAGCAGTTGTCATTGTCCTGGTGACAGTGGTGATGACAGTAAGAGCTAGCATTTACTGAGCCATCCCCGTGAGTCAGGTATTGTCCTATGCTTTTTCAGCCTCACCACAGCCCTTTGAAATAGACACCGTTATTATCTCCATTTTACAGATGAGGACACTGAGGCTTTTAGATGTTTGGATATTTTTCCTCTAGAAACAAAGTGTGACTTCATACAATTTATCTACAGATGGGGCACTATCTGAGCGCAGAGAATGGACTCTGTGTGTTTGGGAGTGGGGGTGGCTAGCGTGTTCTGTTTAGGAAAAGGGAGATTTCTTGTCCTCTTCTCTAAATGCAAAAGCATCCCCCATCTTCCCCTTTCAAAGCAATGAGCACTGGACTGGGAGTCAGGAGACCTGTGTTCCAGTCCTAACTCTGCAAGGTGCCGGCCACATGATCTTGGACACGTCCCTTCCCCTCTCTGACATCAGTTTCCGTATTCATGAAACAAGGAGGACCGCAGAGGTAGCTGATGTCTAGGATCGTGGCTCTCAGTTTCAGTGGCTCCAGGATTCTGTGAACCAGGGCTATCGATCGATCTTTGCTTTTCAACCCCTCCCTCATCCACCCTTGTGTGTGGGACAGCGATGCTTCTCTAGGATGTGCAAGGCACTGAAAAGAAGGAAAGTTGTTTTTTTAATGTGCCGTATACCAGACGACCTTGATGTGATGGACTACGGGATCTGGTGACACTGCACACTCAGTACTATTCAACACTTTGCCTGAAAGGGAGAAAGGAATGGATTTATTGACTTGTGACTTTGACTCGGGCCTGTGTGTCAGGCCTGTTATTATGTGGAATGATTAGGCTGCAGTGGCAGGGACAAGTTAAACTAGAACAACAAAAGACCTCCTTAACCTTTACCTGGACACAAGGCCATTCATAATGACTTGCATGGTTTGGAAAACCAAGTCTGTCCTGGAGCACTCAATACTTCTGCAGCCCCAGCAAATGAGCAGGAAAGGGAAGATGGATGGGTGAGGGAGATGAAATGTAATCCAATTCTGCATAGTCCTGTTTAGAATGCTGAGTTCAGGTCTGTGTCAAAAAAGACAACGATGGCTTAGAGATCATCCTCATTTTTTTGGCTTGAAAAAGGAATCTGAAACCAGATACGTTGGTTGCTTGCTGAGAAAACTTCCAACTATTTGTTATCCACTAGAGCAAATTATGCTCTTTCTGAAAGATATTTTCCCTCTTGAAGGAACCATGTACCTTCTATTAATGTGAACAGAAGTAGATACATGGAGCTTTCACACACACACACACACACACACACACACACACACACACACACAAGCCCAGGATCAAACACAAGTTCTCCTTGAAAAGCTAGAATAGCTGCAACCATCTGAGGCTTCTCTTGCTTCTGAAAGATACTCTTCCCTCTAACTCACCTCCCTGCCTGATGAGCCATATTTTTGGTGGAATGGCTGTAGCATCCACCATTTCAAAATCTTGGGTAGGATGAGTTTTTTTCCAGACACCTTCCCCTAAATATTGCAAGTTTTAATGGAGCTGGATACGGCACTAGAATTAGAGAATCCCAGAGTATTACAGCTCGAGGAGAACTCGTTCATCGTCTAACCCAAAAGTAACCTAAGTTTTACTTTAAAGGGCCAGATGGTAAATATTTTAGGCTTTGTAGGCCAGTCAGTCTTTGTCACAAATACTCAACTCTGCTGTTGTAGCAAGAAAGCAGCCATGGCCAGTACATACACAGTGAGCGTGTCTGGGTTCCATGAAACTTTACTTACAGAAACGTGTGGCAGGCCGGTTTTGGCCCACAGGTTATAGTGTGCTGACCCCTGGTCTCACTCATTGTTCAGATGAGTGTGAAGAGGCTCATCCAGGGCCAACTTGGCCAGCTAGCTGCAGAGCTAGGACTGGAGATTCGTGGAGTGGGAATGAGATACTCAATTCCAGGGTCCCCGGTCTGGGGACTTTTTTTCCATAGCATGGTCTTAATCCAGTTGAATGCCTTAATATTTGAAAGCAATTTATTGTGAAAATTAATTTATAAGCTAGAATGTGGAAACCATGCTTGGTTAGTAGAGGTCATGGCTGGAGTGAGTTGAGACTTGTGTGTGGATATTGGTGACCTTGAAACTAGCACTCCCTCGCATACATCATTTGGGCAGACTCTGACCATCCACTGATTTATGTGGCCCTGTGGGAAGGAAGGTAAATCCTTTCCATCACTGAGGCTCAGACTCATGCCAGCATACTTGGAAAACTTGAGTGGGTTTGATTCCAACAGATACCAGATCACAAAGAAGAACAGTGGGGCTTTAAGAGAAACACACACACACACACACACACACACACACACACACACGGAGTGAGGAAGTCTGGTAGAAGTGGTCCAGCTTAGCCACAGGGAGATTGGTAAAGGACCATAGTTCTGGGACAATGAAAAGCTCTACTGAAATCCAGCTGACCCAGCCGCCTGGAGGCACCCCTGAACCCTGGCCACAAAAAAACTAAAAACAAGAGATTGCTAGGAAGCCAAGCACCTCTGCAAGAAGTTTCTATGACCCCCCCCTCCCCCCACAAAATAGCACAGACAGAAAGATCATGCATTTCTTTTTCTGATAGAGATTCACGAGACCTGGAAATCTGGAGCTAGCCAGTAATAGCGTGCCAGGTGGTGTTAGCTGAGAAAGTGGGCACCAAGGGGTGACAGAGGTCATGAATGAGTTAGTGCCATCACCCAGGTGCCCTGCAGAGGAGAGCCAGGCACTGTGCAGACAGGCCCAGAGGCATAAAACACGGAAGACCCAGAGGCAGACTACCATATTGCCCAGGGGCAGTGGCAGAGAGAAGAGATTACCCAGAGTTTTGGTGGGGGGCTAGTCTATGGCGAATTGGTGTCAGTGTGTTAGAGACTCAAGCTGAACGTCAGCAACGTGGCAGGTCAGTGTGCTTGGCATATGGAGAAACAGACCTGTCATGACAACTTACAGTTTCTGAACAGTGACTATGTGTCAGATGCTATGCTACCTGCCTTTCAGGCATTATGTCATTTGATGTGAATAACAACCTTGCAAGGTCCATACTGTTATTATCTTTGGGGTCAGTCAGCTATTGCTGCAGTAACAACTCCCCCCAAATACCAATGACTTACAAGGTAAAACACTTTTTTCTCATTTGCATTTTGTGAGGGCCACAAGTTGACCGCAGCTCTGTGCCAAGCTGAAGGTCAACTGTGGGTCTGTTCGTGTGTTTTCTCATTCTGGGACCCTGACTGAGGAGCATCCCTTATCCTGGACATGTTGTTCTCATTGGTGGAACAACACAAGAAAAATGCAAGAGTGGGTTGAACTTTGTAATCCCTTTTTAAAAAATTGAAGTATAATTGATTTACGATAGTATATTAATTTCAGGTGTACAGCATAGTGATTCAGTATTTTTATAGATTATATTCCCTGTGCTGTGCATTACATCCTTGTATCTTATTTATTTTATACCTAGTAGTTTGTACCTCCTAATCCCTTTCCTCTATCTTGTCCCTTCCCCACAATTCCCCACTGGTAACCGCTAAATTGTTCTCTGGATCTGTGAGTCTGTTTCTGTTTTGTTATATTTATTTATTTACTTTTAGATTCCACATATAAGTGAAAACATATTGTATTTGTCTTTCTCTGTCTGACTTATTTCACTAAACATAATACTGTCCAGGTCGCTCTATGTTTTTACAAATGGCAAAATTTCATTCACTTTTAAAGTTTCTGCTTGGGTATTATTACATCGGGTCCTGCATCAGGTCCACGCACATGTCACTGGCCAAAGTAAATCATGGCCAAGTCTGACAGTGGGATGGGGAAGCAATCTGTGCCTGCTGGGAGGTAGGGCAAGTCACATGACAGGGGAAGGAAAAGGTATTTGTGACTAATTTGATCTACATACCATCTCTGTTTTATAAATGAGAGAGGAGTCATTATAACACATAGCCATTCACCCTTGGCCACTCATTACACTTTTGGTGCTAGGGATGCACAGCTGATTTGTGTGGGGGCTCTTTTACCCCTTTTGTTCCCCAGGACATATGTACACACCACAGGTGAGGCCATCGGGAGGGTAGAGGATACTGTGTCTTTAGAATGAGGAACATGCCTAGGGCTTCTTAATTTAGAGTCTATAAACTTGAAGCTCAGGTACATTCAGATTACACTTTTTAAATTCATGGTACAGATACTTTCTTGCTATTATAGAGAAAAGCTTTTCATCCACTACACCCGATCCTCTGTGGTATCATAAGGATTCTGATCTTGCAGAGTTGGCAGTATTATTTTAGAGATAGGATTGCCCTATGAAGCAGGCTGACTTCTCAGGTTTGAGGAAAAGTTTTCCCCCATCCCTTTATTATGAACATTTTCTAATATACAGAAAAGTTGGAAGAATTGTACAGTGACCACCAAGTTTCAACAACTGTTACTTGTTCTATCTGTAAATAGCTAAACACAGAAATTTATATACACACATACATATGTATATACTGAGCAATTTGAAAATAAGTTGCAGACATCATGATACTTTAGCCTTAATGCTTCTGATGTACCTCCTGAAAATGGAGACATTCCTTTAAATAACCCTATTACCATTATTATACCTAAGAATAATTTCTTAAGTCTTCAAGATGTCATTTATAGCTAATTAAATTTCAGTAGCAGGATCCAATCAAGTTTTATGCAGTACATTTGGTTGTAATGTTTCTTTAGATTCCTTTAATTTAGAAAAGTCCAACAGTACCCCACTTTAAAAAAAATAGTATAGATTTTAAAAATAGACCAGGACAGCTGTCTTGTATAATATCTCATTATCTGATTTTCTTCATCATTTTCTCTTGGTGTAATTTGTTTTGTGCCTCTGTCTCTTGTATTTCCTATAACTGGAAGTTAGCTCTAAAAGCATGGTGGGATTACCATTAGACCTTGATATCTTGGATGCTTTATGGGAGATGCTATGTGCTTGACACTGTTTCTCACCCAGAGGCACATGGGTCAAGACATCCCACCATCAGTGATCTTAAGTTTGATCATTTGGTTAAGGTAGTGAATGCAGGTACTCTCCATGGTAGGTTTTTGTTTTTCCCTTTGCAATTTAGAGTGATACTTTGAAATCTTGTGACTATCTTATTCCTCATAAACCTTTCACCTTTTATTAGCTTTAGCTAATGAAAATACAGATGTCCAGTTAAATTTGATTTCAGGTAAATGATGAATACATTTTTTTGTATAGTATGTCCCAAATATTCCGTGGGGCATATGTATACTAAATTTTTGTTGTTGTTATCTGAAATTTAGATATAATTATGGATCCTGTATCTTATCTTGCAAGCCTAGACTCTATATTAGGGGAGAATGTTGTGGAAAAGGAGAGGAGAAGGGAAGGTACCAAGTGCTGAAAACAAACTGCATAGACTTGGCGAGACTACCTGGAGACAAGTTTACACCTAAAGGTTTGGGGAAGCGTGGCTGGAGATGCAGAAGATGCAACTGCATAGGTTTGGCGATGGTCACAGTGATGGATGAGGATGGTCTGAAAAGATGCTCAGTTCATCCAACATGCAGTCTTCTAATTCCTACTACATACATACCCCAGGGTGGGCACCAGTGTAAGACAGAGTGGTGGTCTTATGGTTATTTCTCCAGTTCTTCTGTGTATTTCCAACAGTGAAGGGGCCCTGAAGCTTGAAGTCTGGGGAATGGTAAAGATTAGTGTCTTTGTAACATCAGTGTTCATACAAGTCATTTGAGGATCTTATGAAAATGCAGTAGGTCTGGAGTGGGGTCTGAGATTCTAAATTTCTAACAAACTTCTGTTGATGTTGACTTCTCAGATGGTCTTCTAGCTGTCTAACATATTGGATAAATAAATGGTTTTGGAGCCAAAGATAACTGAGTTCAGGTCTTGGCTTTGTAGCTTTTGATCTGTGTGTCCTTGGGAAAGTTACACAATCTTTCTAAACTTCAGTTTCCTCTTCTTCTGTAAAGTAATATTAATTATACCTAGCAGATAGGGTTGATGCAAGGATTAAGTCAGATAGTGACTGCAAAGTACTCATCACAATGCCTGGCATAATGTGCAATAATATTTGCTATTTTATTAATATTAACAGTAATCTAATACGCAAAATGAATATGTCTCCAAGCTCATGTGATTTACTCTGTTGGAGTGGAGGAGAGTCACCCCCAGTTTGACATGATTTATTGTACAGTATACAAAGTATGACAGACAAAGAGGGCAGCTGTCCTCTTATTCAGAGTAGTATGTTTCTTCCTAGGAAAAAACCCACTTATTTTTCAAGAGGGGAATGAAGTGAGAGAGTGGCATGGACATATATACACTACCAAATGTAAAATAGATAGCTAGTGGGAAGCAGCTACATAGCACAGGGAAATCAGCTCGGTGCTTTGTGACCACCTAGAGGGGTGGGATAGGGAGGGTAGGAGGGAGACAAGAGGGAGGGGATATGGGGATATATGTATACGTATAGCTGATTCACTTTGTTATACACCAGAAACTAACACAACAATGTAAAGCAATTATACACCAATAAAGTTGTTTAAAAAAACAAAACAAAACAACAGATTAATAGCAGTGAATTCCAAGAAGGGAAGAAAGGTGTGATATATAGAACTAGTAGCAGCCTTGATATCTGAAAAGTAACAGGTAAGGGGGAGGGAGGGACCAATAAATAGGTAAGCCAACTCAAATGTGCAACAGTGTGGGGTTATTTGGTATAAGGGACGAACAGCCTTGCATCATTTCATAACCACTACTGGAATCCAGTTTCCCAAAGAAAATGAGAGATAGCCATAGCAAAGACTGATATATGAGAACAGCAGAAAATCATTAGAAATAAATGACACTTGACTTTTGATTCTGCACAGTGAAGGCTTTATTTCTTGGGGTTACTTGATGAATCCATCCATTTTGTAATGATGGGAATATGACTGGACCAAGAGGGATTCAAGACCTGTAACCAGGGTTCTGAGTTTGGGAGAGCCTGTGCATGTGTACACCTATGACTGTAGCATGAGTTTTCAAGCCAGACAAATTTGAATCTCTGTCCCAGGCACTAGTGGGTAGTGGCCAAGAGAACTAGCTCCAGAGTCAGGCCATCTAGGTTGAATCCTACTTCTACCACTTATCAGCCATGTGACTTTGGGCTAATTAATTAATCTCTCTGTGCCTTGGTTTCCTCATCTGTAAAATGGAGATAATAATCATAGTATCTTCCTCATGGCAATATTGTGAAGTTTAAGTAGTTTAAACTATATAAAGTATATAATGTTGTGTTCAGTAAATAGTAGTTCAATGAATAGCACCATTACTTATTCCTCCATTATTGTATAGATGAGAATTGAGTCTTTTTTGTGTGTCCAACCATGAAAACACAATGTTATCTATCAGGGATAGTCTCTGCAAACAGCCATGAAGGAGTATTTGCCCCCTGTTTGAACCAGAGTGGCAGAATGTGCAGCAACTTGAACTGGAAAGATCTGGTTGGTTGAAGTTGAGGTGGAAGTAGAGAGGTAGGGGTGAGAGTTGCTTAGATCCTAAGCAAGAGGTGTGGAGATGTCATGGTACGTGAAGCCAGATGAATATCTGAAGGGCGTCATCAGGAGACCTGGTCTAGAAGGTTGAGGTTGAGACCAGCTCACTCATTATTGAGGTTAAAGGTCAGGAACTGAGCACATGCAGCTTGGAAAAGGGTCAGGCAAGCTGAGAAGTGGTGGTGGACATAGATCAAGACCGCAATGCAGACTGTGGTTTGGGCAGCTGTCCCTCCAGTTACACAAACCAGAAACCTAGACAACCCCTCACCACGCATATCCAATCCGAATCTTTTTTGCCTTTACCTCCTAATGCGTTCACTTTTTTCCCACATTCCCACCTCCAGCACCACCCTTAACTGAGCCAAATTGGACTGTAAATGACTCCCAGCTGATATCCCTGCATCTATGCTGGTTTCCTTCCTTTCTGTTCTCCATCCTGCAACCAGAGGGACTTGTCCTAAAATAGAATATGATCATGTGGCAGCCTGAAAAAGTTTTCTGTGGTTCCCAGGACAAAGTGGCAGTTCCTGAAGTGTGTGATCCAACTCCCATGTGTTCTTCTGCAGCCCTGTCTTCTTCCAGGCACTCCTTCTTGCTGTGCTTCAGCAGCCCTGGCCTTACTTTAGTCTTGCTACTCACCACACAGCGCCCAGCTCTGGTGGCTGCAGTTGCCTCTGCCTGGAGCACTCTTCCCTCCTCCTTTTATGTACCTAACATCTTCTCATCCTCCCAATCAGAGTCAAGCATCAGGGAAATTCTCCGTGATCTCCCTGATCAGATCAACCCTCCCTCCTCATTTTAGGCTCTAATAGAGCACCCTGAATTTCTCCTTTGTGTCACTTAGTTGAAATTCTACATTTACTTACAATTAACTATTAATAAGCTCCATGAAGGCAAGAATCATGTTTGGTTTTGCTCAGATTTATCCCTCTAGAGTGTAGCATGATGTTTAGAAAATACTAGATCCTCAATAAATATTGGTTGACTGAATAAATGCATGCATGATTAAATAAATGGGTGCATTCCTGAACAAGCAGAGATTCAGGCAGAATCAGGATGTGAGATTATATAACAGTATAGGTTCCTCAGGAGGCACTGACAGCTGAGTCATCTTATCGAGATGGCTCAGAGCTTCCCTAATTGGTCCTATTCCTTGAGCTCACCTTTCAAACCATGAGGGTTCTTCACTCTCCTCCAAGGTTCAGAAATGCAGAAGCTGCAGTTTGGTTGGTTCGTCTCTGAATCGTCAGCTCAGTGTGTGGCATGTAGTGGGCACTTAATGCATTTTCCCCCCTAATGAAGGAATGAATCACTGCCCAGGGAGGAATCACCCCCCACATTCTCATCTTATCGGCCATTTTACTGTTGGGCAGTTGGGCTTGGATGTCTGGTTTCTATTGGAGTTGGTGCAGCTTATGCCTCTGAAAGATCCGCTTCTCCTTGGGAAAGGATTCTGAACAGTGTGTTTTGGTGTTTTAGGCAATTCATGATCAGAGCTTTGGCTTCTCCACCCCACCTCTGCCACATTGTGACATACCAAGCCTAAGCCCTCTCGCTCTGGGGTAAATTTGGACCAGGGCTGTCGTCATTCCTCTAGGACCCCAAGCTGAGTCAGGAATCCTCCTCCCCTCCGAGGCCTAGGAATACCTTTGTTTCCTCAATCGTTCTGAGGAAATGACTTTTCCGGAAAGAATAGACCCAGGCCCCACTTTCTTGGCAGCCAGACTGGAGGGAGAATGTAAGCTGAGCCTCACCCTTTTTCCCTGCACTTTACAAATATCTCATTTTTTATTTCCCTCCAACAACATGCGATGACCCTTTGGCAAGTCCTTAGTGCTAAATTTCTTTTTTATGGAGGCAGCAGTAAAAACTCTAGGGCCTTTGATAGGCAGAGCTGGGACGTAGAGCAGATGTAAATCACTTGAGCATTGGCTGGATTCGGTTGACAGATTTCTAGGTTCAGTGAAACTTTCCTTTCCCAAATAAATCAAATTCTGACCTATGAAGGTCTAAGCTGGGAACACTTCTGAAGTATCTGAATTTGGGCTGAGGCTGGAGGTCATCCTGTCTGGGTGATGGGCATGGATTTTGTAGTGAGCACGAAGGGAAAACTCATGACATAGAGTTTTGTACATTTCCCTTTTGCTTGAGGCTTTTGGTACTTTTTGCTCCTGGTCCCTTAAATGAAATGGTTACAAAATGTATATAGAGGAAACCGAGGAAGTCTTGGAATAAGCATGGAGAATTGAATTCAAGGTTTGGTGGTGGAGACATTTTTATTTGAAAAGAAGTGTGTGTGTGTGTGTGTGTGTGTGTGTGAAAAATTCTAAACTCTATGGAACTTGTTGAAGTCTCTCCACAGTCACAGAGGACAGCTATGGCTGGATCCTTATAAGGGATTTGTATGTAGAATGGCATTGAGAAGATCTGTTTTTAGAAGGACTTGAAATTTTAGGATTATCCCCAAAGTGTCAGTTATCTTGCTGTGACTCAAAGTACCTTGAGGATGAGAGGCACCTATCTCTTTGCTTTTGGACTTAGTTTTATCATTTCAAATGGCATATTGTTTCCCCTCATAACTCAAGCACCCATAAGCCTGTTTGCCATAGGAGTCCCGGAGACTAGGACTGGACACCCAGGTGTCCAGAACGGGTAACTTTGGAAGGCACCCACCCACCTGTCACCTGTGTGGGAACCATCACGAATGGAAATGTGCAGTTTCTCCGAAGCCATGTATCAGTCAGGTGGGGGACTGCGCTGACACTCACTAATGGCCCAGCTATCACAGAATAGCATAGTGCCATTAACAACTGATTATACACATTATTGGGTAGCTCACAGTTAATGGGACCTGTCACAAGATCTCAGAAGACTGGTCTTATGATCTGTTGATAAATAGATACGTGGAACACGTGGGTCAGTCATTTCCTAGTTAAGAAGGAAGGAGGAAATGAAGTGACAGCCTCAGCAGTTCCACACAGACCATGGCAATGTGCCCGGATGGAGTTTGGTATCAGGACGTGAGGCCTAGGGGTGGGCTGAGGTGCAGCGGGATGTGTCTCTATTCTAGTCCTGCAAATATAAAGGGTAGTGGGGGATGAGGCAGTGGCATGGAGATTTTTAAAAATGCATTGGAACTTCAGCATTCCAAAGGGAGATGTCCTCCTCCTAGCAGTTCCCTTGGGAAGCTGAGAACTCTTTCTAGTGAGGCTGCCTTTGTTCTTGTATTTCCTTTGTGGGTTCTTTTGGGAGGGTTGTGGTATATTCTTTTTGAGTGTCCTCAGTTGTGTCAAATCTTTGAAGGAGTAATATGCAAATGTGAAGTAAACAGGGATGGGAATATCACTGTCGACTCGTATAATTTAAATCATGGTTGAGGTCTGCTTCCCATCCTGATACAAGTATCCAAGGTGATAATAAAGTAGATCTGAACTTTAGGCCAAAACACAGGTGTGCAGTATTATTTTATTTAAATCAAATTTTATCTGATTGGGCTCAGATGACAAATTCAGTCTCACTCATTTTGGCGGAGAGGTGGGACCAAAGGCGTTTCTCTAAGCCCCTCTGGCATCAGTCCACCCTGAGTAGTATTCACACCCTCACCTGCTTTGGTTTCTTTGAGTCTGGCGAATCCAATGCTTCTTTGGCACCATAGTTTTGCCAAGGCTGGAAGCCTTCCTGTCTAGGGTCAGCCTCTTTAGGTGCATTGTGCCAACTCCCCACCAGTGGCCCTGTCACCTCCCCTTGGTGTCACCACTATTGCAATGCAACACATCCCTGGAGTCCCACTCCCCTCCAGTCCCTTCTCAGTCTTGGGAAACCTCTCAACTCAGAAGTATTTTTTTCTTTCCCTATGTCTCAGTGAGCTCAAACTTCTAGGGAAAAAAAAAAAAGCCAGGTAGGGATTTTTCTGCAGGCAATTTCTACTTTCAGTCTCTACAATCCTCTGCTAAAGTAAGGGAACACAAAGAGCCTGATGACTCTTTAGGAGCCAAGGAGGGGGAAATGTAGTGAGAACAAAACACACATTAATATCTCAGTACCTTATACTGCTATGATAAGGATGGTGATGACAATGATGGTGATAAAGATGATGATTTATATTGGCATTTGCTTTAGAATTTCAAGCCACTATCTGACATGATCCCTGTAGTAGGTCAGTAAGGTAGGATAATGTACCAAAAGGAAATGAAGACTCAGAGAGGTTTTGTGAGTTGGCCAAGGCCACACAGCAGGTTAGTAACCACAAGCCCTCATTTGTTGGTTCAAATAGTCTTCTTGGGAAGAGGCCACATGTTGCCATTTTTGGTTTGGAAAATACCAGACCCAGCCTTCTGGGAGAAAGCGACTGGAAGTAACTTAGAGACATCTGGGGTCTTGGACACCCAGGACACTGAGAGATGTTAACAGAAGGGATCCCAAGACTTGCTAAACCCCTCAAAGTCTCCCTGCTGTCTGGGCAGAAGGGGACCTTGTAAGTCAGACAGAATTTGAGCCCCCTGCCATCCAGGTTGGGATCTCCTGGAAAGAAAAGAAAGTTTATTTTGGTGTTATTTTCTCCTCCATATCAATCTCCCTAAATTTCCTCTGCTCCTTTCCTTGTACCAGGACTAGCTGTTCACTTAATTATTTTGCCACTGAAAGTGGTTAAGGCAGGAAAAGATTGTGCTAGAAGGAAAGAGAAATGTTCTGTTTTTTCAGGGGGACACAGATTTACTTCAGTTTTAGTAGTTCCTATTCAAATCCATCTGGAGTAATTAATGAAAGCTAGAAGAAGGCCTGTAACGCGCACGTGTGTGTACACACACACACACACACACACACACCCCTTCCTAGGACTTTTTTCACTGTTACTTGAGTTATTTTGAGCTGTTTGGTCTATTGGTTCAGTACTCCAAGCCTAGTGCAGTATTGTCATCCCTTGCTTTACAACACAGCCATTATATCCCTAAACCACATTGTGATACACAGTGCCTTCTGTTTACGACTCCCGAAACTCCCACTCCATATATCACCTGCCATAAAACCCATCAAACTGCTGCTACTAAAATGGTGCACAGTGGTCTAAGCAGGAGCCAGGCAAATTGTGTGCTACCCTACTGTGGTTAATGAGAGTGAAAATGTGGTTAGGATTTTATTCAGGCGATGTTCATTTGCAGTGCCATTGTAGTGAGATGGCAAAGAAAGATTCTTTTGTTAACTTGAATGACAATATATTTTCTATTGTATGGAGTGGCTCAGTGCAGAGTTTGCCAAGTTATTTGTCAATTGTAAGTAAGTCAAACTGTGACCTTGAACGACTAGGTTTTTATTGCTTGGGGGTCTCGAAAACTAATCAATATACTGAGATAATGATATTGAGTATCAGAAACCTGTTGCCAGATTTGGAAGAACAGTAGCGGAATTCAACTCTAATAAAGACAAAAATAGTTAAAATAGAAGGTCTCTTTTCTGTAGAATAGATACAATTTATTGTGTCTTCTACCTGGGGGATTTTTTTTAAAGAGGGGCACCGTACCTTTTGAATGTTTTGCATTCTTCTGAAACCTGCACATAAGCAGAAAATCCTTAGTAATATCCTTAACCATCACTGAGTTCCCTGAAACATATGTGAGGATATTATTTTTCTTCATTGAAAAATAATTAGAGCAATTAAACAAAGCTTTGTTCTGTATATAATCTTAATTCAAAGGAATTCTCACCCCTCCCCACACCCTCTTCCCATCTCCAACTCAAGAGCCAAGACTTTTTGATCCTAGAGAAAGGATTTCTTAAAATGGTTCAATAAATGCAAGTATTTTACTCAAGGAAAAATAATGTAAACTTTTCTCTTGTTAATCCCCCATTCCCCTTATTGTCTCACAGCTCTTTCTTTCCCTCCAAACAACTAATTGTGTGGCATGGAAGACATATATTACTAATGGTATTAGAAGACTTTCTTCCATAGCCTTGGTCCATTTATGAAAACTTTAAAGAAAAAGTTAACACAGTGTATATACAGCGTGTCTGATCTCATTCACTCATCACTGAGATATGAGTGTCCCCAGAGACTACTCTGGGCAGTGTCATGGGATCAGAGCTTGTCGCTGGCATGCTCCAGCCTCTCTCTTTTGCTCTTCTCCACTGTTCTCCCCAGGATGATTGGGGTCTTGGGGCTGTCCCTGCAATAGCGTTGTTATCACTGCTAAATCTGGTATGGACACCCCACCAAACCCCACGTTCTCTACTAAGTGAGTCCTATATGTTATTCATTTGATACACACACACATGCTATCAGGTGGATTCTAGTGTATTTCTCACTTTATAGATTGAACAAATATGAGGCTGGTGGAGATTAAGCAATTTTTCTAAGTCAAGTGAATAGGAAGAGGCAGGACCTATTGTGGTCTCCCTTCTTTTAGACTGTTTTCATCTTCCTCCTTCTGATCACCTTCTCCTGGGATTCTTTCCATCCCCAGTCCTCTTCCCACCACCATTTCTTTAAAGTCTTATTCTCTTCTGAGGAAACTGAGTGGCCAGGGGGTGGGCTACATACATCCTCTCCACTCCTGTATAAGCACGTGCCTTATTCTCAGCTCAGGACTCTTGTTTCCTTGAGGTCCTTAAAAGGATGCTCTGACTGAGAATGTCTCATGCCGTGACCCCAGCAGAGAAGCTGTGTAGAAGGAGGCACTAAATCCACTTCCTAAGTATTGCTGGCTGGCCCTGTGTGCAAATGAATAGGTTTCCTTAGAGATTCATATCTCTATGTTCATATCTTGGCAGCCCTAACCATGGAAAGGAGTAGAGTTAATATAATCAGGAAGGACTAAATAGGGACTGAAAAAAGTATATTACCCACAAAGTTTTTGTGGGTGATACTAATACATTCTATGTACTTTCAGGAGGCTTTGTTTATCAACCCCAATACTGCACCATCGTAAGGCTGAGAAAAACAAATCATTCAGGTAGAAACTAAAAGGTAGCAAAGGAAAGATAGGATTCTCTATGGAATGACCACAGGCTATGGGGCAGAGTTTTTAGACTGGGCCTCTCTGTGATCTGTTTGACTTTTCTAGGGGAAATCTGATTTCAATTGAGTCATACTGTTTTTAAAAAATTCCAACCCCAAACAGCACCACAAAAAGGAAATTAAACTATAAACAGTGCATTAAGGTAAGGGTAGGGATCTAAGTTACTGGCCCAGAAACAAGTCAAAATCAAAGTTAAGAATAGAACCTGTAAGTTGCTCTAGTTAGACATTACAGATGCCACCGGTATTTACAATTGTTGGATGTAAAACAGTCTACCTTGCAGTGGATGCTGACATCATCAGCATAGCACTTAGGACTTTGGGATCTCCAAGTACTTTATAAGCATCCCTTTACTTATGCAGTTCTTGTGGACAGTCAGATAAATAGAAAGTGCCATTATCCAAGCCCCATGGATAGAAGCGCTCCAGTTGGAAATGCATTCCCAATATAGGGGCTTCGTGATGATTTGGGGGGTAGCAAGGTATTGTTGGCCCTCAAAAGACTTGGATACATTCTCTCCCTGACTCAGCTATCCCATACTTTGTAATTCATATTTCTGGCATTAGAGATCTACATTAAGATAGGCATTTGGGTGAAGAGGGCTATTTATGTTCTAGCCTTGGTGGTGCCACTAACTAGCTATGTGACCTTGGGCAAGCTACTATCCTCTCTCCTATGCCTACTGTCCAAGATTATTTTGAAGATCAAACACGAAAAATAACATAGTCAAACCTAGGAAAGTCTGGAGCACAAAACAATTGTATTATCATTATATAGGAGAAAAAGAAGAAAAACAAAGGAAAGACAAAATTTTAAAAATTAAGTTGAGAATTGGCACAGTATTTTGCTCGCATGTAAGCATAATATTAAATTTCATTCAGGTATGGTTGTGCCCTTCCTAATTATTTCTTACACCTGATGTGGCCCATGGGGAAATTCTCTCAGAGGCCATGCATTTAGGGTCTTATATATTTTCAAGTTTCCTTATTAAGTAGAAACCAGAAGCCTTTTTATGTCTCCATGGGGACACCTCCAGAGCTTATATCAGCAAAAAAGAAACCATAACCTGAGGTGTTGGGGTTAGGACAGGAAGTCTGAAGGGGTTCAACCCCAGAGAAATGGGAGACTCTTACACCTGGCTGGCCTTGTGGGCTACATAGCCCTGTGTCTCCTGGACATGGAATGGTCATTGTGTTTAAAAGGAGCTTTGCCTTTAAAGATGTGTGTGTGTGTGTGTGTGTGTGTGTGTGTGTGCGCGTGTGTGTGTGTGTGTATGCTGCGTTTATATATAGGCCCTGGATCAAAAACTTTTGGGTCTCCCTATCAGCAATGGGAAAGAAGTAGCAGAGAAGGAGAAGGAAAAAATATTAGCTAACGAATATTAATTGAACATCTGGTGACAAAGAATATTGTGCAATATGTTATCTGTGATACTGTCTTTTAAAAGAGGTTGGACATGGTTGTATTTTTATTCTCAATTGCTAATTGTTTCCAGGCTCACCACGCATTTATTTCTGATGGTTAATCCACCAAAATTTGCCTGGTTTTGAGCTGAGTGCTCTGGGGTTCAAAAGAAATCAGAGTCATGGTCACTGACCTGGAGAAATTTATGGACTGGTCAAAGATAATATATTGATAAGAAGAGAGACAGAGCACAAAGAGGATTTGCAATTACGTGTTGCCTCAAGTGGCAGAGACAATCCATACTTTGCGAGTTAAGAGAAAGAGGAGTTCCAGTATTGGAGAAATGGGTATTGGAGTTGCAGGTAGGGGTAGGGAGGCCTCCTGGAAGTGCTGGAACCAGAAGTAACAGAGAGAGGGAGTAGAATTTGGAGACTCACCTCTGTGAACACCTTGGTTCTGTGAGCCTGGGACCAGCAGGGGGAGCACAAGGTAATAAACAGCTTTGGTTTGAGAACTTGGCTGCGCTCTTTGGAGTTCCAGGAAAACAAGGTTGTGAGCAAGATGGGATCATTTACTACTGTCCTCTCTCCCCTTGCATGTACCTGTTGTCTTTTAAAAGCCCACCGCTCTCTTCCCCCGCTCACATATAAAACTTGTTTCATGGTAAATGCAAAAACAAACCCCAAACCAAACTAACCAAAAGAGCCCACAAGCAAACAAAAAATCTAGACAAGGAAATAAAGCAATAACATTCAGTTCTTAATTATTCTTTAAAACAACTTCAATCCTTTGCCTTCTCAATTCTTGGAATAATCAGTTAATATGAGGAACTCACAGAATATTATAGCTCAGAGAACTGTCACTTTAATATCTTCTCTGCCTCAGGGAAATGGGCTATTTAACAAAAATCAGCAAAGCAGTGACTGTGGGAAAGGAGATTTGGGGGAACTAATGTGATCTTTATAAGGCTTCAGTGGTGAAACATGCATTTAAAAAGGCTGCAGCCTCATGTTTATTCTCAGTGGAACTACTTTAAGTTTCTAGAAACTTGGTCAAATATGGCTCATAGATGTGTTAGAATGAGGCTCCAGCTTTGCTGAGCTACCTCTGCCTGGCTCTCCATGACCCTTTTCATGGATCTTCCATCAGTTCATCAAAGAACAGTACAGCTCTGCCTGCAGGCCCTTTGCACATGCTATTTCCACTGGAAGTCTCACTCTCTATCGACCCCTCAAACTTTCTTTTGCCTAGTTGATTTCAATTCATCATATCTCAACTCAGGCCTCATTTCTTAGGAAAGTCACCCATAACCTACAGACTAGGTCTGTCTGCCATATATTCTCTAGGTGCTTTGTACTTTTCATTCACTAACACAGTTTGTAATTGTATATGTATTTTTGCGACTATTCTCACCGTTCTTTACCTTACTAGACTGAAAGCTCCGAGTGTGGGGACTCTGCCCTTTTAATGCACCACTGTATCCTCAGCATGAAGTATAGTTCCTGGTATCTAGTAAGGCTCAATAACTACTCACTTATTGGATGAAAAAAATGCAGACTTAATAATTATCACCTTCTAACAGGAGGTGTTACCTTCTGCTAAGGGCTGTGGGAGTAGAGAGAATTGATACTTAGGGGAGGACAATAAGGTTAGGAGAGTCTTGGCAAATACTAGTTTTTGAAGGAGAGGGATGGAGTGGGGAGGAGAGTGGGAAGGGTGATGGGAGAGAGGCTGGACAGGGGAGAGCGCATAGTGCTGGTTGAGGGACGTATAGGGACGTATGACAGAAGATGTGGGGATGGCGGCCCTGTGCCTCAGGTAGGTTAAAGCACTAGTCCTAGTTCAGCTTACCACGACCTAAAGAATATTACTGACTGTGCTAGTTATTCTTCATTTGCTTCCCACCCCTGAACACACTCTTAGGTTTTTTAAGTCCTGCTGAACCTGGCCCCTGGTTGGATTTGGCCAATGGAAGGCACTGGCATGGACTAGACGGAGAGGGGTGGGAAGGTGGGTTTTCCCACCCCCTTGCTTCCTTGAGTGCACATCTCTAGTGGAAGCTGCACCCCTGCATTACTACAGCTCCTGCTTCGTGGCCTCCCTCCGTTGGCCCAGCTCTCACTGGTCTCAGGAAACTACTTCCCACCCTCATTCCTTAGGGCAGCCTTCTAAGCTGAGTTCCTACATGCCGCTCTGCTCATTCCTCATTCCTTGTTTGTTTCCTTAACTCTGCTTACTCCTCTGTCAGTAGCCCCTTCTTTCAAGTCTCCTTGTTTGAACCATCTGGAGACAACTGTGTTTCCTGCTGGGACCCTGACTAATGTACTTACTTCCTCCTAGTGGACACTTACATGTTGCATGTGGTACAATGCTAGGTACAGGACTGCTTGCCAATAGGTAACAAAATTATAACTGGCCATTTGTCTAGATTCACATTAGAAATATCTATTTCTGGGCAGCACATTGACTGTGAGATTCTTGATTCTGTCAATGGAGGGAAAGGCATGTCTTTCTGCTTCTTCTGCCATGCTTGCAAAGACTATACTGTTAACAACCTGATCCCAGACCTAAAATCTTTGACCGAAGAACTGTGACTTAGAAAACCCCACGCTGACAAGGGCATGGAGAATAGAACCATTAGCAGGTAAAAGTGCTTATTAGACATCCAGTCTGTAAAATTCAGGTCACGAAATCTTTTTTTCGAACTGGATTATTACACTAGCTGCCTCAGTTCTCTAATTTATTTTGCTGGTACAGACCCTGGGTCTGTACTCCTTCCCTCATCCCCCCAAAAAGTACAGAAAAGTAGAACAGGAGGATTATAGGTGTAAGGGATTCTTTCCTGGTTCCAGCCCTATTTTGATATTATTGGCTAGTTAGATTTTTCTCCCTAGACATATTGAACATGTACCCCCAGATCTATAAAATGTCCAATTAAGAAACCAGAGAAAGAGTTCAGGAACCAACTCAGTTACACTGATACATAATGTAAGGCCTTGAAAAATAGAAGAGAATAATTTAAATGTTTTTAAACTTATGGCATAACATTTCTTCTGACACTTCCCTCACTCAAACCCCTGCCGGATACCCAGAGCAGGAAAATACTAAGAATGAATTTTCTAAGTTAGGAATTGAGAAATGACCCATTTACAGAAAATCAAAAGCAGTCTCTCTCACGTTCTACAAATACCTGGAGAAAATATACTGAGGACTCATTTTAGAATCTGCTGCTAAAAGGGCCAATGCTTGATCTGTAGAGTCCCGTTCACTAAGGAAACCTTTCCTTGTAGGAGGGAAAGTTGGAATCGAAGGTACCAGGGCCTAACTCCTGTCTTCACTTGGGCTTAATGGGAGAGTGGTGAGATGCCACCCAGAACTCAATGACCTGAAGGAATGGAAATATCCAAGATTTAAGATGGAATGATAACCCGATTAGTTATTCTAATTTTAGTTTCCTTCAGATTATTTTAAAGAAAAATCTTGTATTACACAACCTGTACTTTTCTGCAGATAGACTCATTCTGTTTGTTTTGAGGCTTTACTGTGATTTCTCTTGCATTCCTATGTAGGAAATCCTACTCAGAGACCACTGTCCATAATCCCAAGCCTTCAAAGGAGATCAGTCAGGGCCCTCACTGCACTGCCTGTATGCAGACCCTCCTTTCTGCTGAGTCTGTGATGGAGATGAACAGAGATGAACATAAAAATATCTGAACTGGAGACTTCCCTGATGGCGCAGTGGTTAAGAATCCGCCCGCCAATGCAGGGGACGCAGGTTCGATCCCTAGTCTGGGAAGCTCCCACATGCCGCGGAGCCACTAAGCCCGTGTGCCACAACTACTGAGCCTGCGCTCTAGAGCCCGTGCTCCACAACAAGAGAAGCCACCGCAATGAGAAGCCCGTGCACAACAACAAAAAGTAGCCCCTGCTCGCTGCAACTAGAGAAAGCCCGCACCCAGCAACGAAGACCCAATGCAGCCAAAACTAACTAACTAAATAAATAAATTTATTTTTTAAAAAAATCTGAACTGTACCTGAATCAAACCTCTAGACATTTTCTTTAGCCAGTTTCCCCACCCTTTTCTTTCTCAGGAGGTATCTGGCTAAAGGCTTTTTCATTTGGTCTTGGAGTATTTGCCATGTGTAAGGGACTGTGTTTTTGTTTTTGTTTTTGTAAGGGACTGTTTATAGGGCTGATTCGTAAGCGTGTTGACTATGGTCCACAGCAGAAATTCACTTAGGTACTAACTCCAAGCCTCACTGTGTTGGTGCTCTAGGGTAGCTGGACCTACTTCAAGGGGAGCCAAAACATACTTGAAATAAATTATTTTAAATTCATTTTCATTTTAAACCTATAAGCCAACCAGTTGTAGTGGCCTGGGAGTCAGAAGCATAGCTCCATTTCTGTCAGGAGTTTGTTGTGCAATTTGGGATAGCTTGAGACATGGCAAAACTTAGCCGTGAGGATTTTTTGATTACCTGATGTTTTATTTATATCATTCATATTTCTTTTCTCTGTTGATGATTAATTGAGATGTGTAAAATAGTAACTTCAATTAATATTTATTGACTGTGTAAAAAAGCACTGTTAAGAATGCAAAGGTGGGTAACATGCAATGTGTGCCGTCCAGGTTGGGAAGGGCACACAGATTTCTAGATAACACGGATGGACCTTGTTAAGGGCTTAGCAATGTGCTGTAGGATTCCGGAAGAGAGAGAAGGAGTGCCCATGCACACTTGACTTGGAGGATCAGAAAGGTCTCCCTGCAGGAGATGCCTTCAAGATGACTCATCCTTCTTCCAGGATTGGCCTGCCCTCTGTCTCACACTCTCATAGCTCCCGGTACTTCGCTTTGCTGGCATGTCTCCCAGTTATAATTACACATTATTTTATTATTTGAATACTGTCTAGGCCACTAGATTGTAAGCTCTGTGAGGGTAGAGACTGTGTCTTTTTTGCTCACTTTGGTGACCCCAGTGTCTTTAATGGTGCCAGTTTCAAAGGCAGTCCAAAATATCCAGTAACTGGATGAATTAGTGGCATTGAAGAAGAGGTGGGAGCTGGGGTAGAGAAGGAGTCTTCCAGATGGAGGGGACAGTTTGAAAACTGGCCGTGCGTAAGTGGCCCCCTATCAATCCTTAGAGACTTTATAAACGTTAGAAATGGCAAACTGCATAGGGTTTTTTACTGAATGACGAGAGGGCTTATTGAGAGAGATTGTGGCAGGTACAGGAGTATCTCTAACCTTTCCTTAGTAAACTCAAGAAAATTTTATCACCCATGATTTTATTTAAGCTTTTCTTGAACCTAGTAGGTGCTCATTAAATATTTGGAAACAGAATTAGAACATGGATGAATTTACGGACGTTTTCTGTCCAACACCCTTTTGGAATAACAAGCTATCATTGCCTACCCCCCTGCCCCCTCCTGCTTCTCACTTAAGCCATGTCTTTATGCTGTGAGAAAAATGGTGCAATACTGGGAAAAAAAAGCAGGGCATCTGGTTCACCAGATATGCATATGGCCACAACATATGGCAAACCCAGGGCATTTGACCATCGTGCTCATTAGAATGTGCCGGCAACCCGGATGCCGCACGTTCACTGTGTCTGTGTCATTCTTCTCTCAGCATGCCGACCTGGTGTTAATCATCAAGACACACTTGCCTTTCTCCAGCGAATCACTTCCTCCACTTCTTTTACCTCTGATTTCTTCTGTAATCCCCTCCTCTTTTGTGTTACTTTCAGTTGGTCGGTGGCCTTCAGACCAGCAGGATGGTCCTACTCTACAGATCGTACTAAAAGCATCAACACACCACGCGAGCCACCAAAAGCAATGGCAGCAGCTCATGGCCTTCTCAGGTGGTGAGAAGAAAGTGCAAGGTTCGTTTGCATTAAGGCCTTCTGGAAAATAGTCTGTTTTTCTCGGAGTCTGGGATAATTAACTTTGCACAGAAAAAAAGAAAACCCACCCCACCCCAGAGCCCCTGATTCTCACTCAGGGACTTGACAACGTCAGGAAGAGGAGGGCCGGGGAGAGTGCCACCCAACCCCCATCCCGGCAAACAAAACAAGACTACAGGCAATTCAGACACTGAGCCTGGATCAGTCTTCAAAAGCCAGTGAGCTGCGTATTCATTGTGTGTATTAGATAGTTTCCCCTTAAAACGTCCTGGCTCCAGTTTTTCCAGGCCCTACTTAGGTTTCTATTTCCCTCTCTCCTCAAACCTCTACCTCCCACTTCACTAAGGAGATTCCATTTTTCAGTTCTCATTGGCAAGTGAAGCACCGTTCATTTAGAACATTTGCATATTCCATTTTTGTGCAGGTTGGTCCTCTCCTGTTGCATTTCTAAAATGAGATCAAAACTCGTATTAACCCCAATGTCATCCCCTTTGCTTTTCATTCATTGCTATTCTTTGTTTATCATCTTTCAGCAAATTTTCAATCCATGTGACAATACTCCCATCGAAATCAATTAGAACCAGTTTCACAAAATAGACTTAGTGATGCCCTCTGTCAATCTTTTCTTGAATTCCAGCTGTATATCATTGATGCACATTCACTTATTGCTAGGTACACATTATTCCTTTCATCTGCTAGTAACTATCAAAAAACAGTAACAAATTTGTCTGGAAGGATTTATTCTCCACATAGTTCCCTTCTTCTCTTTCTTTCTAAGTATCGCTGATGATTTGATTGAACTCAAAAGAGTTACAGATTTTTCTCATTTAATACCCAATCCATTATTTCAAGGCAGGAAAAGTGCAGATTTTTTTTTCTTTTAAATAGTTTTATAGACAAAAGTGAAAGATTTTTCATTCTTGCTTCAAATTCATTGTGAAAACAGAAGGCAGTTTTCCCAGATGGAAATCTGTCATATCATTATGGAAATGTCAGATTTCCACCCGGGGCATATTGACAAAAAGCCATGGTTTTTGCCCAGGGGGTGGAATTTCACAAATTTTCCCAAGAAGAGCTGCACTCCCTGGTAGAAGACAGAGGCAATTTCTTTCCCCCATTTCAGATTTGTGAGACCGAGCTCTAAGAGATTGGTTTCAGGCAAATACCCACAGAGGAGGAAGAAAGCTTTAGCATCCCCAGTACTGGCCATAGGGGCTTGGCTCTTGTTTCTGAGTCAGTCCTGGCTGTATTTACTTTAATATTACAGTTATCCTGAGCTGTAACTCTATTGGCAATGTCACATAAAACGGGTGTGTCATATTGCCAAACAGAGGAGAGGTTTCCTTCTCTGACCTACCTGATTCTGCCATGTAAATATCTCCCCTTTAGTTAATAGATATGCTCTTCTTAAAGTATCTCTTAATTTTGATAATTGTGTTTTCTCCCCCTGAGAATGGAGCATTTTAAACCTCCGTTAGTGGAGTATTCGTGCATGTATTAGAAATATTAGCAAATCACGTCCATGTTAATGAATGATAGGACGTTTAGAGGAAAATAAAACAATCCCCAAACATTTTCATACATTTATAGTCATCAGAATCTCACGCTTTAAATAGATGAAAGAGATTTGTGAGTGGCATAAGTCATGGCGGAAATAGCCGTGGGGCATGTTACTCCATTCTATTACAGAAAAGTCTCTCTGCCTCGTATAATGGCCTGCAGACTAGCAAGCACAATGCAAAGGATCTAAATATTTTTCTTAAATAGATTTGCTGTTCTCAACAAAAAACCTCCTCTAACGATTACACTAGTATAGGTACTCTGCTCCATTAATATAAATGACTCCAATGTACATTTTTTCCTAGCAGAAATACCTGCATTTTAAAAAAAAATGCAGCAATAACTTCAAACTTCAAAGGTCTGAACTTCAAAAGGTTTCTTGCATTCTGCTTGATGGGACAGCATCTTATGCACACATGCTTTTTTCCCTGCTAAATGCCTTAATAATGAGCTTGGGTTCAGATTTTGTGAATCGGAGCCAAGTAACTCTATTTTAGTATATTTGCTGGGAAATGAACTAGCTCAGGGTAATTAGGAAAGCAATTTTATTAGCTTCTATTTCATAAAGATTGTTTTTTAATCAGAGTCAGAACTTACTAGAAATGATTCTGTGCTCATTGCTTGGGTCTCAGGAAATGAAGTGGGGCACCGTAGGTCCTAACCCACAGTAAAACCAATGTGATGAAGACAGAAGCTTTGCTCTTAATCTCTAACAACGCTGTAAAAATAAACCCAATCTGATGGCATTATAAATAAAAGGGTCACAGCTAACGATTACCTGTGTCTAGTTTATTATAGACCAGGGCCTTGATAACTGAAGGAGTTAAAGCTTTCTTTTAATTGCTCAAGGAGTCTTGGATTCAAGTTGTGAACAATCCTGGCTTGGGGCTCAGGGGACTGGGGTGGGTAGAAAGCAAAGTAAAACACTGGATTAGGTGCATATGTCTTCAAGAGACAAATGGGAGAAGGAATTGGGACTGATAGTGTATTTAGATAATGTAGTGCAGCTGTGAAAAAGACAAATGCTCTACTGGGGCACACAGCAGAGAAGGGGGGTGTTGCTTATAGGAAAATGGAGTTTCTGTAATCATGCCTCTCCTGGCAACCACTTATGGAGCACAGCATACTGTTTGGGGCACCTCATTATAAAGAGAACATCAATACTGTAAATTAGAGAGAACTCAGAGAAGGGTGACAAAAAAGATAAAAGGATTAGAAGAGATGACCTATAAAGAAAGGTTAAAGGAACATAGCATTTAAAGCTTTCAGGAAAAGGAGCTGGAGAGATGGAAGCCTATGCTAACTGTCTACAAATATTTGAGCAATAATAATTTTCAGGAAAGAAGGGGATTGCTTGCAGCAGTTGAGAATGGTCTAATAAGAAGTAACGGCTTGAAACTAAGGAAAGGGGAAAATGTCGGTTAGGAGACATTAGGAAACATTTCTTCCCAGTAAGGGCAATTAGGCACTGAAGTGAACTGCCTGGGGAGGTGGCTGAGGCCCCATCACTGTAAGAGTTGCAAGTGTTTAAGGGGAGTTAAAGCACTCGGGGAGCTCCTCTGAAGGGAGGGAAAGCCCACCCTTTTCTGAAGACATTCCTGTACAGGAGAAGTGGGCTAGAACAACCCAGGAGGACTTTCCCAATGGCCTCAACGGTGATTTAACACGTGTAAAGCGAGTGTGTGGAGAGTCGGGGTGGAGGTGGTCCAAGAGAAAAGCCATCCATGAGTACGGGAAGTACTTTCCAGAAGCTGTTGTTTCCAGCTGTCGGTCATTAGCGCTGCTGCTCCTCCTTTACCTGTACAGTCATGAAGACATTTACGTGAATCATCGCACAACACCTCCAGAAGTCAGAGCTAAAGTGGGAAGCGAGGGATGGCTCTGCCTAGGAAGCACCGTTAGCAATGAAGGGTGTGAGGCTGTGGGCATCAGTCTCTGCTGTGCGAGCAAAGGGGAACAGAGAAAATTGCCATGTTTTGTCATGTTGGGCTAGCTGGAACAGGTGACACTGTGATGAGGTATGCATGCATAATCGCTCCCCCAAATAATCACCATGTGGAATAATTTCCCCCCAAATCTTGCAGCTTCAACTCATTCTCTGCGAATATGACTCATAAATCTTGGCCTTGAATGTGAATCAAGATTTCAAGCTGCAGGCTCAGGGGTTTGTTGGATTTATTCAACTTTAGTCTTTATTTATAGACATAAAAGTGTATTATTGGTTGTAACATCCAAACAAAAGAAAACAGATTGTAAGCATCCATTAATGTTTTCCCAAAAGGGAAATCGCATGTTTCTCTCCGGTCTTTCATTCTCTCCCTTGTAATATTAAGATGATGTCATAAACTCGTAATTACTTCGTGATGTTCTTGTGCACTTTATATCTGTTGGTTCAGAGACACAAATTCCCTCTCTGACGAGAATGCAGCAAACAATATGAGCAGGTGGAAGATAAGTCTTAGGTGGCTTGCAATTTAGAAACCACTGAAGTTTTGAATTCACACTATTTAAACTCTGTTCTCTGGGAGGGAAAAGATACATTTAAAAAACCTTAGATCTTGCATTATATACATGAGATGAGGTGTTAATTTTACTGGAATAATTATTCTTACTGCCAGAAAAGAAAATGATTTTGGTTAACAATGAATGTAGGGGCTATATGAAAAAATGTTGTATTTATCTGGTAGAAAGTTTTCATCCACTAATCATATCCAGGAAAGCAAAGATACTTTAAAAGAAGGGGTACATTTGTATGTGCGTTATTAGATGTTTGGCTTTCAAGTATATTGGGATAAACAGAAAACACAAAACACAGGTCCGTGAGAGAAAAATGCATCACAAGATGGTGACTTTCTATTTTCTTAGCCAAATCTTTGTTCTTTTACTCCCAGCTCAGCGCTTCAATTCTGCACGAAAGAGGCCGTAAAGTATCTATTTCCAACTCCTCTTTAAGCCTTGCTCAGGTTTCTTATTGCTCATTGCTAACCATTTTAATTTCTGACCTCTTCTGCTCCACTAGTTACAGACCCATTCAGTGACCCTCTAGGATTCCCAACTCGGTGATTTATGTCCTTGCCATATTCATGTGAAGCACCAGCATCAACCTCAGAGAGAGAGAGAGATGGGGGGGGGGGGAGGGAGAGGGAGAGGGAGAGGGAGAAGGAGAGAGAGAGAGGGAGAGAGAGGTGTTTCCTTAGCACTCTCCTGCTTGGTGTTTTAACAACTTTTCTGTATGTTTCTCTCTTCTTAGAATCTTAATAATGATCTTGATGCTGGCAATTTTAGATGTCCCCAGCAATGCCCCACCTCCCCACCCACTCAGAAAAAAGAAAAGGACTCTTTTGAGTTTTAATTGCTGCAGCTATTAAAGACTGAGAGGCAGCATTTCCTTGAGTGGTGGAGTTTGGGGCACGATGGAAACAGTGATCCTGCAGTCTCTAATCTGATCAATAAAGCTATTGACTTCTGAGAGAGTCAGACTGGAGAGTAGGGTCTGGGGAAGCTTGCTTCCACCTTGGCCTTAATACCATCTCTCTCCTGTGGGGAAACAGAACGCTTTTTCCTTTATTATTAAGGTATTGAGGGTTATGAGACCATCTATTAGGAGAAGCTGGGCCACTCTTATCATTTGTTTAATATATGCCCACTCTGGTCTTCTTATAAATTGACAAGTAGACCAACAAATGTGGATTCCATTGGCCATCCTTAGCTGAGTCATTTCCATTCAAAGTTGAGTTAAAGGTAATTTAGCTTTAGATCTTTGTTTTGCCAGTTTTATGTATATTCCTTTGTGGTTTTTTCTCACTCCTGTGTTTAATTCCAGTCCTTTCCCCCATTCTCTGCATTCTTTACAAATCCTAGGTCTCCAGCAAAACAACCACATCTCACGTGAGCCCTGCTCGAGGATCAGCTTTATCTGTGTCTGACCCAGGCATGTGTTGCATGGTAACACGTTCAAAATCGAATACGAATGCAGACTAGCAAGCCTCTCTGTCAGGATATGGACGTGCCCCACACGTCGATCCTGTTTAGTTATTACAATCTGAAAACTTAATCATACACTCTAAGAAAAGGCTTTGATAGAGAATTTTACTCCTGCATGTTCATTTAAGATTTAGACTTGACGTATTAACGCCAAATTTAAAATTGTGTCCTCTTCATTGCAATCCTCTGTAGCTACAAGGTTCTAATAAATATTATGTCCTCCCATCGTGCAATTAAAATTTTCCACCTCATTTCACAATGCAAAACATTCACATGTTGTCAATCATCTTGAAACATGATTTTTTGACATCATATAATTTCACTTCATTTTTTCAGACAGACATCACACCAGGAAATTATTTAAGAAAGAATCCTATTATATCTTTATTTTTCCACCAAATTTCACCTTCAAATGCAGTCATTTGTGTACATTTCAGTAATTTCAACAATAAACTTGCAAAGAGAGGGAATGGCAAGCCCTCAGACAGACGTTCACATATGGGTTTTGCCGCTCTTGCAAGGCTGCAGCTCAGTTGTGGGCACTCGGTTAGAAAACATGATTTTAGCCATGGGAAGTTTACAAGTCTTGCTGCACAAAGTGAAAAGGTTGCTGCTTGAAACAGCTACCACCTGGGAGGCTGGGAGAAAAACATGCGTGTGCTTTTGAACTTTCCTCTGTTTAATAACTAGCAGACACTAATGATTTGCCAAACATCCTGATTTAAAATGGCAGTAGTCAAAAGCAAGGCTGCCTGCTGGTTGTCAGGTAGCCCACCTGTTCTCTAAATCAAAGTTCCCCTGACCTGTGCCCAACGCAAAGCTGTTATCCTTTAAACCACTGCTAGATGTGCGTGTACGCCTTGTTGGGCTCTCTCGCTAACGTTCCGGTCTGCTGTCGGAGAGAAGCTTCCTACTGGAAGCTTCATGTTGCCTTCTTTATGAAGGCCGATCCTTGGGGAATGAGCTCATGCACACTTGTTGGGGAGGTTTTGGTGGGGGCTGGGGTGGGAGGGAAGGGAGGAGGGCTCGTATGCTTTAAGCAGCAAGGGACAGTTAACAGGAAAAAGTCGACTGAAGCAGTGCTCAATTCAGGATAGGATGAGGATCCCTTCCTAGTGTTTTAAAATAGTGGGGTGGTTTTTCAAGAAGGGGCAACTGTATTATTCATGACTTGGTATAGTTTTTTTGAAAAGAAATGCAGAAAACAGCTAGTGGTTGAGGGTGGGAAAGATGTGAAATAGGGAAAGTCGTGGTCTCTAGGAGGGTGAGCAAAGGTGGTTTGCGATGAAAACAAAGGGGCCTGAGGAGGGGGGAGAACACTACTTTGGAGTGACGTAAAGGAGAAAAGTGATTAGCAGAATTTATTAAGTGCCAGTTTGGTTATTATTTATTAGCATAAAAAAGTTAATTTAATTAACACTTGTGATATTCGAAGTTGCAGTGGGCCACGTGACTATTTCCAGCCAACTGCATAATGGCAAGAACATGGAAGCTGCTAGGCCTGGGCTCTTTCTTCATTTTCTGTGACTACTTGTTTAAGATATTCTAGGTTTATGTAGATATCAATGAATATATCAGAGTGAAGCATTAGATAGCAATGGAAGGAATTCTTTTAAAATAGTTCTATCTAATACTGGATATTAAAAGGATTACATTTAGGATTTTATTAATGGTTAATCTGTGAAAGTGGTACGGAGTAAGAGCTCATGGCACATTTTTTAATACCTACTGTGTACTACGCTTAACAATTATTATGTCATTTAAATCTCATACCAACAATGTTGGTATTATTATCTCTTTCTAACTGATATGAGATCTAAGACTCACACAAGGTCACATGGCTAATAAAGTGTCAGAGTTCAAAATCAAATCTCCCACACCCTCAATGTTTGTTCAGTGAATGTTGACAATTAAATCCATACCATAGTCACTTATGGATATTCATGCATGCTTATTCATTAATTATACCCACACATGTCAGAATACCCATCTGTTTTTTGATGGGTTGGTTAGTAAATTAGAAGGAGATCCTTTGTGATAGGCAAGAACATGTCTCCCCTATCTTTTTTTCCTAAGTAAAGGCCTTTGTAATGTTCTTTAAGCCCCGATCCAGAGGGGTTGTCTCCAGGGACCAGGGGACACTTAACTTCGTTCTCTAAAGCCAATTGTGCTACAAATGAAGATGGCAATTAGCATTCATCATCCATGGTGATTTTTATCTCCCTCTCTGGGTTGACACAGTGCTTATCACTGGGGTACCTAAGTGCATTGACCTGCTTTGCTAACTTCTCAAGAAACAATGCTGGGAGGAGAATAGCTCCTTCCTCTGAGCTGTTCAATGCCTAGCTCACAGATAACCATTTAATTTTCTCACTATTGCAACTCCTTCATCATCTGAACTGCTATGTTGTTCACACTTGCTCAGTAGTAATGCAGTGAAATTCTTATGTGATGGTGAGCAGCCTTTTGAATCACAAGGTATATTGAAATTTATGCCATGGTGTGTCTACATACGACTTACCACATGTTTTAGGAACTATGTAGTACAAACAGAATCTACTTAAATAAGCTTAAAATAGGTGTTTTCGAAAGACTTCATGGGCATCTCATGAAACCCATAGGTACTAACAGAGCTTTGCATCACAGAAATGGGGGCAGAAGTGGGCATCTCCTCACTCCTCTCTCTCATCCCACTATCTCTCCTCTCTGCTTCTCTTTGCTCCTATGCTTTGTTTTCATCTCTGATGACCAGTTTTCTCTGTTTACATATCTGCTTACACATGGCGCATTGTGGCTGCCTTCAAATGGTGGCCTTAGCCTGCAAATCTACGTGACTGTTCAGCTCATATTCCCCACATCAAAGTAATGCAGATCCCAGTTTCCCTATTTCAAATTCCTAGGAGAAGGAATCTGCTGAAGCCCAGGTCATGTGTCAACTCCTGGTCCAAACAGTTGTGATGGGGGAGGGTGGCTGGAGAGGAGAGGTCGTTCATGCTTGCTGGGCTGCTTCTTTCAGGACACTGGGCAGAGCTCCTCTGAAATGGATTAGGAGGAGAGAGGTTTGTCTCTCTAGAATCAACTGGAGTGAGGATTGTCTATGGGAAAAAAAAAGGTGGACTTAAGTGTGTACAGTGATGGATTTTTAAGTCACTACACTTAAGAGAGAGAAACAAAATTCTCATACAGAAAACCATATCCTGTACATTTTTAGTTAGAGGTGCTTCTGCAGAGCACCAGGGAAACAGAAATACCTGATCTTAGATCTGAAGTCAAGAATCTCCATTTTTTTCTAGACTAAAATCACACAGTATTTTTGGAAGATTATATGTATTTCTACATATAAACCTATTTGTTGGAATTCAGGGAAAAGAGGAAGTTGAATTCAGCCAATATTCTTCCCCTACCCTACCCCCACCCCTAGAATACACTGGAAAGCCACCTTTCTTCTCTCCCATCCATGTGCATTTCATATGCAGACACAGCTACCACCAGGCGTTGCTGGCTTTGTGAGCACGGCCCCGAAAGTCTTGAAGACCCTTGAAAAGTTCAGTTAGCTCTTCAGATAGTTCTATCAGGCTGTTTTGTAGGTCATAATTGGGATTTCTAACAACCCTGAGTAGATGTCTATGATTTGCTGAGAAAAGGTTAAATTATAATCAATTCTTGGGGAAAGTTTGATTGGAGGACAACTTTCCTCATGCCTGGGGGCTCCCTCCTTCTCTTCCTGGCAATACCATCATGGTCTGGGTGTTTATAACTTCACTCAATTCAACTGCTGTTTCTCCATCCTTGAGTTGTACCCAGCCAGCCAGTTCCCTCTCATGAGATGAAAGCATCTATATTTGAACAGGCTGAGACATCAGGTTTCTTCCCTTAATTCTAAGGTTCCAGCCAGAATTGGAACCATCAAAGGTTCCGATGCCGTCAAAGAATATGCCATCAAAGGATGACCAATATGGCCTATTAGGTAAGAAGTCTGATCCCACTTCTAATATCCTATTTGCATATTTCCTTTTCCAAAGAATGCTTTTCACACAGGTTTCTGGCCTTGAAGTATGTGGCTAAGGGTTTATAAGGGACCGATTTCTCTCCAAAAGTGCTTCACTCTCCAGTTGAGACAGACATGCCTACAGAAGCTTGAAGTACTGTGTTCTAGTTCTACTGAAAGGAGAGTTCTAGCACAAAGCCCCTTTGTGCTTTCCCTGTCTTCTGAATACTGTTTAAGAGCATTAAATTTTGTCCCTACTGCTTCAGTCCTTGGCCTCTCTAAGGGACCTAACCTTGGGGTGATGCTGAAAGGTTGCCATGTGCATGCAACTATCAAATTGCTCCACTAGGTGAAATATAAAAATGTAATGAACCCAAGCTTTAATGTAACCAAACAACAACAGAATCACTTGAAAGAGCCACTGACTTCCGTTTTCTTGTGCTTTGAAGGCTTGTTGTACATGGGCAAAAGAAACCAGTAGCCCTGAGTCTCTGCCCCTTTCAGGGCCATGTACACGGCAACAAAAATAACATTTTAAAGTAAGTTATTTACTAGACACTGTTCTAAATGTTTCACCTGGATCATCTACTAATTATAAAAACCACTTTTCGAGGTAGGTGTTTCCATTATCCCAATTTTACAGATGAATGGTCTGAGATTCAGAGAGGTTAAGTAACTTGACCAGAATCACAGAGCATGGGTTAGGATTTGAACCCTGGATGGGAGAAGTCAGGGCAGGACTCTGTCATGGGGAATTTCAGTGGGGGCATTTAAGTAAAACCGAATAGCATTATCAGAAAGTGATCAGATAAGTGATCTAAGCATAAGCCCCTTCCCCTGCGGCCTGTGTAGTATGAACCGAATAGCGGCTGGTGGATTCCCAATATGAACCCCTGCCTGCACCCATCCACTTCCTAACCCTCTTGCCTGCTTTCACCGCTTAGTCCTTGTTATCATTGAACACATTGTATAGTTTACTTATTTAGGTTATTTATTATTCAGTTTCTTCCTCTGTGGAGTGTACGCTCCATAGAGGCAGGGGGTTTTGAATATTTTGATCACATTTTAGGGGTCTTCTTAGGTGCTCAGTAAATACTGTTGAAGGAATGAATGCTGTTGTTGGACATCCATTAGGACAGTCTGGCCAGAGGCTGTGCCTTTGCTTTCCTGTTCACAGTAGTCATTCTGTCTCCCTCTCTCTCATTGTCTCAAGTTTCAGCTGTTTTATGGCCAGGTGGCTGGCTGAATAGGTTTTCCGTTTGGGGCTTTCTTCTCTCTCTGTTTCTCTGTCCTCCGTACTATATTTCATCCAATGTTACTCACTGTCATTTGGAGCAAGTTTCCCTCTCTTCCCCACCTGCCCCCCACAAAATCTTTATGCTAAGCCTTGAGGTGGTGTGAGAAAGATGAGGATGACAACCTAGGGTAGACAAGGTAACTAGCACTTTATCCCAGGAGACAGGTGGAGAGCATCCCGGTGGCAGCAAAGCAGACCCAAGGGGTTACAACCATCCTGTTCTAGGTCCATAGGACTAAGTTATCCAGACAGAGAATGAAACATTAGCCAACATTCATACTGGGTTGTGAGTCAGTAGTTTGCCAGTATATCAAACCATTAAAATAAAATGTTTTCCTTTTTGTGGGAAAGAAGATTTCAAAATCTCCTTTGATAGAATTTCCTGGATACATACTGTGTATGTGTGTATTTATTTATTTGACAAACATTACTATAGTGCTTATTTTGTTCCAGGCACTATCCTAAGTGTTTCAAAAATAAATATTAGGTCATCCAATAGTAAGTACTATTCTTATCCCCTTTCCTCCCCCCCATTTTATAGATAGAGAAACAGAAGCAAGAGGAGGTTATAGAACTTGCTTGAGACTAAGAGGTAATAGTAGCAGAGCTGAAACTTGTGCCTGTGTACCCAGGTCTGGCTCCAGATTCAACACTTTTATCTACTAACCAGGCTACCTCTCCAATATTTACTGATACTTTTATAGTATTGGTTACAGTCTTATTTAAAATCTGTAATTCTCTAGATCTTTACAAAGGAGATGACAAAAACCCGCAGCTGTTTTAACTTCAAAGAAAAGAAATTTCCTGATCTGATTTGTTTTGCTTTAATACATTGATTATCTAGTATATATATGTATACATATATATTAAATATATAAAAATATACATAGATTAGAATATATACATGCATATACATATATATTCAAATGTTACATAAATATATTTCGCTAATCCATACAGAGCTTCATCAATATTTCTTCTTTATTCTCTTTTATGCCAGCAGCTTTCTTTATGCATTTCCATTTTCCACATTTTTCAGAGTGATTGGATTGGGTTGCATACACTTCTCCTGAAATATTAAGTGCATACCGTCCGCATCCACACGCACTGAGTCTATAGTTATGATCTATTATTTCAAAAAACCCACATGGTAAAAAGAGCAGAACAGGCCTTGAGTGCTATGAAGTATTAGGTCCAAAGAACCCCCTGCCATTCATCTTCTCACTAATGCCGCGACTAACAAGACCCCAGAGTTTCTGTCTCATTGGCAGATCCTTTGTCCTAAAAACACAGAAACCACACACACACACTTACACACATGTATGCATACCCGCACTCCCTCGCTCATATCCACTTTGTATATCTAAGAGAATTAATCTATTTCATAATGAGTAAGTTGTTGCATAGTCAAGTAGGAGAAGGATCCCTAACTATTTTACCATTCCTGAAAAATTTTAAAGGGGATATGGTATCAGCACAAGTGTCAATCCAGATTGTTGAGCTCTGTCTCCAGGATGATTTGGGGGAAAACTAGATACAGAAATGGCTGGGCAAGACATCATTTTTAACTTTTAATTGCTTCCACCTGATGTTGTCTTTCTCTCTCCATACCGCTTCTTCCTTTTGACCTTTGTCATTAAATACTCCCAGCATCTAAAGGTGCTGCTGCTGCGTCTCCCCCCTTTATTTTTTCCCTCTCGTGGCTTGAAAATAGGATAAGGCAGGCTTCCTTGTTTGACTTATGGAAATTGGTCTTATTGCTTTGGAGTCAAGCCGTGTTTGTTGCAGTATAATTTCCTGGCTGGTGGTGGCTCACTGTGGTAACTTCTCGAACACCCCCATGCCTGCATTGGGTCCACAAATTCACTTTTTCTTCCTTGTATCCCAGCGGATTTCTGCTACGATACAGGCACACACCTCTGAGCACACATTCACTTTACTTCTGTCTCCCCTTGAAGTCCACTGCTCAGAACTTCCGAGTCCCTGTCCTCTGCCTTGTGAGATTTTGTGACTTGTCTGAGGTTGATTCTGCAAGTAGAACAAAACCACAGACCCCTGCAATATGTTTCTAGATAAATTCATGAGGAAAAAAATCAATTCCACTGAGTTAGTTTGTTCAGATGGAAAAATCTTGTGTCCTGTGTAGACATGGCGTTATTCACTGGGTATTTCAATCACTAGTTATTTATGGCTGTTAAGTCTACAAAGCCCAAACACCCAGATTCGGTCATCTTTATCTATACTATTCCCGAAGTAAGGATACTCTTACATACACACATACCCCTATGGTTAATGTCATGGACCAAAAATCCTGATTATTTTGTGAATTTTCACAGTTCAGTTAGATGTTTTGGCTCTGTGTAGACACAGATTACAAAGTGCTTCCCAGTAGGTATCCTTTTGAATCTGCTTTATTGATGTAGAACAAAGTTTCATTTGCTCACAGGTTTTAATTTAAAAAAGAAAAGCTAATGCATGTTGGATCTCATTCTTCAGTGAAGGTAATAAGCCTTGTATGTATATATAAAAAGCTACCACCCTCTGATTGTCAAAGTTTGCTTCTTTCTTTTCAGGTTCTTCTTTGTATTGTTTTACAATCTAGGTATATCTGTTTAACATGAAATGCAGAAAATGACAGGGCTCAGACAGCTACTGCATCCAGTGACAAAGATTACTGTCATCCTGGCTCATCAGTTAATTCATCATTGGCAATGGTCCATTCCATTTCCTAGTAGCCTAGCAACAGCCAGTGATGGGCAGGGCTGCTTGCCATGTGACAATGGTATGTGGTACTTTCCAGAATGCTTTTACATAAAAATAGGATGATAATTTATAAATTTACATTTTTATTTTAATAAATGGGAATATTTGGTTTTAGGGGTTGACATTCAAAAGGGAGACAATTTTGTTTTGCAGACCATGACTTTAAAGTGCTGGACTAGTGACTTGATAGCAGAAATGGAGCTATCAATTTCACACATAAACAGGGTTTAAAGTTGAGCCTGTGAATGCCTTACTTTACCTTAGAATGAATGATATTCCCCCGCAGAGTAACTATAAAAAATAATATAATTAAATGAGAGCTATTCTTATGTCAGTGCATGCACATACATACACTCACACACACACATACACACGCGACATAGGATTTGGGGTCTGAACTTTGGCTCCTAATTTTCTTTATCACTGGATAGAAAAAAAAGCAAAGAGATTCATGAGCAACAACAATTATTGTTGTCCTCAATATAAAAAAAAATCTTTCGGTTTCTCATAATCCTCCTCTCTATTGATGATTCATGGTTCGGCAACTCACTTGAAAATCTGCTCATTTGTTTTCACTGATTGAATTCCCTGATTGTTAGTATGTATAAATGTGTTAGCTACTTTTGAAGCTATCTTCTGTTAAAGAATTGATAGAAAATCCTATTTAAATGTCATAATGCTTTTTCTCTTGTTATGACAGTCATTGGGTAAATAGTTTTATTTTAGTGCTATAGTTAAGAAAAATCTATAATCACCTCCTCATAAATCTTTTTTAAAAAATCTATATTTAGCCCCATTTGCAGAGACAGGGGTTGAAAATAGGCTACTACCGAAGACATGAATTCCGTTAAATATTAAAGAGATCTCATCAATGATTTTATTAGTCTCCGAGCTCAGTAAAGGCCTCCCTGACATCTAAAGCCTAATGATTTTTTTAAAATATATTTAAAGCCTTGCACTGCACCTTTAAATATTGAACAATATTGAAAAATATTGAAGCCCTTTTTTTGTATATTAGCTTTAGGCAGAACTGTTGTATGATTTCCACTTCTTTCATGACATTGTAATGATGTTACCACATACAACTTTATCTTGCATGAAAAGGTGAAGTCATGAGTGATTTCTCCAATTTAAAAGCACTCAACCCTCACAGTGCTAGAAATGAATATTTTGCATATATTCATGCAACAATGATTCAATTTAAGATTTCTATTTTCAAACATTGCTTGAAACCTTCACTATGTTAGTAGTAAAACTGCCAAAATGTGTAATAAGATTTATTATAGATGAGTAGCATTTTATTTAGTATTTCATGTTAACATGCTTTTAGGGTTACCTGGTTTAGCAGGAGAATTCATCTTTCTTTTCTAATCAGAGATAACATTTTATCGTATTTTAAAAAATATTCTTCCCGTACACATATATATTGTGGCACAAACTGAATTTTTCTTGCTGGCAACACAAACCCAAACATTGCTCCCATCAAAGCTCAGTGTACCCTCACACAAAGCTGCTCCGATTGAAAAAAAAGAGAAGGAAGATTTCCATTTCTCTTTTGTAATCCCTGTCCTTTTTCTCCAGAATAGCTCTCAAACCCTTTTGCTATACATCCTTAAAATGGGTTCAGAATTTTGCTGCAGACTTTACCCCTTTAAAGGGGTCTTGTTATACTCTTGTTTATACTGTGTAGATGCTTCATGCTGTAACAGCATAAAAACACAACATTATAAGTTTCCTAGAAGCCATAGCATATGTTACAGGCGCAAAAAGTATAGGTTGGCGGGAGCTCTTAATTGGGGGGTGTGTTTCTGAAAGAGGCTTGCACAGATGGAGAAAGAGATGTATCTAAAAGCGGTTACCTGTGGGCTTGTGTATGAGAGGTAGGGAAAGTGTGTAACCATTTCATGGCTGTACCTGGGATTATCACAGGGGCAGCATGAAAAGATATAAACTCTTACTATTTTTGTGTTCATTATGCATCTTTAGGCCCTAAATCTTCTTTCTATTCCAGATTTTCAGTTGTTTCAGCAAGGAAAGAGGGAGCCTTCCACAGACCAGTTTTGCAAGGCAATATAGCAATGCTCTTACTCCCAAAGGTGTACTTATAAAGCACGGACACACACACACACACACACACACACAATCACATGAATACACACTCATACACATAACAAGGGAGAGCTGTGTATAGGGGAAAGCTTATACAAAAAAAAAAAAAAAAAAAAAAACCAAAAAAACTTACACCCAAAGCACACACTTCTCTCTCCAGAAAGGAAATACTAACTCAATTTTCATTTAAAAGAGACCTATAGTTGCTAGCTACCAACTCCATTTGTTGGTGCAAAGCCACTCATAGATGACACATCCATACAAATGCGATTTTAGGGGTTACCTTAAATTTTATAGTAAAAAAAAAAGGTATAGGCAACTGGAGACGCAACACGCCAGTGAGTGACTTGATCTGCATTTTGGGGAGGGAAAGAGAGTGGTGCTCTTAGTAGGCTCCTGGGTGGGTCAGATTTTCCTAATTACAGGGAAATCAGAGGCAGCCCTGAGACCAGTATCTTACCTGCACGGAATAAACATTCCCCCGCTGTCACTAATGTTCTATAAATCATGTTAAAGAGAAGCATAATTAACATCTTTGATCAAATCAAGCTTCAAAGTCATGAGGTGACTGACTGAATAAAGCCACATTTCAGGGTCGGCAGTGAATAGATTCTCCACGAAGGCTCAGGATGGCTCTGTACTCTTCCTCGCTCACTCACCCTTCTGCCTGGAGGAAGAGGGCACTCACACCCCCAGGAGGCAGAGGGAGATGGGTGAGGAAGTCCTCAGCAGCACACCACATGCAGTTCTGTGGATCTAAGTTCATGAGGCAGCAAAGGACCTGGGGTGCAGAGAGGGAGAAGCAAGCCCGTGTCTGAGAAGAATCAGCACTTAATTTTTTTAGTCTGGTGAAAGCAGATCCTTTCTGTGCATGGCCAGATTGGTTCTGCTTGTGTTTCCAACCATTTAAAAAGGACACTATTCCTGGTTAAAGGACAGGTGGTTTTGTACAAATTATTTCCATCTTCACTTTTTATGTATCTTGAGAAAATTTCCATCCAATTGCCAAAGGCTAATTAGAACTCAAGCTTGTCTGGAGGTGGGTGCCCAAGTGGAACAGTTGAAATCTATTTCAAATGTTTCTTAGCCTCCAGGACAGCATCCACATAGAACCTGGGAACTCCTGCCTTGGGAGACAGTGCTTTTCTTTCTTTCAGTGACAGAAGAGACTTTCGGGTGCAAATTTCCCTGGAGGTTACTGGTAAACTTGCATTCACACCAAGGAATAAGCAGTTGATAGCAAAGCCTTGGTGAAGGGAGTAAACAAAGGGTGGAGAGAAAGAGGGAGCCCTGGATGCCCAACCAGACCAGTAAAAGGGAGGAGAGAGAAGTGGAATAGAGGAGGTTGTATGACATGTAATCCCCTTCCTAAACATCACAGTTTTGACGTGGGTTTGGCTCTGGCTCTGAGACGGTCTCAGTGAGTGTCAATGACAACAAAAACAGACGTGGTAATGGAGAAACACCACCCACCCCCTACACCACATCCAGTGTAACTGGAGAAGGAAACTCACCTTCAGTTCCTCCACTGGCCTAGGTACCCAGGGAGGAACATGCCCTGGCAGCATGGGATGCCAGGAGCCTACGGTTAAGGTCTACGGCTCCTGCATTCCTGCTGGCTCCCCCTGTAAGCACAGTATGTGGATTTACCTCCTCCCAATATACCATCAGTCAGGGCTGGCTTCTGCATTGGTTTGGGCTGGAGCCTCTGAGAGGAAGTGATCCTTACCACTTCCTGCTCTATTGGCTGGGTGTATGAGGGGAAGGGGGAGAGGCAGGAGGGATGTGCCTGGTGCCAGGTTATGCTAAGACTACTTATTTAAATAAATAATTACAATATTAAGAGTCCAGGAGCTGTGTGTACTCCAGAAAAGAAGTACATTTTCTGCAAGGGTGATGTAGATTACTTTGATTTTGAGGTATACTTATAGGAACCATAGGTTCTGGGTTTCTGGAGTCTATTTCAATTTTAAAGTTCCAAATATTGTACTTAGTTATATAGATGTGTGTGTGTGTGTTTTGGTGAAGTGTATGCTTTTAGTTATGTAACTATATTCTTTTCCAGAAAGTCATTTTTTAAAAATAACAAGAACTAAGCGTGGCTTAAATTTAATAACTTGGAAAGGCTTTTTATAAAGTGAATTCACAAATTAGAAAAATAATTCTTTATCAGGTCCTGAGCTCTAAATTATGACACAGGAATATGGTCACTAGAAATATGCATACTGCCCTTCCTTCTTGGGTCTAAGTCTAAATGCCTGGAAAACAAATGGCTTAAAAAGGTAAATCCGGCCACACTGGTTATCTGGCTGCTTAGAAAGACCAGGTCCTACTCCCTTCTCCCTAATACCCCATACAGAGAACCCGCAAGAGTTTTATTCCTTTCTTTCATTTTGCTTGATGTTATTTTACTTTGCTGAATTCAGACAAACTAATCTGTGTTTAAAATAAATGAGAGAAATACAGTTTGCATTATTCTGAGAAGAGTGTTTAATTCCTCTTTTCAAGGCATCTGTTAACTTGAACTCATACTATTGCACAGGAGCTGCAGTCCATGCAAATCTTCCCTGGAATCCTTTAAATTTTTCCTAACGTTATGTTTTCAAGAGGTTGCTGGATCAGTTTGATCATCTTTGCCCCGGAAGAGGAAAAGCTTATTCAAATCGATGATCTGATTAAGTTTTTATCAAAATAGGTCAGTGGTCTAAATGGCCAGTGGGTCAGATTTCACCCCTCAGAGACATCTTTACTGAGCATCCTCTGTAAAATTGCATAACAACTCCCCACCCCACACACACTTTCAGCCTGCGTTCCTGTGCTTTATTTGTCTTCAAGGTACATACTGCCATCCGGCCTACTATGTATTTTTATTATTGGTTTGTCACCTGTCTCCTTCCGCCACCAGCCACCCCCTTCACACCTAATGTAAACTCCATGAGAGCAAGGATTTTGTCTGTTTTATTCACTGAATCCCCAGGACCGAGACTAGTGTCTGATACATAGCAGGCATCAAATCCAGAAATAGTTGTTGAATAAATAAATGGAATAGATTGGACTTTTAAGTTGTCTGGTTATTTTTTGATATGTAACAAATTTAAATTTGATTAATTATCCAAGTTTACTTATCTTTTTTGCTGTTCCTTCCTGTCTTTACCATTTTGGTCACTTCCTTTTCTATGTCTTGTTCCTTTGACAATTTATGTGACACCAAAATGTGGAGAAAAGAAACAAAAGATCCATCATAAAAGTTATTTTGCCTCATGTAGACCAAGGAAACTGGCTATGTCAGCAAATTTTTCACCTTCCAACTGGTTGTTTTGACACTTTGAGGACACGTCTTCTGCTGTATGCACTGTCGTTTATTCTTCATGGTTTCCCAGCACATGGGTTTGATCATAGAGTGCTTGACACATTCCCCAGGTAAAGAACTGGAGTGGGTAGCTTGAGGTTGCCTTGCTGGAGTGCTGAAGCCTCAAGTTTGAAAGTGCGAATTGTACGAAGCTTTCCTTCTTTTGACCCTCAGTGATACAGATACAATTTATATTATACATAACTATTGACCATCAACAGTCATTAAAAACCTAGCCACCATGTTTTTTCCTTTTATTTCTGAGGATGGATATATATATATATATATATATATATATATATATATATATATGGGTGTGTGTGTATATATATATATACACATATATATATACACACACATCTATAATATGTAATATGTTATATATGTACTACATAAACATGATATATATACGGATATATATATATATATATATATATGTGGGGAGAGAGAGAACGGGGGTGAGGGGGGAGGAAATGAATGAAGAAATGATATGTTGACTAATGCTTGAATCAGTATAACAGAGCGTAGTTGCACTTTCTGCTCTGGGCTGCTTTTAGCCTGCATGAAGAATCCATACCTTTTTACTTTCTACCCCTCCTTGGCTTTCTTCTGGTTGAGGAAACACGCCCTACACCTGCTGGTGTATTTTTATGAGCTGTTTGGGATTTTCTGGGGCCTTCCTCAGAGGTGACTGTGTTTCAGTGGTGAGTGAATAATGCAAAACTGTCTACAGGCTGTATGCACTGAGTAATCACTGGGAATTCTTCAAAACAATCTCAGGTTGGTAAAATTTTCCACAGAAAATAATAATAACAGTAACAATAGCAGCACTAGCAACAATAAACAAGATATGCCCTGTATGCTTCCACCCAATTATTAGCTAATAATGCATAATTATGATTAATTCTACTCTTTAAATGCAGATTCTAAATAGCAATAACCATTTATTTTATGTTTTCACGTTATTTTCCTGCACGTCCTTTATGTCAATTATGTGTTTTCAGGCACATCTGATTGTGCGCTACTGTGGTTTTGATGGTTTGGTAATTGTACATTAAAAAAAAAAAATAACAACACGTGTTTAGTATAAAAATTAATTACGTTAAGCATTCCTACTAATTTTGCCAGGCAAAAAATGGCATCCCACAGATTTTCAGCATAAAGCGGGTGGCCAGCCCACTTAGGAGCTTTATGATCTGTGGCTGCGGTTTGCGAGTGAGCTCTGTGAAGGCAGTTTTCTCGACGCTGGAGCCAGAATGCAGTGGACGGCAGCATGCCCTTGTTCTGGTCCCTGTGTTCCCTTAAAATTCCTCTCTGGCCTCCATCTAATCAACCACTTCTCAACTACAATTGTAATAACAGAGCTGAAAATATCGTTTTGAAATGTCACTGAAATCCAAGTTGACAGAGCTTTGGCCAGCAAGCTGGATGGTCAACAATGTAGCTTCCTTCTTTTGGTTTGCTCCTGTTTATAAGAGGTGGATCCCCGGTAATAATGAAGAAAAACATTAAATATGCTGTAAAAAAATCTACCCAGAAAATCCATGGGAGCAGGGGAGGGGGTGGTAGTGGAGGGAAGAAAAGAAGAGGAGGGGAAGAACCAGAAGCAATTGTATGAAAGAGTCTGCTCAATATTGCAATCTTTTGGGAATATTTCCTTGTGAGGCATTAAAAATATCTGATTCTTAAAACAATTTTCTGCTTCTGTAACTCAAAATAGCGTTCAGTAAGGGGGAGGGGAAATGTAGCAATTAGTTGGCTTTATTTCTGAGGTTTTATTACTTTGATTCTTTTTGATTTAATCAGCCACGAACGCAGCTACCAGCAGACGGTGACTTTTCCCTGAAATGTGCTTCCTGCCCAGAACAGTGGCTTGTGATTGTAGGTTAATGTTAATGAAACGTGAAAAGGCAGACCCTTTTTAGGAAAATTTGTTATTAACAAATAAAGACTTGGTAACATTTAGAATCACACCAGAAATCACACCATGGAAAATATGGCCGGAGCAGACTCTGGAGCCAGCCCGCCATGCTCAAGTGATAAATTTGTTTACATCATTTAAAAGTTCTAACTCAGTACGGACGAGGTGACGTCCTACTTTTCACATTCATGTTCAATTCACAAACATAAAGAGACTCAGAGCCATTAGGGAAGCTTTCATTTTGGCTGGGAAAGGATGAAATGATAGTGATAGTGGCTTTCATAGCAGAAAATAATTGTATACTTTTCTTCTTATTATTTTTGGCAAGGCGCGCACATTTTGGCTTTCCGGTGTATTACATCATTACATTGTATAATGCATCATAATGATAGAGTGAATAGAGATGAAGAAATGCCAGCGTCTGCTGCAAGTTAAAAGAGAGAGACATTGCATGCATTTTCAGCTGGGGAGACTGCTGTTCAGCGAAGTGTTCTCTGAGATGAAACAAAGCTGCCTTCCCACTTGGCATTCACATTAATTGTAGACTTGCCAACAGGCCAGTTTCATTGGTGTATAAATTAGTGGGGAATAATTCCACTTGTCTCAGAAACCAGAATATCTGAGGAATGCGTCCTGAGATGGTGACTTATTTTTCTGTGATTTGCACCCAGCTCCCAGAAAACCTCCAGGATATGCTGAACACAAATAATGCCCTGTGTTCTGTGCTCACATACCTGTGGGAGAGGTAATGGCTGTCCTCAGGACAGATAGACGTCTTCTTATTTTCAGCAGCACATTTTTCAGATGTATTCAAATAAATCATTTCTCAAATCCTCATTATTGAAAAATGGAAATCCATTGACATCTCCTGAGAGAAAATTTAAACATGCTGATTGTTATTAATAATAATACCAGTAAATGCTAATTGAAAGTCGATGGTAGTCTAAAAGCTGCCAATCAGGATACGTCAATGGGATGCTAAGATAACTAGTTTCAAAGGAAAAAAAATTTTTTAGTTCATTTATTTGTTATATTTGTTTGCCATTGTGTTGCAAAATAAATGCTTTCTCAATGATTACATTTTTTTTCTTATAACAACAGAAATTTACTTCTCACAGTTTTAGAGACTGGAAGTCCAAGATAGGGTGCCAGCATAATCAGGTTCTGGTGAGGACCCTCTTCTGGGGTGCGGATGGCTGTCTTCTTCTTGTGTCCTTAAGTGGTGGAAAGCTCTCTGGCCTCATCTTTTTTTTTTTTTTTTTTTTTTTTTAATCTTTGTTGGAGTATGATTGCTTCACAATACTGTGTTAGTTTCTGTTGTACAGCAAAGTGAATCAGCCATATGCATACATATATCTCCATATCCCCTCTGTCTTGCAGCTCCCTCCCACCTTCCCTATCCCACCCGTCTATGTGGTCACAAAGCACCGAGCTGATCTCCCTGTGCTATGCTGCTGCTTCCCACTAGCTAACTATTTTACATTCCGTAGTGTATGTATGTCGATGCTACTTACATTTTTTTAATAATACAAATATAGGCAAACCTATTTGATCTTGTCTCCTAAAGTGTCCTGTATTTCTTAGTTCTACAAGAGACAATTACAGTTGCAATAAATATATTGGTCCAGGGCTTTCAATGTTTCTTTAACCTTTTATAATTAAAATTAACTGAATCTTAAATATTCACTTTTGATTCCAAAGTTTGTGAACATATTGAATGCTTTGTATTGAGCTGACACCAGAGATGTAAAGGTGAAAAACAGACTTGGATCCTGTCTTCTTGGAGCTAAGGGTCTAGAGGTTTAGATGTCTTTACACCAAAACAACTTGATGATCCTGGCCATACGAGGGTTTGCACACTTGCATCAAATCTATTCTAATAGTCACTTTTAGTCAGTCCAATTAGCCTTGAACTTTTTGAGAAAGGCCACGTTGGTTTTAATATTTATTCTGTCACCTTAAGCCTTAGCAGAAAAGGAAAAAAAAAAAAAAGCCTTAGTTAGTAGTTAGAAGGAGACAAAGTGCATGGATATATTTCCATTGTCACCTGTATATTGGGGCAACAAGGAGACGCAGATTTTATGTTCTTTACCAGTCATGCAATGCAAAGCTTACATAACCCAGTAAAACAGAGGTGTATTTAGTTATTGAGAAATTCTGGATTTCTAAGTTAGCTAGTAAGTTAGTTAGCTAGGTAGCTAATTAATCATTCTGTTACTTGGCTGTTTGACTATGTTTACCTGTACCCACACAAATGTCAGCTGCCAAGTGCTTTACAAGTAACAAAATATTTTTGAATACAGTACCTTGTTTGCTTTTAGTGGTGAAAATCACAGGCTTTGGAGTCATCTAGATGAATAGGCCTGGCTTCAAATAGTGGCTCTGCCATATATTTACTAGATGACCTTAAATTCTGTAAGCTTCAGTTCCCTCCTTGTAAAATAAGGATAATAGCTATGAGAGTCGATGAGATAATCCACTAAACTAGCTGATAGGAAACAATAAATGGTAGCTATTATTTTTGTCATTTTTTAAAATAATTTCTAATTCTTATTACAACTTTATGAAGCAGTCCTCTAATGATCCCATGAAATCCTCCTGTTCATTTTTATCTCTATGTAGCTGTGTAGGCAAATTCCCTTTCCTGGGATTCTAGGAAACTTCCATCTTCTTCAGTTAAGTTTTTCCTTCCCATTCCTTAGGGCTCAGTTAGCAGTCTTTTTCCTGACTTCAGCACTTCAGTTCAATACATTGCTCCACAAATATTTATTTAGCCTCATGCATGCAAGTCACTGTGTTAAGTGCTGCAAATACAGTGGTGAAAGTGGGAGAGATTATGGTCCCTGCCACCATGGAGCTTACGTTCTATCAGAGGAAGCAGCCTTTCAACAAATATTGCAAAGACAGATGTTTACTTCGGGTTGGATGAAGTGCTTACAAGGTGAAGTACAGGATATTAAGAACACATATCCCTGGGGACTGATGTAGTCTGAGTTTGGAAAGATTTCCTTGAGGAAGAGGGATTGGGTTAAGATCTAAAAGATGATGAGGGTCAGGCAAGGTGGGGAGAGAATCTTGCGTGTTCTCCACCTGTGCAAAGGCTTCAGGAGCATGCAGCCTGCCTTCTAGGACCTTCTGTCTTAGGGGAGCACCTTCCCTGACCACCCTAGTGAACAGTGAGCTGCTTTGTCCTGGCAGCCCAGGAAGGCTTATTGTTGAAATTATTTATTTGACTTCTTTCCAAATATGCCTTGTTCGTCCATTTATTCGACAAATATTTGTAGAACACCTAGGGAGATCCCAAGTATAGAAGCATCCATGCTTTATATACGTTTTTATAACCAACTATCTCTAAGGTATATAATTAAAGCTTAGAGCTGGTCTCGTTTACTAAGTTACAATCCTGACTGCAGGAGACATGTCTTTCATCACTTTCTGTCCCATTCAGCAACATGCACACAGTGGGCACTCAGTAGATGTTGATGACCCCAGGTGACCTCTGGGCTGATCTCTCACATGTCTATCATCTGCCCCACTTTTTGAATTCCTGGCAACATCCTGCGATGTTGAATGTTTCTAGCCTAACAAAAAACATAATTAGGAAGGTAAATCTGCTGAAGCTGAAACAAATCATTTAATTCATTCCACAAGCCAAATGGAAAATGATTTTGAGATTATCCACCGTATTGGGTTATCTGCTCTACTGCTCCGTACCATTAGCTCAGGCAGTTGGGAATTGCTTGCAATTCACAAAGAAGCAGATTGTGTTTGGTTTGCGTTGGCTGTGTACCCTCCTCTGAAGTGGCTGCAAGTCCTCTCCAATTCAGCTAAGGCAGCCAGTCAGGGCGGCCAATAAGCCAAGTAGGTTTCTCCCATGTTGGTGCTTCTGTGTAGGATGGAGCTTGGGTGCACACGTGTATGCATGCCTGCCTTCCTCCACTCCAGTTCCCCATCAAATGAAGGTGGTACCTGGTAGGTACTTAGTCATCTGAGTTTCTGGATGACACATGGCTTCCCGTTAACCTTTCACTTTTCTTAGGTTAAAAGTGACCTGATACTGTCTTATCCAGAGTCATTTTTCTTTTACAAGAGGTGAATGCTGCCTCTGTTTCCAAGAGGTTTTGGAAAGGCATCCCGACCATGCAGAAGCTCCCTGGCCCTTGGGAGAGGTTGGAGTGCCGAGCATTTTAGCAGTTGAATCCACCTGTCTGTTTAAACATAGTTCACACTGCTCTGAGGTCTCTTCCTGCTTCCCTGGTTTTTGAAAGCCACGCGTCACATCGAATATGGCAGAGTAAGGTAGCGCCATCCTGAGGCACTTAGGGCAAGCTTGGAGGGAACCTACACTTAAAACAACCTCCTTTATTCAAGGACAACATTGAAAGAGAACAGCTGATTAAAGCTGTTCTTTGAAAGGTACAGTTTTTAGGTGTGCAGTTCTAAGGTGACTGACACCCAATGCTGCAGTTTTAAAGAGGGTTCAGATGTCTATTCTCAAATCTTGAGAGTGAGCCCTGTAACTGACAGCAAAGAAGCTGGGAAACACATAGATGGAAGAGTAAAGAAGCAGATAGATAGATGATTATCAGATACTTAAAGTACTGGTTTCCTTTATGGATTTGCTCCCAGGATGGCTAGGGAGTTACTCAGATAGGCTAAGAAGTTTTTCTTCATCGTTTTTGCTCAGTGAATCTGCGGCCCTTCCCATCCTTCGGAGCTGTGAAGAGTGGCAGTGACACTGGTGCTTCGCAGGCCCAGATGCTCCCGCAGGCTGATATGGGCCATTCTGGCAAGGCTCCTTTGAGGCCAAGAGAGACAGACCACGGTATTGGCAGGTGTCATGCTTTATTAGGAAGGCTGCTTATGAGTTTGGCTCCATGTCCTTGTAATGTAGGAAAGCTGAAGTCTTGGGGGAGATAAGTTAATAAAAAGAGAGCACCTGACCCAAAGCAGGTTACTTAACTAGATTAGGCAATTTGCTAATACCAGAGTCCAAATGATGCTTTTCTTATGCTAACCCAGTTAGAATAAAGACAACTGAGATTGTGTCATAAAAAGTATCATAACTTTTGTATCAAAAATATTGTTGTCACCTAAATGCAGGATGGTTCCATCTACATTAGCATAAGAAAGGCCATGGATCTATAAATCTAGCATGATGGTAGCGTGGCACTCCATAATGGACACATTTGCTTAGACTTTTTGCCCAGGAAGAACTCCCAAGCAGCTAAAAAAAGGCAGGATCTTCTTAAATGTCTGATAGCACTGAAGAACACAAGCTACATGAACTGTGATAGCAGTTCGCTCTAGATCTCCCTCCCATGTGTGTGCTCTCATTCCCTATGCCTCTGCTTGGAAGTTCGCTAAAAAGATCAATTGGGGCACGGTTCTTATGGTGACAGCCAGTAAGAGGCCCAGACTCTGTCATACAACCGAAAGGAACTGAATTCTGCCAACTGCCATGTGAGCCTGGAAGAGGACCCTGAGCTCCAGAAAGGAACACAGCCCTGACCAGCACTGGGATTGCAGCCTTGTGAGCCTGTGAGGAGAGAGCCCAGCTAAGCTGTGCCCAGACCCTTGACCTAACAGAAACCGTGAGATAATGAATGTGTTTTAGGTCACTAAATTTGGGGTAATTTGTTACACACCAATAGAAAATCCATACCATTATTCTCTTCATAAAATATTCCATTATAAAGCTTTTAGATAGCAAAGTTACTGAGTACTCTTACAGGATCCAATGTGTAAAACTGCAGTTGACACACAGTTTCTGACATATAAGTTTTACAACGTAAAGTGAGGTGCGTCTTTACTCCTGCTGCCACCCACTGCTTCCAGCTCCAAGGGGGGAGCCCCATCACGGTACCTGTGAAACACTGGCCCGTCCCATGGCACCCCTGCTGTTGCAGACCCCTTTGTCAAATAGCATAGACACATTTGATCCAAGTAGGGATTATTAGTTCTGAGGGACCTGGGGGGAGGTGCTGATGGTGGCAAGTCTCCTTCTACTAATAGCCCCAACCCTCCTGGAATGGCCCCCAAAGCCCTATATTGAGAATTCACAGGGTGCCCCAGGCAGACTTTCTTGCTGATCCTTTTCTGTTTTGCCCCAGGGAGAATCTGGCCAACTATATATTCATTGATATTTTCCCTATTATTTATTACCCAGACAGAATAGCGTGATTAATTATTGATCATAGACCAGTAACTGATTAAAGTGTGCTTCTGATCAGCAGTCAAAAGTCATTTATTTCCAGGCATTTGTAGTTCCTGCATAGAAAGTGGCAAAACAATACTCTCTTTTCAGTGCATAAAATATGACACCTGTAGTCAGACTGTAGTTATAAGCCAGCAACGGAGCCCTTCAACAGTACTTTATCTTAATAAATGGGAAATAATGATTTGCCAAAAGAGAGAAACTGTTGGGGAGATTTACATGTAGAGAATGCGATGTGAAGAATAATAGGAGGATTCTAATTAGAATTGTTTCTTATGGTCTAAATGCCTTGCTGAAGAGAAACTCACTAGGAAGAGCTCTTTACCATCTGGGGAGCATATCAAATTTTGTCTCATTCTTACTTTATTTCTGGGCTTATTCTCCCTCTCCACTTCTTCAAACTCTCCTTCTCCCCCTCTCTCCCTTCCTTTCGTGTTCCCTCCCTCCTTCTCTTCTGCTCTCCCTCCTTTACACTCTTCATCAGATACTCTATGTCAGGAGGTGGCAAACTACGGCGTGCTGGGCAAATCTGGCCCACCAGCTGTTTGTTGTGTTTTTTTTTTATTTTACTCAATTGAATTTTCTTTTTTTTTTTGAATTTTTATAAAATTTATTTATTTTTGGCTGGGTTGGGTCTTCGTTGCTGCGTGCAGGCTTTCTTCAGTTGTGGAGAGCAGGGGCCACTCTTCGTTGCAGTGCCCGGACTTCTCATTACGGTGGCTTCTCTCGTTGCGGAGCATGGGCTCTAGACGCGTGGGCTTCAGTAGTTGTGGCACAAGGGCTTAGTAGTTGTGACGCACGGGCTTAGTTGCTCCGCGGCATGTGGGGTCTTCCTGGACCCTCAGGGCTCAAACCCGTGTCCCCTGCATTGGCAGGCGGATTCTTAACCACTGAGCCACCAGGGAAGCCCCCCACCAACAGTTTTTGTAAATAAAGTCTTGGAGCACAGCCAGGCTCATTCATCTTCATGTTGTCTCTAGGTGCTTTTGCACTGTAATGGCTGCTGCACAGATACACAGAGACCATATTGTCCACAAAGCCTAAAATGTTTACTGTCTGGCCCTCTACAGAAGAAAGTATGCTGACCCCTATTCTGTGTGCCAGGCACTGGGGACACGGTCACAAATACGACACAGTCCCCACCTTCAGTGGCTTCAGAGTTGTGTGAGTATCCAGTCGTACCATGTTATAGAGGGTAGGATGACGGGCTTCTGAATGAATTATTGTGGGAACCAGGGGACAAGCATTATGTATTTAAGAAGTGGGACTAGAGGATGACATCTCAGCGAAGGTAATATTTGAGTTGGGGGTTTCCTAGCAGTTTGAAAATGGAGAAAAAGAATCAGGACTTGAATCCTGTTGCTCAAGTATCTTATTATTTCAGTCCCCACAAAATACCCAATCCAACGTTACGAGTCCTTCTTTGGAGGATATACATTTTTTCCCGGCCAGTTATTACTGAGTTATTTCTCAATATTCTGCTTAGAAACATCTCCAGACATGGGTGGCTTTGTGGAATCTGATTTTACTCTTGGATTTTGGAACCTACTGCATTGATGAAGCATCGAGCTTCTGATGGCGGGGAGTGACAGGACATCTTGATTGGCCAAACTGTCTCAGAACTCCCGGGATGCTTGCAAGATGCCACTGATTTTGTCTTGAAAAATATAAGACCATGTCTCTGTTTGTCCAATAATTGCAAATAGAGTCAGTTGACACCACACGAGGAGGGACTCTTACAAGCTCACAGACAGAAGCAACCTTAGGGTTCGAGCAGTACTTGCTGTAAGAGAGAGGTGTCGCTGAGGTTTTGGCCGTGAGCCCCTCCCCATTGCCCCACTTTGACCTTGGCTGGAAGCTAAGTTCATTCCAGAAACAAACAAACGTTATGGTTTTACTTTTTTCTTCTAAAAATGTGTTCAAACTCAAAGTGGGCAGTTCATTTCAAGAACCAATGTAGGATACTTTCCAGGCCAAACAAAGACAAAAAACCCAATGACAAAAATCAAGTGAAGACCAAAAGCCAAATTCAGATTTATAATTCTCTTTTTATCAGAGCAGAAAGTAGAATTGGTATCAGTTTGCTTTCTAGAAAAAAGGAAATAGTAGAAGAATGTTTGAAGTCATTTGAAAATGAGTTTTGGAAAAATTGGGTAACAAGCCTTTGCCAAAAAATGAAAATAAAATCCAACAGAATGGGTGAAAACATCACACTTCATCTTCCAGTTATTAAGATGTCAATTCTTGTGTGAGAGGATTTTAATCCAAAATTTCTAAGGCAAAAGGAACTTCCCTTTATTGAATGTGGAGTGAATAACAGTTGAGTGACCTGGCTTACTTTGACTTTTAGACTTATTTAATAAGACTCTGGAAGGATGTTAGGTTCTCTACTCTAGAAACTGTAGATGCTTTTGGCACAACTAGGAAAGGTAATGTCAGGTTGTGAGCCTAGGAATTGAGCTGACGAAACTTGTGCTTGAATCCCTCTTCCCCATTCCTTAGCCTGTGGCCTTGATCAAGTTACCTAACTTCCCTAAACCCTGGTTTCTTCATCTGTAAAATGGGGCTAGTAATAGTGATGTGAAATTTTCATGAAGTAATATACATAAAGCAGTTAGTACCATGCCTGACACATAGCAGGCGACTAATAAATCTTAACTATTTTTATTTTCCGTTTAATGTTACAGTAATTTCGTTTCCTAGGAGGTTTGAGGGTATTAGAGGATGACTTGGACTTTAAAGTCCACACTGTTGTCCATGCACATTTCGAATGTGCTCACTGAGTCAATTAAAATCAGAATGGTGCTTACTGAGCAATTTGTGAGCACACATTTCTGAATGTCTACTTGAAGAGTGGGCAGCAGAATGGACAATAGAATCTTTAGGAGACAAGTCTATTTACTCAACATCCATTGAATAAGCACCATACGTTAGACACCGGGCAATGGCTTGGGAGACAAAGACAAATACTGTTCTTGGCTCAAGATTTTATAGTCTAGTTGCTCTGTGGACATGTTAACAGAAGGTTATAATTCTGTGTGAAAACTGCCATATCAGAGTCTATGGGATTCAGATGGCAGCAAGGGGACAAGAAAGGCCTCATAGAAGAAGATTTTGAGCTAAAATTCAAAGGAGCAGCAGTTGTTTTGCAAACCGGCAGGTGAGGGGAAGACATGCCAGGCAGAAGGAACCATGTAGAAAGACACTGTAGTAGTTCAACAGTGCTGGAACATAAAGCACATATGTGGAGGGAGATAAAGCTGAACAGGTTGGCTGAGCCCTGTATGCCCCAAAAGGCATTCTATTTCAGTCCTGTAGGAGTGGTAGGAGCCATGGAGAAATTTTGACCAGATCCAGTATGCTTGTTAGAAGGTTAATCTGGTTGGCAATGTGTAGGAATAACTGGAGACAAGGAGTCAGGGAGATAGATGAGTTGTGAGATATTGGATGTACCCAGGCAAGAGATGATGAAGTTCTGACTGAGGGTTGTGGCAGTGAAGAAGAAGAGGAGGAAAGGCATGTGAGTGATGCTGAGGAGGTAGGAACTGATAACCAGTTGATTATTATTTGAGTGAAGTCTGGTTTAGGTGTGCAGGTGAGAAGTTTGATGTATGTGTTTGAGATCTCCTGTGATCTGAGGTGGGCTCTAGACCGTATGGACTCTTGCTGGCTTTGTCTGGGAGACCATTGTTGGCCTGCTCATATTAGGTCAGTAAAACTCTAAATAGGACCAGAGACTCAGTCCTCCAAGGTCAGTTCTTGTTGATTGATTACGTGGTTGTACGTCTTACAGTGGGTCAGCCTAAGTCAAGGTTGAGTGCCCACAGTCCATGGATCTTAGTTTATCAACAAAAAGAAACAACCTATTGACAAAAATGGACAATTCACACTTTCCCTACAAATTCTGGCTTCTTAAAAACTCTGAGAGAAGCTTTAATCTCTCAGAGATTATATTTAAATATCATACTATTCACCATCCACCTATTCATTTATCCATACATACATCTGTCCATCCATCGTTGATTATCTTTGACTAGACACAAAAACTACCTGTGAGTTTTAACAGGTGGTATGAATCAATTTACCAACCATTGCTATCCTGAAAGAGTCAGGAAAATTCAAGATGTAGATCTGGAAACATCTTTTGTCAAATCTAAAATCCACAAAGCCTGTTTGTTTGCTTGCTCTCGTAATGCAAATCTTGTGTTTATTAACATCCAGTATACAATTTTGTAAACCTGACATAAGCATTTTGTGCATTTAAGACTGTGTGTGTGTGTGTACGTGTGTGTGTGGATAAAATGTTTCTTTTTAAAAGGGTACTTGCTAATTAAGTAATTAGTAGAGATATATTTTTTGGTATATGTATGTGTGTTTGTGTGTAAAAGTGTTTATGTGTATATATATTCAATCTGATTCTTAATATATTCTAATCTCCATAGCACATGTAATATTAAAAGAAAATTTGGTAATACTTTAAATATCCTATCATTGTGAATTCATTTTATATTCATTGTAATAGCATTGATCAAAATGAATTCATTTGGTATTCATGTAGATGTCACATGTACTTCCATAGGTGTTTCATTGTAAATTAGCATTTCTCAGAGGACACTTAAAATAAGTGTTACTGAAAGTCCTCATTACACATATTGCTGAGATTAGTACATTAAGGATCATGTACTTACATAGTACTAATGCATTTCTGCCACTTAAAATACTACATTACCCATTTCTGGTATCTAGCAAATATCTACGGCAATTTTGAGAATTGCTGACATCCTAAAGGAAGTGGTACATTTATGATTAAGCTGATTGCCTATAGTTTGCTCTGAATTTTTAAAAAACTAGAGTTAGATACAAAAAAGAGGATTAAAAATGAAATTTATATGATGACAACAGTGGTTTTTAAATAACTTCATATAGTTAGGCACCCAAAGAAAGTAGAACCTTATCTAATTTTAATTTTCACCAATCACCATGTTAAAAACATCAAGTGAAGTGAAGAATTTGTGGACCAGACTATAGATTTGCAAATAAAACAGTGAATTCTTGGGTGTGCCATTTTTGAGCTTGACTTATATCAGAAGCAACAAGCAAACACACAAACCAATGAAAGATCATCCATCTTTACAATTTACGCCATCCTTGTAACTTACCCATTACTTTTTGGGCCAGAATTTTTGTTGTGATCATCATGGATGTTGGGAGGAAATAGTGGTGGCTTACTTGGGTGGCAGTTGGCTGAAGGGGAATTCTTGAGTAAGTCAAGAGAGTTGTTGGCTCTTCCAACTTCCTGAGAATTCTGACAGAGAAAGGAAAGAGGTCCTAGTGATTGGCATGCTGGTGGCAACATGCTTGCAGATCAACCAGGGAAAGCTTTGGGATTTATCAGTATATTCTGAGTGATGGTTGGGATATCTATGTCACACTTAGATATGAAGTGTGACATATTAGAGTCACACTTCAAAAAGATATAAAATATGCTTTGAAGAATAGGTTTTCCCAGTACACTGTTGGTGGGAATGCAAAACGGTATAACTGCTATGGAAAACAGTATGGAGGTTCCTCAAAAAATTAAAAATAGAAGTATCATATGTCCAGCAATCCCACTTCTGGGTATTTATCCAAAAGAATTGAAATCAGGATCTCAAAGAGCTATCAGCACTCCCATGTTCATTGAAACACTAATCACAATAGCCAAGATGTGGAAACAACTTAAATGTCCATTGATGGATGAATAGATAAAGAAAATGGGGTACATACAGACAGTGAAATATTGTTCAGCCTTGAAAAAGAAGGAAATTCTGCAATATTTGACAACATGGATGAATCTTGAGGACATTATACTAAGTGAAATAAACCAGTCACGGAAGGAAAAATACTGCATGATTCCGCTTATATGAGGCATCTAAAATTGTCAAATTCGTAGAATCAAAGAGAGGAATCGTGGTGCCAGGGGCTGGGGAGAGGGGGAAATGCGGAGTTGCCAGTCAAGGAACAAAGGTTCAGTTAAGCAAGATAATCTTTAGAGATCTGCTGTACAACATTGTACCTGTAGTTAACAATTCAATATCGTACACTTAAGGTTTGTTAAGAAGGTAGATCTCATGTAAAGTGTTCCTACAGCAATAAAATAAATGGGAAAAAAAATACAGTTTCCAAATAAAAAGTGTGCACTGAAGGCGTTTAGGGTCATGCAAGGGAAAACCCTTAGTACTTCCAGGATACCCCCAATCATCAGTTGTATGTCTGAAGTTCTTTTACTTTTTAGAGTTATTTGTTTTTATCCTCCTCTCTGCACGAACTGTCTGTCTGTTTGCTGTCTACATCTGGTATCAAGTTTAAGGGCTGTCCCTGAGATGGACTTTCTCCCTGCAGCCGCCCTGTGAGGAGACAGCACCTTATTTGGTGCTGACTCAGTGGGAGCCAGGTTTCCAGCAGGCTACCAACTCACACCTGCAGAATTTGCCGGCACATCCGTTTTGCAAACACACAAAATGGGTAATTGGGCACACAAATGCCTATTTGCATTGCAATTTGGCATTTGTATACACAGTGATGGATTTTTTTCATGTGCAAATGTGGTGAATACAAGTGCAAAATGGATGTCCTCAAGAAGGAGGGGGCCTTTAAAAACATATATATCTTTTCAGAAACCTGCTGGAAATTTGAAGAGTGCCAGGAAAATAGGTGTGTTCATGAATATCTTTTGTATTTTCTCCCCATTCAGGGAAATTCCTGATAGAATACAATTCATAGTTCATTTGTTACTTTTTGAGGAAGGGCTATTTTTTCCCAAATAGGCAGAGGGACATCCAGGGGTTTTTCACCCTAATAAAGGACTTATCTAAGGTATTATGGAATCAGTTAATAAATGTTAATACTTTAATGAAATGTGAGGAGTTTTTATACCTTTAGAGTGTTTGGCATTTTATAATGAGTGCCATACACTTGTATCTATCTGCCTCTTGTCCCTCTAACCTCTGGTTCCATAACAGAGTCCATATCTTCCTCTGATCTCGTCTGCTGCTGGCAACTTGCAAGACCTCATCTTGGCTCTTTTGGACTCTGGCTTTCCTGCTCAGTTGTGGCTCCACTTCCTATCTTTGTTTTGGCAGTGCCTGTGAAGCTCTGTGGAATTGGCTTCTAGGACTTCCTGACCTGTGGCCAAGAGATGGTTCATACATGAACTTCTGCTGAACAACTATGGGTATCAGTCAAGACTTTGTCCCTGGCTCTCCACTTCTTCCTCTGAGCATTCTTAGTTTTTCTGAGCTCAGGCACACTCAGGCAACTTCCACTCTCACCTGTAGTCTGATCTATACCACCAGCCTATGTTTTGTCCAGATTTATTGTGTTGTCATTATCTCTAATTTAACATGCCTACAACCAGATCTTGTCTTCCCTTCTTAGTTTCCTCCTCCTAACATCTGACTTGCTGTCCCAAGCTTCTCTTCTCTCCCACCCTCTTTATCCTCATTTACACCTTTCTTTTCTACTCATTCCAAGGGCCATCAAGTCTTGTTGAGACTCCTTTTGAAACCCCTCTCAGGTTCTAAGCCTTTCTCTTTACTACAGTGATCACCATCTGATCCCCTTATGACTGGATGGTGGTGTTTACTGTCTGAGATACCTCTTTGCTTGACTATTGTTTCATTAAATGCTCTGCCTAAAATGGCATTCATCTCATTATGAGCTAAAGAGATTCCATATTATCAGATCAAGTTCCAGCTACCCATCATGGCCTTCAAGGCACATATTCAACATTACTTCCCACAGCAATAGTGGGAAGTTCCTTAAAAGATATTTTCACTCCAGACTTTTCATTTGCTGCCATATGCCTCTCTCCTACCTGCCTCTGCCTTTTTCCATGTGGATTTCCCAACCTGCCATCTTTTTCCCCTTCTCATATTTATGCAAACCCCCAAAACAACCTTTGAGATCTCCGCCGACCTCAGCTCTTTAAAAAAACTACTTTAAATTATCCTAGCCCAAGACGAGTTTTGCCAAATCTGAATCATAGAGCACTGAGAGCCTTACACCAGTGGCTCTACATAGATAAAGATTTCCTTGAATTCTTTTTACAGGTCTTGCTCTAGACTGGCATTTCCTTGAGGATGGTCATTATGCTTTATAATTTTATGTCCTTTGCAATACTTAGCAGAGTGCTAGTCATTGGAAAGTACTCGCTTAATACTTCTTGACTTTGTCTTCACATCTCAGAGAGCTGGAAGTTAGAAGAGAAGGTTGAAGAGTTTGTTGCGAGGGGAAGTCGTGAAGCTCCATTAAATATTCTCTATTTGCAGTGCTGCCAGCACACCAGGTTATTATTATTGTTTTATATTTAAACTCCAGTTCCTCCCCTTTCCTTCTCCTCCAGAGTAACAAGGGCCTAATAGGTTTCATGTGTAAGTGCCTATTTTTATTAAAGACAAGTGTAATCTTTTGTAGACCAAATGTCCCTATCATAAATGCTAAAGGAGAAAAATATTAGGACTCATTTATTTATGAACCTGTTAATAATGAGGTGCAGTTATGAAAAAACGGCTTCCTCAGCAAAAGCTCCTGAACAAACAATGTACACTGGGGGAAAAGAAGCTAGTTAGCCTTCTTGACTTAGATAAAGCTATGGAGAAATGACAAGTGCCAGTAATTAGCGCAGCCTCTTCAACAAGATAACCCTATACATCTTTGTCTATTTCAATCACCAAAGACTCCGATTCAGTGTAAAATTAAACCTTGGATGCCATCAATTTCTTTTAGCCTCTTTATATTGTTCTGTGTTCATGCCTTTGTGATAGATAGATTTTGTCATTTTATTAAATGGTGACATCTCTACAGACACGTGACCTAAAAATCTGTTTGCTCCTTAGCAAAGTATTCTTAATCATTTCCTGGTATGTTTCACCATCAGAACTAGATTTATTCCCACACCCCATTGCTGAACTCCTCATCTGTAAAACCTTGACACTTCTGTTTGTTTGAACTACTCTGCATTTGGCTGCCCACCTCAAACCTGCCCTTCCCCAAATAATCTAGTTAGAATACTAGTCAAGGTCTAGACGCTGGCTCAGGATGTTTATTATTTATTCACATTTCTATTAAGAAAACTCTGCTTTGAAACATTTTCTCCCTCCATAATTATTTCCTTCTTCCCACTCAGTGCCACCCTCCAGCCTATTTTAAAGGCTCCCTATTACCCACGACGTCAACAGTTAGTTTTAATCAGGGCTGTTTTGAAATTTTACTGCTTAATATCCTTTGCTGCCAATAGGCTTTTATTAATTTATTCATTCACTATTACAAGAGATAATAAAAGTTATCATCCAAATTGGAAATAATTGGAAAGTATAAGAAATTACAGTTTAACTTCAGGGTCCAGGTTTATCTACAATAAGTCTTATGTAAACTCGTGAAGAAGCCAGTAGAATCAATGCCCATGGCATATTTCAAGCTGTCCTGCCAGGCCCTGGCCCAGGTTAGTGTGCTGTTCATGTATCCACTCTGTGTCCAGGGCACAGGAGAACATCACTTAGCTTAGTAAAAAGTATACAGAGCTATTTCCATCCTAACGTGCTCTTAATTCCCTACTCTCCTTCATTAACTTCCTTCCAAATTTTAATTCATTAAAATGTTTCCTACATTGAATTTTGCCAAGGTCTGCATTCCCTCTTAGCCTCTTCCTAAGAACCTCACTTTTCCAGGTGAATAACATTATTGTTTCAATGTGCTTCCCCCATCTTTTCTTAACTATGTTGTGCTAGTTTTTTTCCCCATTCAGGAGACAGCATCACTTGCTTAGTCCCGTATGGCAAGAAAGGTGCCAAAATTCAGCTTCTGTCAACTTCTTTTCACTCTCAGCCTTGATTGCAATGGGTCCCTGGGAAATATTGCAAGCTTTCATTTAAATATGTACTTACACAATATTTTAAGACACACATTATCTAGTCAATAGAGCAAAACAGCTCACAACAAATAAATGGAATAAGGCACATTTAGATGCTGTTTAAAAGCACAGGTTGTTTTGTGGTAAATGGTGAGGGAGCCTTTGAGACAGATGCTGTTTATCAAGGGGACGTTATTCAGGGTCTTTACCTTGTTACTGCAATTGTTTTCCATGACCTGTGGCTTTGCCCTTTGGGTTAGATAGAAAGGACCATTGAGTAAAAGTCACTATGATCTTTAACTTTGTGAAGTTTTTGGTAGTTAAAGAAAGAGATAGTGACGGAGGGGAAAGAAAAGCAGAAAGGAAATTAGAAATTAGGCAAGAAGAAAAGAAGATTAAGAGAAAAGAACGTTGATATTTTGGAAATAAAGAAAACCCATGTAGGCAACTATTCTGAGCTAAAAAGAGGTGCAGACCTCCATGGGAAATTCATACAAAAATGTGCTCTTTGCTTATAAGTGACTATGACTGGGGATATTTGGATTGTTAGCCAGCCCTCTGAAAGCCAAGTCAGCCAAAATCATGGGAGGAAACCCCGAATGAGCACAGCCATCAATTCTGTTTAAGAGCTTCATCAAACAAACAACAGCGACACAACAGCAACAAAAGGAGAACTTTTTAGAGGCAGCTGCTGTCCAACTTGCATCCCTGGATACTGAAAAGTTTACAGAATGCAATGTTCCAAGTCATATTCAAGTTTTCCTTTGCTCAGTTCTGGCTCTTCCCACTTGCTATTATTTTTTCTGTTCCACATCTAAAACCTCGAGGACTGGGCAAGACCTCTGTGATGTGATTGCCATTTCTGCCCAGTCCTCCTGCATTTACTTTCCTCTCCCATCTTTTCTCCTCTACGGCCTGAGCCTTAACTTTATTTTCTAGACACGTCTCAATTTTTTAGGCACACTCTAAGTGTCCTTTCCCTATTTTTTAAAAAAAGAAAGAAAGAAAAAAAGAAAATAAAAAACTCATGTGATTTAATTTTCATTATTTTTAGTTGTTAAGTTTTAGATTAGCACTCTATGTCTTAAACCACTGTATTAGAATGCTGCTTGACTCACTTCCAAATTGAAGACCTTTTAAAAAAATTGAAGCAGTCTAATAATTTTAAATCACTCTACACTGTGCATTGCAATTTAAAATTATTGGAGTGCTTCAAATTTTTATAAGCCCTTGAATTTGGAAGTGATCAAGGTTCTAGGCATACTCAGTGTAGAGCAATTTAAAATTATAAGAGCTGTCAAATTTTTATATAAGCACTTCAGTTAGAAAAGGGATTTGGGTTCTGGGCATGTGCAGAGAAAAGCCATTTAAATTATTAACAGTACTTCAATTTTTTTTTCCCCCAAGCACCTGATTTTGGATGAGTTTTGGTTTGTGCAGCCTAAAGTGACAACTTCCTTTGAGAGAGTCTGTGTAAAGAGACATTCAATCTTTCAAATAGGGCCAGCACTGTGGGGATATGAGGGAGGCAGCCAGCTTTGTAGGGTGCTCTGGGAGACACCTGGAGAGCATGTTACCCCCAAACATCTCCTCTATGGCTTGACATCTCATCACGATTGCAGTTCAATTTCGGATAAAAGTATTTCCAGAAGACCTCTGTTTAAGTGCTAATTTCTCATATTGATGAGATTAATGAGACTAATGTATCAGTGAAGAGCGTGGCCCTGGGGAACCGAAGACTCACAAACATTATGTTGGTGAGGAGGGGAGAGACAGGTCTCTGACACAAGCCCTGTCCCCTGGGGATGCTAAGTATGGGCCTGGGCATACAGCATGGGGTCTCCTGGTTGCTGAGGCTGTGGCTGCGAATATTCCAGGTGGCCCCAGAGTAGGAAGTAGGCAGGAGCATAACACTGACTGTGTGTGTGTCAGGATTTTACTGAGCATTGACCCCCTCCCCCACTTAAACTAATCATTACAAAAAGGTGGATTCTCTGATACTTTCAATGTTCATTTGCATTATGGCTTGTGCAGGACGTCAATTTTCTCTTTTCTGAGAAGTGAAATATTATTCATCTGAAGCATTTTAAGGGGAAAATTGAAAGGAAGATAGAATCGATAGGTTCAGCTTGAAGGTTGATTTTCCTTATTTCATCTTTGGGTTGGGAGTTTCAATGATGTGAAAGAAAAAGGAAGGGGACAAATCTAACAAAATGAAAATAATGTTTCCCTTTCAAAGGTTTATTTACAACAAAGGGAAAGGGGAGATAAATGATGTAAAATTTAGGCACTTTACAATTGTAATTTGTATTAATTTCTCACCTCAGCGAGTCTTAGGTGACCGTTTCAAATACTTACCTTTATAAGAAACATGACTGTCATGTTGCCATATATGACTGTGCCATTTGGAAAATGTTTGTGGGTCCTTGGATTTCTTAAAGGGGGAATAGCTTTAAATGGAAACTTGAACATGAAAAAAACAATTCACTTCTCTGAACTTCTTCAGAGGGATGTTGATTCCTCTTGAAAGTTGAAACCCTTTTAGTTGTGGTGAGTGAAGCATTCAGTTTATCCAATGTCTCTGTCAAGGCATGAGGTGAAACTTCCCAGAGGGCTCCACATATTCATCATTTTCTCTCCCAGGCACACAGAGCCAAGGCACTGGGCCAGCAGATACCCTGACCTCCCACAGAACCCCTCCATCTGGGCCTCCTTCTCCTTGTCTGCATGTGAAAGAGACCTCACCCTACCTCCGCTTTGGAGCTGGTGGGCCTGAGGCTAGTGTTTGGAAAATGGAAACCACTGAACTTGCTGAACTGCTTGTGCCTCCTTAAAGAATAAGGAGAGATTAGCTTACGTCCCTGTCTCTGTCAAAAGTCAGCGAACTCATCGAGGGCCTGTGCAGGCTTGATTCAGAGGCCAGCAGGCTCTCCTCTGTCCAGGCCATGGCACAGGCCAGTGATGGGGCTCACCAGTCTTTGTCCCTCAGACGATGGCAGGAGACACTGCTTCAGAGTGAGCAATGCAAGGACAACTTCCTGTGTCTTTCAGGCCAGATGAGTTTGAAGTAAAAAGGTCATTCCATCAATTAATCCAAAAGTTAGCACATTAATAAATATACTATTAAATCACCATCTATTTATTGAATCTGAGCCATGTGTTAGGTGCTAAAAGATACAAAGATAAATGAGAAATAGTCATTTTCAAGGAATAGCAGTAGAAAGATACGTGCACAAATGGCTAGAGTATAAGATACCATATTTTATTATGTGTTTTTATAATATATTATAAAACAATAAAATATGTAATACAAATTCTGTGTTAATATTACCTTTTATATTGGGCTTGACTCATTGTAATATTCCCACATGGAGCACGATTGTGTATTTGCTCGGTAAATAAATATTAATTAAATATGAAAAGTAGAAGGGATACAAACCAAGTACTTGAGCAGGGCTTCTCAAAGTCAGGCAATATGAAAATAACCTGGGGGGCTCTTAAAAAATGCTGACGCCCCAGCGCTTCATTCCCAGGGTTTTTGAGTTAGTTAGGACAGGAAGTCAGCATTTTAAAAAGTGCCCCAGCTTTGAGAAGCACCTTCTAGGGACGCTCAGAGGGGAGAGCAATGAGCTGCATGTGGGGAGCAAGCCGAGGCTGTTCCAGAGGAGGGAAGGTTGGAGCCTGAAGGACGGGTGGGATTTAGGCAGGGTTAGATGGAGGCCGGATGTGGAGAAAATGACATTCTCAGGAGAGGGGACACCAAGGGCAAGGACAGAGGCAAGAATGTGCCCAGTATGCTCTGGGAGAGTCAAAGCCTGGGGTGACTCCACCATCTGCTGTGTCAGTACAAAAAGAGAAGGGGCCGAAACAGGGGATTGGGGTCATTTTGTGGAGGAACGAGGATGTGTCTCCTAAAAGTTTGAATTCATTCTTCACATGCTGGGGAACCAGTGGAGGTTTGGAACCCTTTGTTTTCGGAAAACATGGATGCATCGTGAAGAATGAATTGGAGATAGGGAAAACTGGAGCGGAGGAAACCAATTTGGAAGCCGTGGCTTCCAATAGACTAGGTGAGGAAGGAGGAAAATCTGCACTAGACCAGTTTGGATGAGAGTGTAGAGAGGAGAGTGGATTTGGGAGACATTTATGAGCCAGCCTTGAATAGATTTGTTGGATAATTGTGTATCGAGGTTGAAGACCAGGGTGCAGTCAGTGAACATCCAGAGGGAATACAAAAGGAGCAGCAGGTTCTAAAAGAGACAATGGTGTAGGCGGGGCTACCATATAGAAAGGGCTAAGGGACAAATGGTAATACTGGGTCAGAGCTCAGGGGCAAGATTCAGCCTAATACGCAGAAGTCACGATCCAGAACCCCCCTCTCTCATCATTTAGGCCTTTGTTTCAGTTTTCCTTTTATCCACGTCACTTGAAACAAGCACACATTTTGTTTAACAGCATGCATCAAATGCCAGTGATCTATTTTTGATCACCAGAGCTGCTGTTTTACTCAAGGCTTCTAGAAGAAGCCCATTTGCAGCTCTTACACCTTTCTCGAAAGTTTTGAATAAAAGCCAGTCATAGAATTAAGTCAGGGCAAAGTGGTGTCAGGGGTGAAATTCAAAAGACAATACGTAATAATTGGTTTTAAAACAGGAGCCAGATGAATCGTAAGGTCAGACATATGAAAGGGAAAAGCTTTCTCAAGAAGACTTTGGGGCTAAGGCTGCAAGGGGCTGTTAGAAAACAAAGTGGCAACGACAGTGGTGAGCCTCCAAGTGAGACCTGCCTGGGGAACTTCTTGCCATTTCCAACACGTCCAAAAACACTCAGTGAGAAGAAAGAGCTGCCTCTTCCAACTGTTTATAGCCTCCCCAGAAAGCTATTTCCACCACGTCTACAGTCATTGCTTCGTTTCCTCCAGAGAAGCCACGGTCAGGGAGAAGGAAGACAGGGCCTTAGGAAGTCAGAATGCCAGTGAGTCTGCTGGAAACCATTGGTCCCTGAGGGAAGTAGCTGCAGGACCCAAGCGTGGGCTCTAGAGAAAGGCACAGATATTTAGAGCTGAGAGGGAGAAGAGGGAGGAGAGGTATTTTCTAACCCCCCAACTTCACAGTGGTGGGCGCTGAGGCTAGAATGTGTGGTGACTTGCTCGGAATCGGGGGCTAAGTAGCAGTGGGGTCAGCGGTAGAACCACAAGCTCCTGGCTTCCGGGCCAGAGCTGGTCTGCCTCACCACTGCGCCACAGGCAGGTCCCCCACGACTGCCAGTGGGAGTGACTGCAGGGGGCAGAGCAAGAGGAATCCCATCCATTCAAACATCTTTTCTGTTCTTTCATTCTTTTGGCCCACTCACCTCACTCACTCCCAGCTTTTACTCTTTGTTTCATTGACCTGAAGAGCAAATTTCAGATGGCCTCTTGGAGTTCAAGAGGCTGACATGTGATTCTCCTAAAAGAAGCATATGTACAATTATTGCCCAGTTATGGGTTGTCTCTAGTCCCACGCTACCCAAACTGTCCTCATTGGGCCCTTTCTGTTACATTGGTAGAATCATGTTTTGAAAGATTTTTTTCTATGAAAATGTTTACGAAAACAATGTTTACCTCTTTGGGCTGCTGTCACTCACACTGCTGTCTTCTGGTCACCACCCCTGCAGCAATACATGCCACCCAACCTGCTGCCCCTGACCATGGCTGAGGGTGTCAGGGATGCAGCCAGATCTCAAGCTGCCCCATTTATTCCCTTTCAGAAATTTGCAACTGGGACACAGCGGTTCTCCTTAGCTGGATCTGGAAGGTCGTGGGAACTAGCAGGTTCTGGGCAGTCTAACTTAGTTGCTGAGAGCACAGCTCCCGGGGGCTTGTCGGCCAGGGCTCACATGTGGGCTCCGTCACTTCCTAGCCATGCACCCTTGGGCATGTCACCTCACTGCCTCCTTTTCCACCATTGAAAATTAGAGAAGTTTATATATAATAATAAATAAAGAATGAATAATATAAGCAAATGAATGAAAAGTAAATTAAATGATAAAAAATAATAAGATTGTTGTGTTAAATGAGTTAATATGTACTATATATGTGCATAGAACAGTGCTGGTAGCTATTCGCATGCTTGCTGTTATTACTATTAATATTAGTAATAGCAGTAATAGTACCACCATCATTATGGTGCCTTTGAGATGGTCTGTGAGGAAAGCCAGCAAAGGAAATGAAACTGCAGCGAGAGAGATGGGAATACACAGATATAAAGAGAGAAGCATGGTCAAAATCTTGTGTATTACCTGAGTAAGACAGAAATATACATCTGGAGAGAATAAGAGTTTGGAGTTTGATGCCTCTTCAGGCCACAGTTCTGTTATCTCTTGAGGCCTAAATATACTTCTCTCTCTTGGGTCCTCGGAGCTCCTGCTATAATAAAACTTCTCCCTTGAGTTTCTTTGAATGAGGGTTTGTTCCATGTGACAGAAGGATTCCTGAAGAAGGACAAAGTTAAATCACGCAGGGATGAAAGCACTGCCTTCCCGAGGGCAGTGTCCTGGCTGGGCTCAGGCGGATCTCTGACTAATCCCCATTTGGGTAATTCAATTTAAATCACAAGGCCTGATCCCAGAGTAGCACTTGCTGCCCCGGCCCTTGAGGTGAGTCTACGCACTGTAAGATGTGGCCACAAGGAGCTGATTACCTCCTGGAAAGTGTGTCTCGTTCAATTTTGTATCCCCATCACCTAGCAGCGGACCTGGCACCCAGAAGGGCTGAAGGAATATTAATTGTGGAACACATAAAGGAAGCAGCCTGTGACTGGCTACATGGCCAGGTGGTGAGGACATAGGAAGTCAGAGAAGGCAGAGACAGCCCCCGGGGGGCTGGGGTTGGGGACTGGTGACTACATCCTTGGGTGTTAACACTCCCTGATGGCAGTGTCTTGGGGAACAACTTTTGGAGTGTAAATCAGGCCCATTTTTATCCCCGTTCCTAGACCTCCTTGACTCTCCCAGTCATTTGTTATTTCAAAAATCTCCAAAATAATCAAAATGGGAAAACCAGGACTTGCACATAAATAAATTTACTTTAGATTGTATTTTATTATTCATTTTAAAGTTAATTCATTAATTGCATTTTGGATTTCATGGCAGGTTGGGTTTTATTCAAACGTTTATAGTGCTGGAGGACCGTCTAAGCGTTTGTGAGCTAGAGATTCCTCTTATTCCCTTACCTTCGCATCCTGCTCAAGAGGGAGGGCAGGTGTGGAGAAAATCTTGACCTAGACATTAGCCTTCATTCTCCCTGGACTTTTCGCAGAGGTGATATTTAACATATTTAGCCACCCATGCCGCGCAAGCCCCAACAAATGGGGACAAATGTTTCTCCCCAAATGTCAGAAAGGGGCTGGTGATAAACAAGCCGTCCAGTGAGTTCTCGCTGAATGCCAATCTTGCTGTCTCTGATTCGGTTTCCAGGAATTTGGAAGGAGTTTCCTTTCTTTTAGAAACCCGTAGATCCCATTGCTGGACCTCTATGCCTGAAATATTTGACCCTTGCAAGTGTACCACATATACCGGGAGGTGCACACCAGCCTCATGCAAGGGTCACTGTGGCAAAGTCCGTTCCCATAATTGAAAATAATCCTACCGTTACTTTGCGTCTCTCTCAGTCAAGAAAACGGAGGCAGTTTTCAACACTTGCCGTCATTTCATTACTTAGGAAATACATGTAGCCTAAGAGGAAGAAAAACAGAGCAGAGATTTTTGCAATGTGGCTCCTGGCCCCAGGCCTTTTGAGTCTCTCTCCACCGGCCTCCATAGAGTGGTCAGGTCAGGCACCCGACACAGATGTGTGGAAACAGCCAGAGGCTTGGAGGAAGGACGCGGGCCCCTTCAGAGCCCATTTCTTGCATGAAGAATGAGAGTAGCCTGCCGCCTGTCCCCACCTCTGGTGACACACTTCACACAGGGACACAAGCAGTTGCCAGACGGCTTCTTTTCCCCTTTAACTGAAACTTCCCTCCTTGATGATTTCACTTGAGACACGGCTTTCCCTAAACCTTTCCTCGCCTGGAATCATGCTGATGTTGACAGTTTGTCCCCACCCCCATCCCGTGTTACATCATGCAACCCAGAGAGAATGCGAGGTGAGCTTGTCGGAAGGGATGAAAGATGGCAAGAAATGGGTGTTTGGGGACCAGTTCTTTGGTGACATCGACTCTGCAATCCTCTTTTCACTCTCAGCGCCTCATTCCCTCTCTCGCCTTCTCCCTCTCCCTCGCTCCCCTGCCTGCTCTCCCTCCTTCTCTCTGAAATGGTGTGTGCCTCCAGTAATTTACATAATACTCTTCTGACACCTTTACTTTAGTCATCAATCACGGTACCTTCTCTCAGTCTATCTTTTGTCTGAGCATGTCTCTTCTTTATCAGGCCATGCACAAAAGATTAATTTCACAGTTTTTCTCCCTTCTTTCTTTCCTTGCAAGATACAAAGCTCATGAAATGACAGAAGCAAGATAATGAAAACAACAATGCAAGCAATTTTTTTTTGTTCTTGCAGGTTGGATCTCAAGATACTTTTTCTAACCTCATTGTGTGCCATCTGTCTTAGAAAAGGTCTGCTCTGTATTTTTTAATACCTTTCTGATGCTGCTCAGTAGACTACCTGGGGGCGGGGTGTGTGGGGGGCGGTGGTTGGAGATTACATATTTAAATCAGATCAGAGCCTTTGGTTTTCAAAATCTTTGGAACAATTAAAGCAAGGGGCCCATCTCTAATGGAGGCATGGACTACTGCACAATGCCCACACCCCAATTAATATTAATGAGATCTTATGCATAGCCAATTTATGACATTTGATTGACTCACCCAACCACCCTTCAACCTGTCTTATAAAGTGAAATATATGGCAAAGAGGACCTTATTTGCATATGCATATGTTCTTAATATTAATTAGGCTAATGGATCTAAGGACTTAGAGATAATTTGGAAACTGGTAAAGAGGGAAAAAAAAAATCTACCACCCACAAGACAGAAAAGTGTTCATGTCTTGTCTCTGCACTTGAACAAAAGAAGTTGAACTGGAAGATAAAAATAACTCGTGCCAATTTCCTCCTTTTCTTGTTTCCAGAGGATTCATAGTTTTAAAAAATTAAAATACCACAAACATTAGTATTATTTCTTATTTTTTTTATTTCACTTGTGAAAGACTAAACAGCTTATGGAATAACATAAAAATAAAAGCCTAGTTCAATTGCATGCTGGTGGCCATAAGTCAGACCTCTCCCATCCTCTAGGGAGATGCTGCAGCTTCAGGAGCATGCAGTGTCTCACGGGGGCACATGTCGGATATAGGACGAGGGTTATGTCAGGAGGCAGCGTTCCCAAGGACATCTGCTCTAGCAGGATCACTGATGGAACTTATCCCCGCAGTGGAGTGGCTGGGAAGAACTCCTTTGATGTAGCCTAATGAAACCTGGAGAAGAGAGTCAGACTTCATGGGTTTTGTTGCTGGGATTGGGGGCAACACATATGCTGATTTTCTCTTCCAAACCATCCTTTAATGGTCTTTGGCTCCAGTGATGATAAGGAAAAACATTTATGTATCAGCTCACCCTCTGTATGCTAAAGGATGGTAAAACCAGGTAACTAGTAGGCTTTGGACAGCAGAATAGTCATATGAGCTTGCTTCATGGTACCATAAGTAAGAGTCATTGTAAATAATGATAGTGACTGTCGCTTGAGTGCTTATTCTATACCAGAAATGATGGAAAACACATTCTGTATTCTATCTTACACCAGTTCTGTAAAGTATAGATTTAAATTCCTATTCCAGAAATCCCTACTCCAGTGAATTGAACCCCAGAGAGACTGTGGGACATGCCCAGGGTCACGCAGCTGGGAATGGTGAGGCCAGGATTCACACCTGGGGGAACAGTAACTCTGAAGTGTAATCTCTTTCCCTTGGTCTTTCAAGGTCAGGATCACTCAAGGGTATTGTAGACTGGAAGTAGCTCCGTCTGGAGTCAAGAAGACAGCAACAGGCACTGTGGAAAGAGAGACACACTGTGCTCCCTTTTAAGATAGGCAATGGCTTGGCTAACTCCATGAAGCACATAATTACCTTCAACAGTAGAAATGATTATTAGTTGCCACACAGATAAAATAAAATGAGATATGGAAAGATACTTGATTAATTGGCAGGTCAGTACAGTGCTTTGGAACATAAAATATTTATTTGCATTTAACATTTTATGAGTGAAAACTCTTTATGGAATAAAGTCTTCTTTAAAATTAATTAATCTTCGTTGCTGCATGCAGGCTTTCTCTATTTGCACGGGCTTTCTCTAGGTGCGGGGAGCGGGGGCTACTCTTCGTTGCGGTGCGCAGGCTTCTCATTGCGGTGGCTTCTCTTGTTGCAGAGCACGGGCTCTAGGTGCGTGGGCTTCAGTAGTTGTGGCATGCAGTCTCAGTAGTTGTGGATCGCGGGCTCTACAGTGCAGGCTCAGTAGTTGTGGCGCACAGGCTTAGTTACTCCAAGGCATGTGGGATCTTCCCGGACCAGGGCTCGAACCTGTGTCCCCTGCATTGGCAGGCAGATTCTTAACCACTGCAGTACCAGGGAAGTCCCATGGAATAGTCTTATTGAGAGAAATCTTCCAGAGTTTGCTAGAATGGTCACATGCACAGAAAGAGGAGTGGGACACATAAATGGGGACCAGACTGGGTGGGGTCTGTGCTGGGGGGAATCCAAGGTGGTAACTTTAGAGACCAGCAAGGAATGGAGGCTTCTCGTGTATTTTTCTCTCAACTCCCCATCCCCTCTCTGAAATCTGATGGCTGGGCACAACTGATGTTAAAACTCTGCTGGGGATTTTGCTTTCTGATAGAATTTCTAGTGAGTCTTATGAGCTGCCACAGCCCTCACCTTGCTTTCTAGTCCAAATGTGTGTGTGTGTGTGTGTGTGTGTGTGTGTGTGTGATATGAAGGTGCATTTTGGGGGAGGGTAGTGGGAGGAGCAGGGAAGGGTTAGGAGGCACCTTCTTTCCAGAAGGCTTGAGTTCAGCACTTGTAGGGCTGGTCGGGACTAATAAGGCGAGTCCTTCTCTCCGATAACCATTGATTCTGCCCAAACTTGTTACCTTTTTTGTTTTGTTTTAATTATCTCTGCTGCTGAGAATGCTTTGACTACATTGTAAAGATGTGACAGGTAGTAAAAGAGTGTGTATGAAGCAATCGTGGAGCTGGTAAGTTTTATTCTCTCCTCACATTAAATATATGTTCATTAAACAAGGGCTTGTTTGCAGAGAGACAGTGGGAGCTGGAAGCAGAAGGAGAGAAAGGACTGAAGTGTGTTGATGCCTGTTATTCTCACCCACATTGAGCTCAGTGGGAGTCAGCCTAGCGGAATGGTTACAAGTGCGTTAACTCTGCACCCAACTGCTTGGGATTACTTCCTGGCTCTGCCTCTTATGAGCCAAGTACCCAGGGTCATATTACTTACTGTCCCTGCATCGCAGTTTTTCCTTCTGCAGAAGAGGTACAATAAGAGCACCTATCTCATATTGGATTGTTGGGAAACTTAAACAGCTGTACAGTGCTTGGCACATAGTAAGTGCCCAGTACATATTAGCTCTCTTTAGTATTCCTGCCATGTTTCTCCACCCAGTTGATACACTAAACTGCCTACTTTTTTTGCTAAGTATTCTTGGAATTCACTCAAGAACATCTTTTTTTCAATAAATATGTATTACCATTGCCAATCACTTTACTAGTTGCCGGGGATGATCAGGACAAATGAGACAGCTGCCCTCACAGAGCTTATGGTCCAGCAGAACAGAAAGATATTTAACAACTGAAAACAATAGAGTAAGATGAGTGCTCAGCGTGAGGGTTTATATGAGTCGTGGGAAAGGCCAGGGCAGGAACTGCCTGAGTCCAGATGTCAGGGGAGATCCCTGAGTTGGGATCTGAAGGACAGGTTACAGAGAGCCACCGGAAGGAAGTCAAGGAGGAGTGGCATGGGGAAGCTGGCAAAAGCAGCATAAGTAAACTCCCAGAGGTAGGAAGGGGCAGGCGTAGGGTCTAGGGGTTAAAGGAGGCCAGACTGGCTGGACCTTAAGAACTGCAGGAGGGGCTTCCCTGGTGGCGCAGTGGTTGAGAGTCTGCCTGCCGATGCAGGGGACACGGGTTCGAGCCCTGGTCTGGGAGGATCCCACATGCCGCGGAGCAACTAGGCCCGTGAGCCACAATTACTGAGCCTGCGCGTCTGGAGCCTGTGCTCCGCAACAAGAGAGGCCGCGATAGTGAGAGGCCCGCGCACTGCGGTGAAGAGTGGCCCACGCTCGCCGCAACTAGAGAAAGCCCTCGCACAGAAACGAAGACCCAACACAGCCAAAAATAAATAAATAAATAAATAACTAAAATTTAAAAAGAACTGCAGGAAAGAAAATGGTAGAGGGAAGGCAGGAGGGGCTGGCAGAGCTCAGCCACCTGAGGCGTGGTTAGCCATTCAAGGAAGTGGGATTTATGCTGAGAGTCATGGGAAACCACTGGTGGATTTAAAGCAGGACAGTTAGATGTGATGAGATGTACATTTTGCAAAGATTACTAGACTGGAAGGGTGAGAGGCAGAGGGGAGAGGGGTGTACCTGGATGGTAAGGAGCCAGCGATTATGACTGTGATTAAGGTGAGGGGCAGGGGAATGAGCAAGCTCTGGAGTAAATTATCCTGAGTGTCCATCAGCCAAACAGTGGTCTCTTGAACAATTGCTAGGGTCCAAGGAAGGCAGGTCATGTGCTCTAGCGTAACAGGAACCTTCCTAAAACTGGAAGCCCACCTGTGAGCTCTAGGAGCCAGCTCCAAGAGCATTTTCACTTCTACCCTCCAGTGTTAGGTTCCTCCTCCACCTGCCAAAAGGAAGTGCGTCAAGAGCACTTTAGGAGAAAACACACTAGCAGTTTCTCTCCCTTCACCCCCTCTGCCTCTGCCTCCGTGACAGTGAGAAGGCTGAGCTGTGGAATCCTTTGCATTTGGAGAAAGCATGCACGAAAAGTACCGACCACTTTTCCTTCCAACTGTGCCAACCTCAGGCCTAGACACACAGAGGGTGTTCACTCACTGCACATCGACTCACCTGGTCCCATTGATCACTGTTTTCTCTCCTCCTGAAGAGGGGCCTGGGTCTGGGGACATGATGTTTCTGTGATTGCCAAATTCTCCTTTTCCATCTGTTCAGCTTTGATCAAGGTAATGGCGATTGGGCTTCTGTGGAGGAGAGGACATTGCAAGAGGAAGCTGCGGCTGACTAGCCCAAGATGCTGGGCTGCAGCCAGAGGAGCAAAATGTGGAGTTGGATCCCAAGCCTGTCATTCAGCTCAACTGCCTGTCGGGCCCCTAGGGTTCCCAGACCTACAGGCTGCCATTTGGACCAACATTTGGGAAGCAGGATGCTTATGGAATCCATTTTGGGTTTGGCAGCCAGAACAAAGAACTCAGTTGGAATGGAGCAAAGAGGTGTAAATGTAGCCCAGAGCGGGGGGCTACCAGGTGTCCCATTGCTGACCCTTCTGCAGCAAGGGTGGGGTGTTTGGTGGGAAGGTGTATGTAAGGAGACCATTTAAACCTCCACAACAAGCCCAAAGAGGGTGAGCCAAATTGCAGTTGAGGTCTCTCAGGCATCTGCCTCCCAGAGATGAGTAAACCCAATCTTTGTTCATCTGTAGGTCAAAAGGGTTTTTTGTTCTGCACTGTACATCGAGGGCACGTGGGAGGTGACATGGACCTCTTGCATATCTATGGGCGTCAGCACGATCTCCTTAGCCCCTACAGATAGGATGTGCTATTTCCTGGGACTTCGGCTAAAGCAAGCTTGGCTACCAATGCTCCCCATAACCTACATCCTAAAGAACGTGGGCCTTTGCGGGCAAATCTCCGTGTACCGTCTTTCCAGCCCCCATCCCATACGCACACTCACACACACACCCCAGTGAGCCCTGTTCTGCTTGAAAAAACTCTAAAATATTCTCTGTCCTTCATATGCGAGGGGGAAAAACCTTTAGGCGTTAGATACTGCAGTAATTTCTATATAATGGAGTAAATACTATACTGTAATAATTAACTTGTAAACCTTGAAATAACATTTACTGTAATTTAGACCAAATATGAATTGTGAGTAATGGAGCTCGATCCAACATGAAATCATTTGCAGGGCGCTTTAAACATATGCCTGGGAAAGAGAAAGCAGCAGTTCCCGTCGTTACCAAAATGGGCCCAGGCGAGGCCCTCACGCTGGAAGTGCATGCAGCTGCCATTATTTTGAAATATCTTGTTAGCATTTTTTTTTTCTTCTCAATAAATTGCTTCCCTCTTACTTTTTTCCTAAACTGTCCTTTCAGGCTGTCAGAAGGAGCCCAGGGTTTTGTTTTGTTCTGAATTTAGTTTTTACCCAAATGATTGCGAATGCTCTATGCAAAGCTAACATTTTAAAGAAAGCCTGGGCAAGAGTCTTGGAGTTGGGTAGAAGGCAAGAAGGTTCTTGGGGTGCCTACATCAGCAGTAAACTGTGGATGCTTCTGGAAAGTGGATCCATGAGACAAAGCTGTTCTGGTCACCGTGGTGCCAGGGCCCTGGGACACCCAGAAAGTAACATGCCTTTTGATGATTCAGCATGTCACGCATTTGCTTCCAAATCCCTTTTCCATAGGCTCCCTCAGCCTCTGAGGAAGTCACGGGTGGGGCAGGGGCGCAAAGGTAGATTTGTCTTCCTGACAAGCCACACCTCCCTTATGCATTAAAGGCAAGGAAGGGACTTGTATTTGCTTGAACCAAATGAAATTGCTGGTTTTCTAGGTCAAAAGCAAGGTAGTATCAGCGATACCATATGGGTCAACCAAATACAAAGGGCAGGTATGTGCCTTGTGACGTCAGACCCCGTACCTTCCTCCGAGCCACTGCTTAGGCTCCAGATTCAGTTAAAAGGTGCCTCTGGTGGTCTCATGATGCTTAGCTCCCAACCCGCCCTTCTCAGAGTCACGCTTTTGAAAAGCATCATCTATCCTTCACTTACCTTTCTAGCTCTCTCTCTCACTGGTCTACAAACCTTTTACTCTAATCAGACTAAACCAATTTTTTTTTGTTTGTTTTTTAATCCACCATTTCCAACTCTGATACTGGGTGCTTTCAGGTCCCTGCTCCTCCAGAATGCCCTTTTGGCTGACTTACGTTCTGTACTTAACATTACATCTTTTAAAGATACAATTAAACTCTGCCTTTTCTCTAATGCCTTTCTTGAACAAAGAGTGTTTAAGCTGGGAATAATAATAGCTGGCTTTCACTGAGCACTTACTGTGTGTTGTTGATCATTGACTGGGGGCATCATATGGATTATTTTATCCTCTCTTCACAAAACACATTTGAGGCAGGTACTATTCTCACCCTATTTTAGAGATGAGAAAACTGACACATACACTAAGGTTTAGTAATGTGCCCAGGGTCACAGGGCTAGCCTGCCAAAGGATTTCTCTTTGGCAGTCATGGCCTGAAGTTGACAACCATATCCTTGCAAAGGACAGTCCAGTCTAAGAGCAGTCACAAGAGCCATCACCAGATACTTCAAGGATTGAATGGAGAAAAGGGATAAGATATTTGTATGTTTTTCAGAGAGATCCAGGACCCCTGCAAGGTGTCAGTTTATCACAATATCCAAATCATTCCAGGTCTTTGAAAAATGAGCTATGTAACTACTGAAAATGGAATAGGTTGCCACCTGAGAATGAGTGAGATGCCTGTCACTGGAGATATTCAAGTGGAGACTGTGGATATGGGATTCACATACAAATGGTCTCTTAGGCAGAACAGCTTGGTGGCTAAGAACATGGGCTCTGGAATACACTGGATGGGTTCAAAATCCCAACTCCACATTTACGGTCTGTACTCACACATTTTTTTCCAACACCCCCTCACACACATGCACCCCCTCCCCCCATACACACACCTACTTTTAGTTTCTTGAATTCATGCCTACTACTTACACTTGTCAGACCTTAATAAAGATATGAATCCCTTTGATCTGGGGATTTTGTTAAAATGCAGATTCTGATTCAGTAGGCCTGGGTGGGACCTGAGGCTTCGAGGTGATACTGAGATGCTCTGGTACAAGGCCACTCTGAGTGGCAAGGCCTTATATCGTATGCCTAGCCTCTACCTCCAAAAAATTGTGATATTAACTACTTTCCCTATTATATTTTAGGTAAATAATGATTGATTGATTGACTGATTGATTGATTTGATATACTCTCCAACCTAAGACGGCCAAGTTTTGATGATGATAAAATCCTTCAAGGGCCCACTCCCCAACATGACCCACACGTATCACTCTTTGCCTTCGTGCCAACTAATACATTGTTAAAAATTCTGTGTGGTTTCCTTTTACTCTTTTATGAAAATTGCTTTGACATCTCTCATAGTGTTTGCCAGCAGAGATTTTAATTGGGACATGGATAAGGTTTTGAGCAAATGGCAAACAGTGGGAATTTAGATCAGTTAAGCCAGCGGTTTCAATGACGGATGTCTCTGCAGAGATAAATTATTTTAGGGGAAGATACACATTCAAATCCGTCAAACTATTCCAATACATTTTTGTCAGTTTTTATTTTCAAATAACATCACACTGATGCATGAGTTCTTTTTTTTTACCTTCTGTATTTAGAGCAAGTGACCACTGAACTCTCACTTCTCGAGAGACCTGAAAGCGTTAATGCCCTTCTTTCTCTTGTAAGTCGTTGGCATCACAGATGGGTTTTTGCTCGACACTGGATCCAAGAGACTTCTGTGTGTGCATCCTGATATTAACACAATGGATTGAAATCATATTTACGGTTTTCTTTTTCAGAGGAGGATGGGAGATGGGGGAGTTGAATGCTTTTAAGCAGTTTTTCAAGAAACAAAAGGCTACATTTTTGAAATGCCAGCTATTACCAGTCCGCAGTTCAGACTCTAGGAAGACTCACTAGCGCTTGCTCAGGTCCCTCCCTCCCTGGAAACAGTGTAGGAATTACACTCTGAGATGTGACTGTTGAAACAGACTCAAAGTCAATGTGCACAATTAGTTACCACAACAGTGGTTAATGTGCCCTGAAGTATTCCCAGCTCCCCTCAGGCCTGGGGCTTGATGGTTGATATTCAGATTTTCTTGATAAATGTCTTAGATGCTTTGCTTATACCATTTCCCCAAATCCTTCTGGGTTACAATGCATGTGTTTTCCCTCTTCATGTAGATGTAGGACCGGATGGAAGAAGGAAAGCCTCAGAAGGCTGTCACATTACAGCTGTGACGGGTTTAAATAACGTCCTAGCCTGTTATAGCTAAAAAGGGCTATAGTAATCATCTCCCTGGAGTTCAACCCACTCATTTTATAAATGAGGAAATGGAGGCTCAGAGAGGTAGAGTCAAATGACTCTACCAGGGTCACACAGCTAATTAGTGGCTGAGTCCAAATGCAAGCCCAATTCCCCTGAATTGAAATCCTGTGCCGTGTCTGTATCAAAGTGGACTGCTTCTCTTGCATGTCCCTGCTGCAGTGGGAAGGACTGATTTCTTGTTTGGAGTCACCCGAAGGCCTGATTCTCCTAGCATTACCCCAGGCCATGCCCAACTGCTTCTCCAGGCCTCTGCTCCAGGGAGGGGTAGATTTTCCACATCTGCCCCTCTTTTTTATTTGTTTAATTTTTATTTGTTTATTTATTTATTTATGGCTGTGTTGGGTCTTCGTTTCTGTGCGAGGGCTTCCTCTAGTTGTGGCAAGCGGGGGCCACTCTTCATCGCGGTGCACGGGCCTCTCACTATCGCGGCCTCTCTTGTTGCGGAGCACAGGCTCCAGACGCGCAGGCTCAGTAGTTGTGGCTCACGGGCCTAGTTGCTCCGCGGCATGTGAGATCTTCCCAGACCAGGGCTCGAACCCGTGTCCCCTGCATTGGCAGGCAGATTCTCAACCACTGCGCCACCAGGGAAGCCCTGCCCCTCCTTTTCTGACAGCATTGCCCTCCGCTGTCCTGAAACTCTGAGCTCTATGCTACCACACATGCTCAGGGGACTCCCAGTGTGCCTGTGACCCACCGCTGCCCTCGTTACTCTGAGTTCTATGTCCTACAGTTCGGTTGGTTTTTGCACCTTCTATGTCAAGACTTCTCCCTTCTCCATCTCATTCCCTTGGGTTGTGCTCTGTTGTGACACTAGAGATGATGGATGATGTGTTGTCACCTGCCCAGGTCATGTACTTGCCCTTGAGCAGCACCTCCAGCAAAGACCCAGAGGAGTGACCACCATCCTGGGGGCTGAGTACACCATGGACAGAGGGTGCAGAGGTGAGGATTGTTCATAAAACACCCAGACGTTTCCCTCTGTGTGCAGCTAACCGCAGCTCTGCAACGCTCAGCCAAGGAGTATCAGCCCTTCTTGGATGTGCCAGGCACTGTGAGGACCCCGATGTGAAAATGATACGGTTCCTGCCGTTATGAAGTGCACAGAAGAACAGGGCGACGTGAAAAGATACTAAATCGCAGTCCCGCAGAGAGTGGCGTAACCACAGGGCTGGTCCCCTGCGGGGGTCAGAGCGAGCTTTGTATTCGAGGTGGTGGTTGGATTAAGCCTTAAATGACAGTGAGGATCTTGTTGACTTCTCTGCGGGGTTTGGGGATGCTGAGGAAGGGTTGGGGTGGGTACAAAGGGACAGGTATTGCAGGGATGAAACAGCATGGGCAGAGTCAAGAGTCAGGAAGACATAAGACTGCTGGGTAGGACAGAATGATGCCCAATAGCCTTGTCTCAAAGTGACTCTCGCCAGTGTATTGACACAGTGTGCTGGCAAAGCAGGCCTTCGTGGAGCGAGCCTAAAGGCAAGCCCACACCCCCGTCTGGAGACACAGCCCCTCACACCTTATCTCCCCACAGGCCTCCTCCCCCCATTCCAGCCCGGGCCACTCTTGGCCTCTGCTCTGACCTTGTGCTTTCGTCCTGTCCTCACTAGTGGCCCCTCTCTTGCATCTGGCCAGATGGTTCTGTCCTTCCTTCTGCCTCCCTAGCCTTGACTCTTCCTTTAAGAGTCCAAGTCCTCCCTCCTCCTCTGTGAAATCTTCTCTAAACACTTCGTAATGGGTGGAAGACTCTCACACCACCAACTTGGTCTACAAAAACTGCCCATTTCATAATTTTCTTTAAATCAAATAAAATCTGACTCTAAGCTGCTGTCTGCCCAGAATAATGGTAAATTCAATCTCAGTGATTATTTCTCCTCCTTCCTGGGGGTTCTGAGTCTCCCTGTAGCTGGAAAAAGGAGGAGGAGCCTCTGGTTTTCAATCCACCATGCTTATTTCAGATCTATTCTCTCTCCAAGCCCATGTCCTCCTGGAGGGTGGGTGACTCTGTCACTCTCAGGCTTTGCAGAGCCTGCAGGACCTAGACTCGGGGTGGGGGGGGTCCCACTGCCCAGGGTCCAACCTTCCTGGGGAGACCACACAGCTGTTCTTCTCTGAGGTCCTGCACTCCTGGCAGTGGGGCATGGGTCTCTGCCTTCCCGGGACTTGCTAGCATCCTCCTGGTCCCAGTCTTGGAGCCACCCCTCCTCTCTCTAGCTCCCTCAGAGCTACTCACTTCTCTCTGTGCCCCAGGAATTTGCAATAACCCCTTATTTATGAATTTAGGCTTTCATGGAAAACAAGAAGAGGGGGCACTTCAGAATCATCAGCTTCCAACCTGCTACACAAATCTTCCAGAGCCAAGGGGGCACCCAGAGCTTGGCTCCCTTCTCAGGAGAGGTGGGAGTTTGCAAGAGAGAGGAGAATGCACAGAGAATGAAACTCAAACTCAAATTAAATGTCAATAAGTTGTCTGGATCACAGTCCTATCCATCTTTTGAATTCTAGATTTAGACAAGTTACCTGCCTAGACTAACTCTCCCTGCCCTAGTTTCCTCATCTATAAAATGGCAATAATATTAATAATTACTTCCTAGGGTTGTTTAAGAATTAACTTACTTAATACCTGCAAGTTACATAGAACAGTACCTGGATGATAGTTAAGCTCTTACAAATTGTGAGCTGCTTCATTAGTTATTATCCGTTTGACCATTGACATGCCATAGAGGACTGATAATGATTTTATTATGAGATTGGTGGTAAGCATGCACACACGATTAAAACCCCTTGCCCACTGCAGTGCTCAATACATTCTCGCTGATTCTGACTTGACAGAAGGAGCAAGATTTGTCCCACGGATCCCAGAGGAGAGTCTGCGCCCTGAATAACTATTCCAACTATTGCTCACCATATGTCCACAACCAAAAAAAATAATTTTGGAGGGCAGGAAATGAGCACACATGTGCACGTCTGCAGAGAGTTGCCTGCTGAAATCGACACGAAAGACATATTTACCACTGAGGCAAATGCCTTCATGTGTTTGTAAGTGGCTATTTCTGAACACCCAAAAGGGAAGAAGAGAGAAGCCAAATTCAAATGGCATCATGTGTTTGTTATTTTGGAACAAGGTTACTTCCTATTAATTCACTAATAGCTTCCCTTATGCCTGGAACACTTTAAGGGGGAGAAATGAAGTATTTAAAGGTATTTTAATGATCATGAAAGGCACAGGCTTAATAGGACAGGAAACTATGGTTCTCTTTTTAGTCCCAGAAGGAAAACAATAAGTCTGTAGCTTAGCCTTCCCTGAAGAGTCATAAACTGGACTGCAAAGAGGCAGCCCCTGGAGATACCCTCTCTGGGTCTCTGCGGCCCCTTAACTGTGGGTCTGTCTGCTTAGGTTTTCCATGTGCTTATTAATTAATGATCACCGCACTGTTCTTAGGTAGCAGCAACTTGCACGGGGTTCTGGGAGAAGCCGTTTCCCCCTCTGGCATGCAGGGATAGGGACCATCCTGAACAAGCTGGCATATTTAGTCCCACGTTTCCTGCTGGCTTCCCAGCTCTCCGTGGCCGGGTCCCCTACTTTCCAACTCTGTCTTCTATTCTTTACCTATTCAAACACAGAAGTCCCCCATGCTAGTACCCACCCCCCTCGCTTCTACCATCAGCATCCCATGACTCTCATTATTTGCAGTAACCATGTTCTCTAAAATCACCAGAATACTGAATTAGTGAACACTGAACCCTTGCTCCTAGGGGAAATTCAGGGTTAGGTTCCTGTGAGCCTCTGGTCCTAACATTTTTGTCAACTAATAAACACATAATCTTGTTATGCGTGTTTCTGTTTAAAGATACCTTAAAAGCAGCCTACTGGGCACTCTGGGCTTAATCAGTGACCCAGGGCTTAATGGAAGAGACATCTCAGGACGTCAGGCCCTGGGGTGCTCTCACCTCCACTTTAATTCCCTCTGTTCCAGCTTGTGGACCACTGTGAACCCAGAAGCTTTCCTGCATGGAGTTCTAGGTGTTACAGATATTAATTCTACTGAATACATTTCCTCACTTCCCATATATGTGTTGCAGCCCCAGTTTGATAAGATAGTCTGACCCTCAAATCTGGTCTTTGCCTTTGCTAGAGGCATCCACTGCCACTCTCACTTCTGGTCTGAAGCCTGCTACAGTGAACCCCACCCATCATATTGCCCTATGTCCTTCCTTTGACATCTCCCTCTTTGGAATGGAATTTTTTTTTTTTAAAGTGCTAAGTGTGTATTTTTCATCTCCTGAATTCCTTTCATCTCCAGAATCACTTGGCTCTCTTCATTAAATAGAAACATGCATGGGAACTATAGAGAGGCCCTCAAGCCAGCATGTTAAGGACACGTGTTACAGACATCATGTGGAGGTCATCAGCAGGCAGTGAGCCTGGATAGCATCAGCCTTTATTCCTGACAGCTCCTCCAATGGCCATTCCATGGAAAGCATGAGCGAGAGGAAGAGTATCCAAATAGTACAAGTCCATATGAGATGACATAATCATGGAAGGCTCAACCTGGCTTATAGGAGACAGGGCATAGCAAAGAAACCAGGATTGAAATATAATCAGGAGAACATTTAGCAGATGACCAGAAGGCTATAAATATGATTGTGTTTTAACAGTTATCACCTTTCGTGGCAGCATTTGTCTCCAGGTTCTTAAAAATTATCACACCAGACTCACTGGTGGCTTCTCCAGGAGAAATCACAGTGCTTTTCCAAGTGAGTCCTTCCACTGGTTTCGTGAGTTTATCCCACTTGTGTTGTAGTTGCTTAATCTCCAGCTGGCTCTTTTCTCTATTTCCATTTTCCGCAGCCCCTTCATCTTACTTTTTTTGTGCCTTTCCCCTCCACTCCACTATATCCTCCTCCTTCATCCCCTCTTGCACACAGGGACGTATACATGTTTTGGATTAGAACCCAAAGCTATTATCCTCCAAATGTGCGAGAGAGAAATTGCCCACAAATGGCCTTGGGTAGTGCTTTCTTTGGGGCCACATTTGTGAAAGTACATGGCCTATTCTTAAGCTTGAGAGGAAATACTAACTGGGAAAGTTTTGTTGTAACTCAGGAAGAAACAGTCTTTGTAAGCATGAGACCATCTTCACAGGGCGGTCTGAAGAATATTCTCATCAACGTCCCCAGAGAAGGAATTTGAAGGATAGAATTTCTGTCCATCATTGGACAGAGTGAGAAATGGAAGAGCAGGGACAGCCGGTGATTTCTCAGACTCACATAGAATGGCAGAATAAGGGCTCAGATCCAGGACTCTTGTCTCAAAACCAGGCCTGACCAAACACAGCTTAGCCTGCGTGTGTTACTGTGCCACTGACCAACTTCCGGCCTAGACGGAGCAGCCTTTGCTCTTTGCCAGTTCCAGACAACTAACCCTGCTCTGGCCAGAGACCCTCACATGTTCCCTCTTTTGATGGCTCCTAGGCCCCATCATTCTGTGACCAAGAATGCCCCTCTTCCTAGTATCAGGGTACCTAGATAGATGCAGAAATCAAATTCTGGCTCAGTAAACTGAGCCTTAGCAGATGTGGTGCCTTCTGGGAAATCAGCCTGTGGAGGGGCTAATGCAGTTGGATTAGAGAGTGTGCCTCTTTTTAAGGTATATTCCCCTAAATACAGTTTCATGCTGCAGGAAACCTTTTTTCTGACAAAGTGCTTGCCTCATCCCATTTCCCTCCGGCCTCTGTTTTCTTAATTTTACACTGAAGGATCAGTGTGCCTGGGAAACATCCATCTCCCCTCGCCTCTTCTTTTGCTCACCTTCTCAGAGACAACAAGGTCTCCCTCCTTCCCACAGGGGTGGTGGAAAGGTCGGGGGTGGGGGGAGGTACACAAACTGATTTATCTCAGCCTGTCAGTTGTTTGGAGGACATCAGTGATGGCGGGGTCTGCTCCTCTCCAGTCATCGCCAGGCTCCTAGCAAGAGCTCCGCCCTTCATTAAGAGCACACAGTGCCCCTTGAGGATGACCACCACGCTCATTGTCTGCTTTCCAACACAGCCCCAGGACAGGGTCTGGAGCCCCTGCTTCCAGGCAGCGTCCTATCAGAGCTGAGCAGGGAAGCAGCTGAAAACAAATCCTTCCCTTCTGGAAGGGTACTTGGTGGTATTGGTGCCATGCTGGAGAATTTCATTTTGGGTATAAATGAGAAGCAAGCATTACAAGTGACAGTTATAGCAAATCAGAGTACAGTGGATGGTTCCAACCTTTATGCACATTGTGTGTCATAATAAATGGCTCTTTAGGAAAGACAGCGTGTGCAGAGTCAGATGCACAGGCTGCAGCTCTGCAAAGGAGTGCGAGGAATCGCCATTGTAAAAGCAGAGCATGGCCAGAGGATGAGGTCACCTCCAGCTCAAGCCCTCAAATCTCTTCCCTCCATCCTCTAGCAAACATGGCACACAGCATGACACTGGGTTCATTATTTCTTAATGTCAGAGTTAAGGGAGATTGAGTTGCATATTGATTGCAACTTTGGAACAGGGCCGGATGGGGAAGATATTGCCAGGCCTTGATCTGTTTTTCAGCATCTCTAGGGTGAGAAGGTCAAGGCTTACACAGGTTATGGACTGCAGTCCCCTGATGGCCAGCAGGAAAGCTGATCACATGCCATGTTTTAGCTTTGAGGAAGCCAAACACAGGGATTCTGTGACATAGTTCAGGTTCTCAGCTAAGTGACTAGCAAAATCTGATTTCTGAATCTTGGTCCACTCAGAAGAAAAGGCTGGGTTTCCCATGAGTGGAGGCTGTACTCTATATCAATATATATTTGCTCACCATTCCCAAAGATTCTATCTTCTGACTCTACTTAATCAGTAACACTAAGGGCCAAATATGCCTGTATCCATCCCTCTGGATTTGCTTACCTCAGAAGAATTTGATGATTGGAGAGGTCTGTCAACATCATAGACAAAAATGGTCTAACATATCATAGTCATAGTGATCTATGTATTTAAACTACATTTCTTCATAGAACTCGGCATTTCTTTCAGGGTTACTTCATGAGTCTCCAGGATTCTAAGGGGGCCTCAGTTGTGTCCCCAATAAGGATGGAAGAAGGAGGATTGTTTAACTGATTCAGAGGAAGCACACCCTTAAAGACAGTACTACCCTTATCCAAGATCTAAATACAGTGACTACAAGCTGGGTGATTGTTGCTGACATAAAAAGGCCCAGAGGTGTTAAGGAACTGGTCCGGAGTTTCATGGTTAGCTGGTTTCTTTACCTGCTCTGGGACTCAGTGCCCTGCCTTCAGCATCTCCACTGGTTGAGGGAGGAACTCAGAGTTCCTCCACCCAAAATATGAGCCTCAGAAGAAAGAACATCCCAGTGGCTTCCCAGAGAACTTGTGCTATTGAACTTGAATTCTAGGTTAAAGTTGAGCACACAGGAGTCTGCTCTATTTTCAGTTTCAGCCTTAGTGAAATGACTAGTGACCCTGGGGGTGGAGTATCCTAAAAAGCAAGACTGATAGTAGGAGGGTACAAACTTTACAGTAACGGGCCAGATAGACTGATCCACGTGCCTCTGCTGTTGTAGGGGAAACTGGTGGGCTGGATTTGACACAGGAGCCATAGTTTTCTGACTCTTGGGTTATACTATCAGGTTGAGGTAATGCACTGATTTCCATTCAAAAGCAGTACCCTCTGCATCATTGAATGGGGACGCCAGTATTTTTTCCAGGTGAATTTAAAGGCGTGGAAAAGAGAAGGTAGGATTGTTAAAGAATAGCACTGTTGCTTTGTAAAACGCTACTACTGCTTTGTACAAAATTATTTTCTTCTCTCACTATATTAATTGAACATGTACCTACATAAGTAGACTCTGACATCAATTCCAAACCCATGAGTGCAAACACAGATGCACACACAGATATACAAAGGCTTGTACAATACCAGATGTGTGTTCCCAAACACATCTGGGTGGACATGAGCATATGCACCGAAAACTCTCAGAATCCATCTGACACGATTCCCATATTGGGTATTTCAACGAACTCTTTACAATCACAACTATGCTTAGAGAGGCCTCAGATACCCACACTCTTTACCTGGTTTCCTTTGTCACCTATTCTTGCTGCTAAGAAACCTGAATAGTGACACCAGCAGTAGCACGGTTCTGTATAAAAAGGTAAAAACTCCTTCCCATTTTCACCCTGGTCTTTTTCCTCTCCCCCCCTTGCCGGCAGGCTGCCCTGAGTAAAGCCCAAGAAGCAGCAGCTTTTTCACTTCACCCTCTGTGCACATGGCTGAGGTCCCAGCGCAGAGAACCTTCCTTCTGTGGGCTCAGAGCTGCAGAGGAGATTGACTTTTAGACTCCAGCACAAGGTTTTCTACTTCTGTGGACTATCTACATTGTGTCCCTTTTCACAGAGAAGGACTAGGGCAAGCTTCAGGGTCCAAGGTGCTCATTCCGTTTCCAAACCCATTTTACAGTTTACTTAGGGCAGGAAACACCAGTTGCCATGAGAGCCTGCTTGATTTCTCCTGTAGGTTCTGCAGACGAGGAGGAAGCACAGTGGACAGAGTTGGGTGGTTTTTATTCTAGAATTAATTCAAGGATTTTGTCCCCAGTCTCCTGGCCACCCCAGGAATGAAGAATTTAAAAGGCTGCAAAAAAGTGTTAGGGCATGGTGATGGTCTTGAGGGCTGGAGTGTCCTGGGATTGAGGCGCTGGGGTGGGGCAGGGGCACAGCAGTGTCCTAGCAGCACTCTCTGTGTCCCTTTACTGGGTGGGAGAGGAGGAGGAGCCTTCTTGGCACAGGTGGACACGTCAGCTGAGTCACAAGTGAGTCCCAGGTGACTCTTGGGGATGCTGGCAGGGGAAGGTAATAAACCAGTAAGGTCCTGCTGAAAGTGTGGTGGCAAAGTTTTGTGAGCACAGAGGGGAGAGGTGTGGGATTTACCAGTGGTCCCTTCTGGGTGACGGATGGGGCTCAGCTGAGAGCAAGTCTCTGCTCGAGGTTCTCATCCTTATGAGATAATTTGCAACCTTTAACACCCATTTCTTCCCTCAACATAAAAGTGCTATTGAAGAAAACCCCCAAGTTTAGTTCCATTGCTATGCAGTCAATGCCCTTAAGCCAGCGTTTGCTAAACTGGGCTAGACTTTAGAAAGTCTCTGAATGTCCTGAAATTATATGCCACATATAAGAGAATTTTTCTATGTGCCTATATGAGTTTGTGTGAATGGGTGTGGGTGGGTCCATAACTTGGAGCAAATTCTCAGGAAATCTGTGATGTCCACAAGATTAAGAACTATTTCTGAAGCCAAAAGAACCTTGCCCTAGTGGTTAGACTTCGGGCGCCATGGTGGGTGGGTGTAGAAGCTACTGTGAGCTAGGTGCTCCTCACTGCCCTTCATGGACAATCTCACTCCCACTGCCCTGCAGGTAAGGCAGGAGTGGGTGATAGGATGCCCAAGTCACCAAAGGGCATGATGCTTCGTAGTAAATAAGGAGCTCATCTAACTTTCCAGATCTGTGGTCTGTGATGGCAAAGCTAAAACTAAATATGTGTTCCAGCTGGGTATGAAATATCTTCACCAGCTGGGTATGAAATATCTTCACCCTTTTGCAAGATATAGAAACAATAATAATAGCTTTGGTTCTAAGCACCTTGCCTGTATTAACTCATGTAATTCTCATAGCCACTTTATGAAGTAAGTCATGAGTTAATTCCCCTTTACAACGTAAGGAACAGAGGCACAGGGAGGTAGGTAACTTGTTCAAGTTTACTCCACTAAGGAAAAAAGCCTCCTTTCATACGGTTCGACTGGCAGTTGGCATGGAAAGGGCTTTTTGCACAGGTCCTGGGCGAAGCCAGCTCTTCTCCCAGGGAAGCCAGGTCCCTCCTCTGTCTCTGGTGCCAGGCTGGGCACACATTCCCACCCACACAGGAGCCCATTCTCACATGTAAATGTGCCTTTCAAGAGCACACAGCTCCTCTTTCCTCTCTCTGACCTTCCTACCCATGGCTGCATCCCTGGTGGCTTGGCGTGCCAGGTCCCCGGCCCGAATAATCTAGCAAGAACACACACTTTGCTGCCTGCCAGAGTCCCTGCTTGGACCTGCTGACTCCCAGTTTGGGATGCCGTGCAGAACCAGGTTTGGAACCTGGCTCACCCTGCCTGCTGCTTCTGGTCAGGCTCAGCCAGAGGGAGCGTGGTGGTTTCTTCCCTTCATAAGACCTTAGCGTAAGAGGACATCTTTCTGATACTGCCTAATTTGTGTTAGATTTTTCTTCCTCTTTCGGGACTCATAAGGAGATGTTAGTAAGAGGAAGTTCAGGAGAAGACAGTGGGGGCGTTCGTTTCGGGGGCAGTGTGGGTGTGTTGGGAGGATGGGCTTCCACCACTTGCCAGAGGTGTGATGGCAAGTTGCTTTACTTCTCTGAACCTCAATTTCCATTTCTTTAAAAGAAAAAGTAAGATGAATAATAGTTACTCTATAGGTTGTTGGAAAGAGTGAACGGGATCATAACAGATGAAAAGATGACGGCGTATCCATGCTTAGCACCATTCCTGAGATGTTGTCAGCACTGAGTCCAAGATTGCTGTTCATTATTGAGGTGCAGAGAACGAGAGGTCAGTGCAGGCTGGAGAGTTCAGAATGGGATTTGTAGGTCTGGATATTCACCGAGGTGAAGGACAGGATTCCAGAATAGGGAAAAGCCAGAGACAAAGGCACATAGGTGGTGTGGGAGATGGTATGCTGGGGATAGAGGTTCCTGCAGTGGTGGGTTCATTGGGCAGCAGGACCAGGTGTGATGGGAATAACAGATGGAGGTTTTTTAATTGGTGATGCAGTTGAGGTCTTTATTACCTAAATGATGGTCTTTGTTAAGTAAATAATTGAGAATTTATTCAAAAAGTTTCTGAACAGAATGGAAATGTGGTAAACTGTTATTAAACGGTATTTGAGAAAGGTTAGACAGGAGTGTACAGAAAAGATATATGGCAGAGACTGTCATGAATTCACCAAGGCCATTTTGCTTTTCCTTCTGAGCATAAAATTAGACTAAATTTCCCAGTCCGCCTTGTGGCAAAGAGAGGCTGGGTGACAGAGTCCTGGCCAATTAAGAATTAACGGAAGAGATATGCACCACTGTCAGGCCTGGGCCATAATGTGTGATCCTACACATTCACTTTCTCATCTTCTAGCCAGAAGCTGAAGATCTGACAGAAAACTTCAAAATTCTGGGGAATGGTGCTGCCACAAGTTGCAAGGAGCCTGGGTCACTGAATATGTGGATCAGAGCCCCTCTGTCTTTGGTGCCTATTGGACTTTATGTGGGTAAGAAATAAACATCTACTGTGTTAAGTTACTGAGAGTTTGGGATTGTTTGCGATAGCAGTTAACTTACACCGACTAATACAGGTTGGGATAGAGAGAGACCAGCAGAGAATCTGGAGGCTGGTGCAAGGATTCAGATATGAAATGATAGAGGTATGATTTGGTAGAGATTGAAGTGAGAATAAGTGAAAAGTATTCCGTTGGGCAGATTCACATGACTTAGTGCCTATTTAGATGGGGACTCTGTGTGTGTGTGTGCGTGTGTGTGCGTGTGCGTGTGTGTGCGTGTGTGTGTGATGCCTGTGATTTCTAGTCGAGTGACTAAGTATGGTAGTGCCATTGACATAAATTAAGATATCAAGTGATGAGATAGGTCTGGGAAAAATGATGATGAAATGTATTCTATTTGTGGTGGATTTGAGGTAATGGTACAAAAGGAAGTATCTAGACAAGGATTTCTCAACCTCGGTACCGTTGATATTTTGGGCCCAGTACTTCTCCGTTGCGTGGGCAGCGGTCCTGTGCACTGCGGGATGTTTAGTAGCAGCCTTGGCCTCCACCCGCTAGATGTGCCCCTCCAGCCTCTGCCGGTCATGACAGCCCATAAGGTCATCATGTCCTCATGTCTCCAGACATTGCCAACTGTTCAGAGAGGCAGAGCAAAACCATCCCTGGTTGAGAACCACTGGTCTAGAGGGAATTGGAGGTGTTCATGGGTCTGAACGGCCTAAGTTCTGTGAAGAACCCTGTGTAATCAGGACACTTCAGTTCTCCTGCAAGGCTCAGATTTCCAGAAGTTAGCAACTCAGTACAGTCCCCATGGAAGCTGTCTCCGGGATCTCAGGCCACATTTTGATGAACCCTCCTGTGGTCTGTATTCTGGGCTTCGGAGAGGATGAAAGGGGCGAAGACGTGGGGGACGTATGATTGGACAGAGGGATTCAGGAAAGCCACAGTGAGGACCAAGCAAGGCTTCCCTTCCAGCATCCCAAGGCAGGGGCAGTGAGGTCTCTCTCAAGCCCAGGAGAGGCCCAGGATCTCTGAGGCATGTGTGTTTCCTTCAGTATATTATCAACTGAGCTTGTAACAAAGCTTTCCAAATGGAATGAGAAAATCTCCCGGATGGCAACTGGCAGCATGGTTTGGGAGGATTCCCTTTTCATTTCCTATGTTTTATGATTTTTTTCTTCTGCTTTTCAAAGAGCATTTTTACAAGCTAGTATTCTATATTGCTCTGCCTGTACTCCGAGAAAAGATAAATATTTTCAATGTGTTTTCTGAGGCATATGTTCCCATTGAGAAAATGTATCCCTTATGGACATAGCTATTTTGACCTCATTAGCTGGGTAGATCAGAGGGAATTTGACAAACAGGCCCCAGTATGCCCAGGAAGCCTCGGTTGGTTTCCAGGGGAGCTGGGGGCTTGGCACCACGGGGGGTGCACATTTGGGTTTCCCAAAGGGCTGCAGCAGGAAGCCGAGGGGAGCCTAGTGAACAGGTTATAATGAAAGAGGCCTGGGAAAGTGACCTTGCTCCTAGTTCCTAACTCCAGAGTCCCACTTAGCGGGAGTGGTGAAGAGAGATGGGAGAGCCGGCTCACAGCTCTACAGAGGCTTGGGGACCGCCCCAGGGAAGCTCACACAGAATGCAAAACCTGCAGCAAGTAACTACGGCTCCTTTCTCCTTGAGAGGCATTGGGAAGGTTTCACTGGATGGAGGGTGACCAAGATCTTCCCAGTTTTAGCACCAAAAGTCCTACATCCCACAAACTCCTCTGTCCCTGGCTAACCAGGGATGGTTGGTTATCTAAACTGGGTGAATGGGACCAAGTATAAGCTGAGGCAATAGGGCAAAGCCCACTGCTCCCAATCTCCTTCACGACACCCCAAATGTTAGATATTCAGCCTTTGGGGTCTGTTGGCAACCCTGCATTATATTTTAGATATAGAATCCCGGTTTCAGCCTTGCTAGCTGGGTGACTTCAGATAAGTCACTTAACCTTTCAGCACCTAACTTTTCTCATCTGTGATTTTGGGTAATTATATCTACCTGCACAGTTGTTGCATGGACAAAATTAGGTTAGTGTATAGAAGACACTTGGCACGTAGAGGCTGTCGCAGCCTTATGTTATAGATGATAATAACACAATAATTATTATTACCATAATTAACATCTAGTTCCCAAGATCCTTTATTAATAGGCAGTAACTCCTGAGAAGGGTGATCTTGTAAGCCAACATCAGCTCACAAGCCAGGTCAGTTTCAATCCTCACCTTCCTTGAATTGCCCATAGCTTTTACACAGTTGATAAAGTGTCATGAAACACTTTCTCTACTTGACTCCTGAGACATCACTCTCTCTGCTTTCTTCTTTTCTCCGTCTCTTTTAATAGATCTTCCTCAAATCTTTAACCTCTCTACATATTGGAAGCCCCCATGTTTTAGTCCTTTGAATTTCTTGTTTCTGTCTGCCTCCTCATTCTTTTAAGATGATCTTTTGACTTTAAATACCATCTTGACACTGAACTTCTGAATTTACATCTTAATCCCCAGCCTCTCCCCTTACACGTAGCATCATAGATTCAATTTATTCTCACCAGTAGATATGAGAGTCCCCTTTGTTTCACATCATTGGCAAAACATATATCGTCAGATTTGTATTTTTCTTCCCTCTGATGAAAGGGAAATGTACTGCATTATTTACTCCTTGTCCATCGTTCTATCACCTAACGCCATTTCTGGCCCTTGAAGTCACTCTCACTCTCAAGCCTCCTTGCTATGAGACTATGTTCTGTATTGATGTCTGAGACTCTCGGATGCTTGGGGGCGACTTTGCGGTATTTCCTTAAAACACAAAATACTGAGGCAAAAAGAGCAGCTTCCTCTTGTCTAGAGGGCAGGACTAGAACCATTATATTTACTCCAATTCTGTCCAGGGACATTGCCTATCTTGATATATTTATCCTTTATTTATTTTATATTTTATTTTATTAATTTTTAAAAATTAAGGTGTGATGATAAAATCTTATACCTGACTTTAAACTAATACACAAGGATTTGGTCTAAATCATATGATATTGCTCAAAATTTTACCATCATCATCATTTTGCAGTTATTTTGCAAATGCCTGAGTATCTTAAGTGATTTATGGAACAAGGTGGGGATATAAATAATGAATAAATAAGTACCTCTTTATACTTATGACCTATCCTTTTGAATAACATTAGAAATAGTAAATATTGTTTCTTTGAGGGTGAATATAAATTTGGAAATAATGAAATAGTGACACTTAATTATCAGTTTAACTTTCTGTGTGACCTTGGACAGGTTACTTAACCTCCCTGAACCATTTTTACTGATTTGTAAAATAAAAGGGTAGTATTTTCCAATCATCAAGGGTTTTCTCTTATAGTCTATAGTATAGAGGACCGTTTGGTTATCTGATAGCTTAAAGATTTTTATTGATCCCGTATTGTTATTTGTGTATTTCTCTCTTTGGTAGATGAACATAAGTATGGGTCTGTGTGTGGTGCACATAAGTATATATGTGTGTATGACAGCTGAGGATTATACGCTTGCACAATCAAAGACTATGACTTTGAGATACCATCTCATCCAGTTCCTGTCTTCAAACCAAAGCATATCCAAAATTACCTAAACTGATAGAGGACTAAACTATTTTGAAATTCACAACAACTCTTGGAGTTTTTTGTTTTCATTTTTGTTTTTAAGAAATTCTTCTCAAGATTAAAATAAATCTCTCTTGTAGTCCTCTAGTCACAGGCAGCCTTGTTCTCCTTGGAGATAGGTAGACACACACAATGTGAAATACCAAACTTGAAAATGTGAGTTTGCACCCATAATATACCTCTTTAAGCAGAGGCCAACATGAAGGGATGATAAACATCTGGTAAACATAAGAACAGCAAAAACTTCCCCTTGCAAAAAATAAAAATAAGTCAGTCTCTGTACCTATCTACCTATCTATCTATCTATCTATCTAATCTATCATCTATCTATCTATCATCTATCTATCTATCATCTGTCTATCTGTGCATCTATCTTAGCCTGAAGAACAAATAGGTAGCATTCTCCTCTGACGTGCCTGTCCCATTGTTATGTTAGTCGTTTCTGTCTTCAGAGGCAAAGAGATGTCAGAGGCAGTCATCCGTGCTAATACTAGACATACCACCAAACAAAAACTCACACGGAAGTGTGAATTTGAGGGCCATTTAACACTGTAAATTTCCCCCTTGTATAACAATTATGGAAACATGCATGCTAATTGACAATGCAGTGCGGCACTGTGTGAATGTGAGCAGTGTTCACTCGTCCTCATAATTCCTCTTTTTATGGCCGGCAGTGAGCCTGTCCAGAGGATGTCGTACCCAGCCCTCTTATGCAGGAAGCTTTCTCCCAGCTGAATATTGTCCTATATTCCCCATATGTGTACTCATACTGTTTGGACCAGTATCTGGCTCATTGTACCTGCAACTTGAGTTTTAGTCTCCAAATGCATGATGCCTTATTCCTTGGTTTGTGCGATGGTTTTTATTTTATTTTACTTCCCCCATTTAGTTATTCCCACCTGGGGTAGTTAAGGAATATTATTATACTCAAGAGAGGAGTCTATGACCTTAAGTTATTTGGTTCCCTAGCAATGGTGGAAATGGACTAAGTTTCCGTACAAAAATCACTTACCGGGAGCTGGAGGGGTATCCACAAGGACACATTCTTTTAAAAAGCCTAAATGAATCCTGTTTATACTCACCAGGATGCTAATCCCTCCTAAAGAACTGTATGCTGTCTCTGGGGAGTCCAAAGAGAGATAAGGCCAAAGGCTGGTTACTGCAGGCTGACCACTTGGGTCTAAATCCCGGTTCTGCCCTAATGGCTAGATGTGTGACCTTCAGGAATGTACTCACTCACTTCGAGTATCACTTTTCTCATCTGTAAAATGGGACACAATTTGAGTTGTTGTGATGATTCAGTGAGATAATCCAGGCAGAGCACTTTACAAGGTGCCTAGCATATGTTGAACACTCTTCCAAGAAACATTAAGGGACTTCCCTGGTGGCCCAGTGGTTAAGACTCCGAGCTTCCACTGCACGGGGCGTTGGTCAAGGAGCTAAGATCCCATGTGCTGCTTGGTGCACCAAAAAAAAAAAGAAAAAAAAGAAAAGAAACATTAAGGTGTCTTGGCAGGAATCTGGAAAGTGAGAGGAGGACTGGGGTCAGCCAGACGGTACTGAAATCCTAGTTTAAAATAAATAGCAGGCATGTTATCTCATTTGACCCTCATTCACATCAACCCTATGAGGATGGACCATGACACAGAGGCCCCCACTCCTCATTGCCAGGATGGCCCCAGCTGAGCCCCTTACATCCAAGAGCACCCACTCTGCCAGCATCACACAGTTGATTTGAGGATAAATGAGTGAAAACAGAAGAACGTGTTTGAAAGTTTTAAGTGTTGTATCCAGGTCATTCATATTTTAATCTAGGCATTGTGTATTGCATCTCATATCCTTAAAAGTCTTCAGGGTGCACAGTGTGGGCACTGAGATTATGTGTGTGAACCCAAGTGTGCACAGGGCTTTGAATTTGAGCTCCTACCTGTACTGACAGTAAGAGAAGTAGCAAAGATAAAGGTTGGTGATTGGAGTCCAAACTCTCTACTTAGGTTCTCCAGATTTGCCCCAAGGTTACCTCCCCAACAATGACCTTACGAAGCAAACAGCGCTTTTTAAAAAAAAGACTGATGCCATACAAAAGAGGAAAATAAGGAGACACATAAAGGAGGGTTGGGAATGTGAGGGAGAAGAAAGGAGAAAAGAAACATTGTAATTACTAGTGGTATTTCAAACTGATTTTAGTTACTATTAAATTAAAATTACAACTGGATGTGAGCTGACACTTTCTACCCCTTAACACGTTCTGGTGCACATGATAAATACTTCATTTAGTAGATTCAGAAATTCTTGATGAAACGTCATTAGCAGGCATGTCCTTACAACTGAGTGCTCACAGGTACAGATAAGAGCATCTCTGATGCATTTGGCGTTTTTAAAATTTTGTGCTTTTGTTTATTTGTTTAATCTCAAAACGCAACCACAGCCTCTTCTGTTTAACATCAGTCTTGTATCCCCTCCCTCCCCAATCCCCAGTTCTCTTTTTTGTACAGTGAGGTCTCAGGGGGTATGGCAGGAAAAAAAAAACTATTAGATTATAACATTTTATGGATTGTCAAGGCTCTAATGACATTGGCCACCTAACTGCAAGGTAAAACCCTTTGTGATGTCATATAACAGGTTGCCATGGGCTTGACAAACCTTTGTGAAATAAGCAAGGGAAAGGAGCTGAAAAATGCCCACAACACACATCTCTCCACCACACCCGAGAGTCTATCGCCACCCATGGACATCCCCTTTTTGCTTATTAGCCCCTGAAGGGCATTTTTAATATAAAATATATATAAAGTCTTCCCAAATGAGAAAGGTCTCCAAGTCTCCAATTTAATTGGAATGGAAAATGCTAACTAATTGGCATCAAAATTTGATTTGTGGGAGAAACCTCCTTTTTGTTGGAAACACAACAGTGTGTCTGGGAACACAAGCCCAGTCCTTCAAAAATCATCCGTGAGCGCCGCCGAGGAATCAATTAAAGTTGATTTGGCATATCTGCTTTTGACAAATATAAAGAACTCTCTGATTAGGCAGAGAAGAAAAGCAGCTTTCTCTTTCTTGCGCTCTCTTCCTCTCTCTTTCCTCTGCCTCTTCCTCTCTTCTCCTCATTTCCCTTTAAAGGCAGTAGGTGTCAGAAGGGGGTGGGTAGTGATATGCAAAACACGGCCTCCGTAACCAAAGTAGCCTGCAAAATTAGGTGTCAGCATGCAAAGCTTATTGATGTATGAATGTGGAAAATGAAAGGCGGCAGTAGACAGCCGGGGCTAAAGGTGAGACAGGCACAGCGAGAGCAGCTGTAGATCCACGTCAAGGTGTTGCTATATGAGCTCGGGTTTTTTCTGGAGGGCCACAGCCTAACAAGGTAAGCCTGGCCATGAAATGATGGAACAATACAATATAGGCACACACAGTGTGAATACCAAATAAATTGACATGGTGTCACACCTCCCCCTCCCCCCATACCCCTCCTCCTCCCGTACTGCCACCCCCCCTCCAAAGGATGCCAGTGTATTCATTAATAAATTCATATTCTGAGTTTTCAATAAAAGAAGAAAATGCAGTGTAAACTGGAGTTACTTAGTGACACCCAGCTCATTGCTTTTTATTGTTGCTTGCAGCTACGAAGCCTTCACAGTGCACTAGTAGAATTTATTACTGTCTGTCTCTGTAGCAAGTTGGCGAAGTGCGCCTTTTGAAGAAAATTGACCCACACTTCATGAATATGATGAAAAATGCCAATAACACTACAAAGACGAAGCTCTTGACATTACTCTGCAAAGAGCTAAAAGACAGTAATGAAAGTATTGCAATTACAAATCATTACCTCCTCTTCAGCCAATCGCCACCTTCCCTCCTCTTTTTTTTTGGACCACTCTCGAGCTCTGCCGGCTGCCCCAGGTGCTGTTTTGCACAGCATGATGGGAGACAATGGAGGGTGGGTGAAAGCTCCAACTGGCCTCTGGAAGAAGGGAAAAGGAGACAAGAGGAAAAGAATGGAAGGGTCAGAGGGAATGTGACAAAAGTGCCCCTCCTATTGCACCTGGAAAAAGAAGGTATAAATGAAAAGTTCTTAAAGCCAGTGGTCAGAAGGTCATGCCTTTATTGTGTGGCCTCTTCCATCTGAAAAGTGGACTAAGAACACCCCACCCACCTATTTTCTTGCTAGAACTGTTTCCTTCTGGTGGGATCTTTTTAGTCTGACTTAGGAAGAGCACTTTTAATCTTTTATCTTTTATTATATGCTAGAACTCCAATTCGGACATTGGCAAATGAATTATCAAAAATGTTTTTGATAAAAAACATATATTGGTGTGTTTTCAAGGTAAGAAAGTGGCCTATCTTCTTATCCTGAAGAAGGTGCTGAAAAAGTCTAAATGAGAGAGAGAGAGAGAGACTAACTTTAGACTATTAACTTTAGACTTTAATGTGTTGAAAGGATGAAGGCCTTTGTCCTTAATGTTTTGACAGCTTTCTGACATGCATCTTCTTCTGCATGGGCTTATACCGTTGAGCTTTAGAATCTTGTTTTGTTTTGTTTTTCAATTTATGGGGGCTGTGTGGAGGTAGTGTATGAATACATGCATTTCTTGACTCCTGTATGTCTGCCCTAGAAAGACAGCAGAATCATCCTCTGCTTCTGCTAAGATAGGAGGCTATTAAAATTTTTGGAATTTTATACAGAATATATGAAGTCAGAAAGAGAAGCAGGGAAGAAATTATAAAGAAAAGAAAGTGGCAGCTTCAGAAACCTGCCTGGGAGAGAGGAGAAACAGAAGAAGAACAGATACTGTGGTGTAGTTATTTGAGTTTGAGGTGGTCCTGCTGCCTCCAGATACCCTTTCCCAGCTCCTGCGAAAAGGTTCATTTTGCTCTCTGACGCTGCTGGAAAGCCTACTAATTGGAGATTAAGTTTGACTCCATAATACCCCGTTAGAAATGCAAATTTCTCTGGGAAGGATAGACTATAAATCATTTACACATTAGTATGAAATAGCTGCATCAGATTTACTTTCCTTCTAAAATCTAGCGAAACTTTTGATTTGTCATAGGACATGGAATATTTTGCATCATGCAAACTGAAGTGGGGAAAGGATAGAGACTAAGTCTAGGTGGATATGGACAATGTGGGGCTTAGAACACCCTGCAGGAATTGATTTTAGGGGAGAAGAGCAATAGATGGCAGAAGATTTTTCTAGGCGAGAAGGTGGAATTGGGGCTAAAATAACTTAGCCCATTTCAAAATGTCATATGAGGTAGCCCTTTGACCAGAAAATGGGGAGAAGGCACACTTTCTCTTCCTCTTTCTCCTTTATCTTATAGTAGATGTTCCTTAGCCCTTTTCCAGGACCCAGAATTTAGGTTAATTGAAACATTGTTGTGAATCAGCTTTCATTGTCTAGTCTGCGAGTCTGGGGACCCAAGTCATCAAAAAATCATTGTTTAGATGTCAGAATGCATTGTAGGATCCAAAATCCCAACTTATTAACTGCAACTCACACTCCCAGCATGGGATGGGTACCATGAGCTCTGGGGAATGGACTGGTTATAGGTGCCTGCTGGGTGGCCATGCCTGCCAGATGCTTGTGAGATTGAGAAACAACTATGGCCATTGTCCTTCCTTCAGGCAAGAAAATACATATATTCCAACAACTCTGAACTTATAAAGCTTTTATTTCATCTTTTTAAAAACCTCTTACATTTATTAACACGTTTGCTTACCTGATGATCTCATAGCTGAGAACATCCAGGTCCAACAATCCAGGCCTGTGGACCAGGTTATCACTAAGGACCTGAGGCAGGAATAATATTACCTGGCACTTACATCGTCACACCTCCCTACCATATCCATGGTATCTGTTACCAACAGACTAGTCATTTTCCACCAAGCCTCAGAATCCTTTCAGGGAACTCCTATTGATTGATCGAAGTTGGCATGCCAGAATAGACCTGTTTGTCATCCTTGGGCTTACCAGGTCATTCAGTGTCAGTACCCCTAGCAAACTATTCTCCCTGGGAATAGCAATTGGCCAATGAATCTCCTAAAGGGGAAACCAAGCCTCTGAGCGGTCAAGATAACAACATGAGATACCCATCTCTCATTCATTCATTCCTTCATTCCACATAAATACAGTGAGTGCCTATTAATTGCCTGGAACTCTTCTGGGCCATGTAGCTACATCAGTGAAACTCTCTAAGGTTTAACCATGAAGAAGGACCACGTGGCTAAGCTGTCTAATACATAACTGGGAACTGGCCTACCAAAGAGCAGGGCCATCTGGGTGGAAGATAGAACTAGATGGCGCCATCTTTCTTTACAGGACAACAGTGCAGTGGGAGGAACCTACAGAAGTAAATATAAACTAACACTGGGGCTCCTGACTAGACAGACTATGGATTAGTACTGCATGAAAGCTTTATTCTACATTTAAAAATGAGATTTGCAGTAAATTACTTGGCTAGAAAAGGACAGAAATGACTAGGAGAGTAGCAACCACTAAGAAATAGAACTGAGATGCATACATAAATACAAATATGACACAAACTGTATATCTGTAAGTATCCATGACGCTAAATTTGCCCAACCATCAGAAGATTTTGCATATGCTTTTCTACTTTCTGTGTGAGTCAAAACATGGCTTTTCTTGTAGAAAGAGTGGTAGAATGAGACTGGAAATGGAAGCCAAATGGGCTCCTTGAGGAAGGGGACTATGTTTGTATTGCTGGGTCTAGCATAGTGTCTGGCATATAATCGGTGCTCAATAGATAATGATTGAATCAGATTGTTCAGAACTCAAAGGAAACGGGAGTGTCTTCAAGGGTTGATTTTCAGGTCTAGTCTGCTAGACATCCTCAGGAAATTTGATAAATGGAATTGAATTTGATATGATACTAGAGTGCTTGCATGAAAGTGCAGGGACAGAGTAACTAAGTACTATAGACCCAGATTCTCAGTAAATATTAGTAGATACTCATAAATTTTGGTTTCTTTTCCCACTTCCTTTCATTCCTATTGGCCCAATGTGTGAATTAAGCTAACACAAGAGTAAGGTACTGTAACAAATAACTCGCCAAATTTCAGTGGTTGAACACACTAGAAGTTGATTTCTCACTAAGTAACAGTCCTATGTGGGTATTCCTGGTTGTCAGAAAGCTTTCCTCCATATGGGGTTAGATTTCTTCCATCTTTTGGATTTGCCATTCCTTATGGCTTTGGAGTCCTCCATAAACAGCCAGCAGACAGGGGAAGAAAGTGTTTCAGAGACCCAAAACTGAACTGCTCACATTCCGTTGGTAAAAACCTTTTCAGACCCCTCCTGAAGCAAGATGGGCTGGGAAATATGCTACCTGATGGGGCACCAACTTCCTAGTGAAAATTGTGCTCTGTGGAAGTGGACCAGGGATTTTTGGTAGACAGTTAGCCATCTTGCACACATAGGTAGGTGGTCAAGCAATGGCAGCTTCAAGTATAATATGCTTCAGCTCGTCAGATCTTCCCTACCCACTGCCGCAGATCAAATTTCACCATTAGTTGTCCTTTTAGTTTATTCTTCTTACAGCTCCCCACTCAAAATTCAAAAATGTGAGGCAGCAATAACACATTTAAGTAGTTCACATTAAGGAAGGCAGTCGAAGAATGCTGACCCTTGGCTTCATCATCAAAGAAAATAAATAGTAAGAGGCTGACTTTAGAATCTGTCTAGGGTCATTCTCAATGTCTAGGCCCCAGGTGGAAAGTAAGTCAAAAAGAGTCCTCAGTAGGCTGATGGAACCATTCAAGAGATGACATTTCTCCCAGTCCTGTCAGGTGGATGCTTCCTGATAAAACAATAGAAGGCTCCAAGGGAAACCCCTGCCGGCACTTTTGTCTTGGTGTAGCTCCAGTCAGAGGATCCTCTAAAGCACTTCCCAGGGTCTCTTAACGTCTAGAGGCAGCAGTGTTTTCCAATTTTCCAGCATCCTTTGTCCAGTACCATCTTCCTCCTCTTCTGGGTGTTTAGGGGCTGTCTTAGTAGGAAAAGTGTAAAAATCCGATGTGAGAAGTGCAGTAAGTGGGCTTGGTGTGAGAAACTTCTACAGGTGGCAGAAGTAAAAGGCCATCAACAAGGGTGTCAGACTGGGGCTCCTTTCAGCCTGAAACAGTCATCTCTGTCCTTCCTCATACTCTCTTTGCCAGTGTGATCTGTGTTAGAATTGTCACTCAAAACCTATGGAGACAGTCTGATTCCAGCTTTGGGGCGTTTTCATGGGTTCATTAGGTTTACATACTTCTTGAACTTGGGTTTGCTGTTAACATTCTGATTGGTTTCCACCAAGGCTGGTAACCTTTTTATGAGTGAGCAGGGTGAGCTACCTTGCTTCTGAGGGGCGGGGGCAGCTGTAGAGCTCAGGAGAGGGCCTGTTTCATTGCGCTACACCACCATGCTTCTTGGTGGAAATAAACACCCAGATTATTGAAAGAATGGAGAGATTTGTTGGCAGTCCTGGGTCAAGGTAAGTCAGTAGTTACATTTTTTTTTCTGTTTAGAATTACACTGGGGAGAGACTGCCCTCAGGTGCTTAGGAAACTGGCTCTACCTCCTTGTCACTTGGCCACAGAAATTTGAATGGGTTTGTATACACAGCTCCTAATATTTCAGGCCATTTACTTGTTTTGTAAGTAATGCAGCTTCTCCCTCAAGTTTTGCATTTGCTCTAAACTAGATGACCATGATGCCTTGGCTAATGCCTTTTAATATCTAAGCCTTGTACATCTAGTGCTTGGTTAATAACAGGGAAAAAGCTCTGGTGACTTACCTTGGCCTCGAGAGGGAAAAAAACATCCTTTTAATAATCTGGGAGTTTATTTGGATCGAAGGCATACTACATGTTACACAATCTTCTTGTAGACCCGCACAGGTCACAAAGCGGCACCCTTGTTTTTTATGAAGTCAGCAAAGATGTATAGGGGCCAGGCTTGCTGCTTCTCTGAGAGCCTTCAAATTCGTCTTTAATATGTAACCTACTAGCAGAGCAGAAACCCTCACTAAGTTTAATGGGCTTTTCTCTGAGAACTTTTCTAAGTGTATAACCTTTGTTGCAATTAAAGGTACGTTTTCTAAATGTCCTTAAAAAGGAGTGCACACCCATTATTAAGGAGTCAACCCACAATCTCTCATGTCTTCTCACTTTAAACTTTCTCTCTGACACTAAACTGGGAACTACTTGAGGGTAGGGACAAGTACATTGATCAGTGTTCCAAATAGAAGATTGGCTAAATACATGAGTCAGACTTGTTGAATACCTGAATGGATGAAGGCTTGTCATTCACTAGTGAATCTCAACCAGGGGTGATTTGCACCCAGGGGATGTATGGCAATGTCTGGAGACATTTTTGGTTGTTACAATGGCGGGGAGGGAATGCAGGGATGCTACTGGCATCTAATGGGTAGAGGATGCTGCTAACTCCTACAATGCACGGAACAGTCACCATAGCAGTTATTTGGCCCAAAATGTCAATAGTGCTGAGACTGAGAAACTACTGTATACATCCCACAATATCACACGCATTTGTCTGGAAGATGGCCTTTGGACTTTGGAAGATTCATTCAGCAAATATTTATTGAACATTTTCATGTTGAAATTCAACCATGGCATCCACCCAGAAAGCTCTCTGACATTTTCTTTTTCCTTACCCCACCTCCCCTTTGCCTGTGCTGCCTGCCCTTCCCTTTCTCCACAGTTTTCCAATAACCGTAGGGGGAAAAATGAAAGTATACTGCAGGAGGGAATGTCTGGCGTCAAAAGCATGGTTCTTTCTAGTTACTAATTTGATTGTAGCCATGTTTTTTCTGGACCATTCCTTCAGAAGATAAATATGTTTATGCTGCCCGTGCTGCCCTCGCACAGCTTAGGAAGCCCTTTGGAGATGGGCATCGAAGGTAAAGAAACACATTCACAGGATGTTTACTCTAATGGTGCTCTCAAAAGCATCTGGGATGTTTAAACATATGCTTCCAGCATCTCTCCCTATCTTCACATTGCTGATAAGTTGTGGAAAAACTGTAAATACAAATAATGGACTCAGTTTATTTTTAATTAGAAGGCTGCTGCTTATAGCTGAAATCGTGACACTACCAAGCATGTCTTTCTCTCATTTGGAAGGGAAGAATGGAGAGTTCCTAGGGTTTTGAACTTGTGCCAGGTTCCCTGAGTCTCTTGGTCTCTGAGTCCCTGCAAATCCAATGTCATTCAGTGGCATGTGACCATAGGACGATTCTCTGCACTGCTTAATAATGTTTTTAGATGTAGCAAGTAACGCTGTTATTTCTACAAAGTTGAAGAGATGTTTTATTTTTCCTTTTTCTTCATATTTAACTGTTAACATCTATCCCTCAATTCAATAAAACTTGTAGAGTCATATTTATATTTAAATTGTTTTTTTAGGTACATGGTTAAGTAATGTTATGTTGCTCATATCTCCCAAATAAACTTTATTCTGGGAATATAATATTTGTCCGTAGACAAAATTTCTGAGGCTCTTTTTTCCCCAGCTATAAGATGACATAGATAGACACAGCTAGCCTGGTATTCTGTTATTTTAGGATGTCCTGGATGTTGGGAACTTTCACTGTTGTCTCAAACTTCTAACGGAAGTGGAGAAAATGCCTATCTATGCAATACCCAACTGTGGAATTCCCTGGTAGTGCGACAAAGAACAACCACATGAAGATCCAGCTCTAGGCCCGTATGTCCCCCAAAATGCTGTGATTTATGAAGCACTACCTGCTTTGAAAGAGACGTTTCTCTCTTCTTCTCTGATACTTGATTTTTTTCCCTACTGAGTTAACATTTCCTGTTCTGCAGTGGTATGCCAAGCTTAAACATGACGACCCATGGAGAGAAAACTTTATGCTTAGACTATAGTTAGAAAGTCTAAGAAGAGAGTTTGAGTGTTTAAATGGATGTTCTGGCAGGAAAACAGGTTTAAAGAAAAGGAAATATAAAGAGATATTTTAGAACTGTGCTGTCCAGTGTGGTGGCTGCTAGCCACATGTGGCTATTTGGCTCACATTTGGAATTTGCCTTATTTTTCTACTGTATGATGCTGCTTTAGAATGCTGTCTAGGAACAGCCTTGCCTTCCAGAGCACATTTCCATGGCCTAAAAGTGAATTTGGCCTAAAGTTTTAAATTTTCCATAGTTTGGCTTAACCCAAACAATACCGTAGTTTCAAGTTCTATAAGCAGTAAATTCCAATGTCACATTAAAGCCCTAGAATAGGGGTTTCTCTTATGTAATCAAGTCAGTGAGTAGATGCCATTGTATCTCCGAAAACTATAAAATTAAATGCAAAGTTTTGAGTGTGTGTGAACTCCACTGGAAAGTTGCTTCGGAATCTCCTAAGGATCCCTGACCAATACCTGCATTGTGTAATTATAGGGGACCACTATTGCTATAGAATTGAATGCTGGCTGAACCATATAGAAGTGAAGGTGGGCAACATGGTGGTGTTGCCTTGATCTCAAACAGTTTAAGAACTCTCATCCACGGCGAGGAGTCTAAGTGTGGTTCTACCACTCTTTTGTTCTTTAGTCCTAGATGACTTACTGTTGCCTTTAGAATAAAGTTCACATTTTCCAGGATGGCATTTAAGGCCAATTATATGTGAATTGTTTTCTACTACATATCCATGTATGTTCCACCAACAAAAGCTCCATGGTCTTAGAATCTGAGCTCCATTTAAAAGCCATGGCTTTGCAGATGCTTTTCCCTCTTCTTGAAATTCCACCAAACCTTCGTCCATCTAAATTCTACTTAACATTAAACTAGGTTATAAGACAGGATAGGGAGAACATATTTGCTTATTTCTTATAGGACTAATACATCAAACATACAAGGACTTCCATAAATTAGTAATCAAAAGAAATAAATACAATGGGAATGTAGGCAAAAGATAAAAATAAGAAATTCAAGGAATAGCAAGTTATGATCAGTAAACATGAAACTCTGCTCTATCAGTAAGAACATTTTATTTAAATTTTGGTGTTCTGATGTGCTAGATATCGTTTAAAACCCTTTCCATAGGCTAATCATTTAAATAAACACAAATAAAAATAGTAACAAATGCTACTATTGGTGATGTAGGAGAAATGGGCACTCTCATATATATCAGTGGACTAAAATTGTGCAAACTTTTTGAAAGCTATTTTGGTACTATCTAATCAAAATTTTAAATGCACACACCCTGTGACCTAGAAATCACACTTCTAAGAATTTGTCCTACATAAATATTAGGAGGGATGCATAAAAGTATAGGTACAGGGCTTTCTCAGTAATGATCTGGATTGGTTAAATAAATTCTGGAATAACCCTGTAATATAGTCATTGAAATGGAATCAAATTGACTAGTATGTGAAAAGAAGTATATGCATTGTTAATTGGAAAACATACATAGTGTAAGATATATAACTTGATTTTACTTTTTAAAACAAAGTATTATGCATGTATATGTAGAGGTACTAGTGCTATATTTATTGAGTATTTACTGTATGCCAGGAACTGTTTATATTCATTTTCTCATTTATTTCTTAAAACAGACTTAGAATACATACTTTTATAAACACCACTTTACATATTAGAAAAATAACACAGAGAGAAGTTAAGTAACTAGCCTGAGGTCACAAAGCTAGTGGGTGGTTGAGCTATGACTTGAAGCCAGCCAGTTAGATTTCAGAGCTAGTTTTCTTAACCTCTGTGCTTGTGTTGGGAGAGAAGGTGGAGTGGCACATTTACAGGAGAGCAAATTACAAGTGTTAAAGCCTATGCACTGCACTGATAACACTTTGTAAGCTGGGACTGAGAGCAGGGAGGAAGAGACTTACACTTTTTTGTTTTATACACTTCAGTAGACTAAGAAGGAATGAAGGTCAGATTCAGGGTGATTTTTCTATTTTGTGCTTTTCTATATTTTCAAATATTGTCAATTGAATATTGAACGTGTGATGCTTTTGTCATGGGGAGCATAATCTCTAAGTGCTGTTTTGAAGTGTTAAGACTCTGTTCAGTCTCTAGGAAGCATTTCCCAGTCTTTTCAGTAAGAATCAACAGTGCTCTTGTCCGTGCTCCCTTTAGAACCTCCCCTCATCGTGACTTGTAATGTATTTGTTTTGATTATGTCTTTCTCCTGCCCTAGACAGGAAGCTCATTGAAGACAGGGATGGCATGTAGTAGGCATTCAGTTGCTGTTTGTCGAATGGATGGTTGCATGGGTGGATGGATAGAATGAAAAAGGCATGGGTGCCACTGAGGGATTTTCACCTGGAGCGTCAGCGTCCTTGCTGTGTTATGAACTCAACGTTCTAACAGGTAGCACTGCTGGCACCTCTCTGACTCACCGTGAGTGCCTAGCTTGATGCCAGGATGAAGCAGGGCCAAAAATGACAAGTGCTATAGTTAATGTAATTTTCTTGGCACAACTTTGGGCTTAAGAAGAAGAAGAAGAAGAAATGTGGCAAATCAATTGTTTGAAAATTTGTCAGCCTGGGGTGGAGATTATGAGAAATGGCCTATTCATAGCAGAAAAAAAAGAAACTTAGGAGCAGCCTTACAAGGTCGACTCTTTTACTGCAGCCTGCTATGAAGATGAAATAATCCCCGATAAAATAGAAGAATGTGTTGTAAGCTTTCAGTTCAGTACCTGGCACTTGGTAGGTATTCAGAAAAGGTACCTGTGTACATACATATCAAAGGAATATAGCTTCCATCAAGTCTTACAGTAATCCTGGGAAGGAGAGTAAAAAGCTCATAGGCATCATTTATTATTTTGTATGATTTGAAAATTTATTCAAGAAAACAGCTATAATCTATAAGAAAGAAAAAACAGAAATGGAACTCACTTGATTATTGATCTGCTCCTGTATTCTCTCTCTGTCTCTACCCTTAAAGATAAGGGATTGATTAGTTAACTGGGGAAGCAATCATACTTCTGAATTATCAGTTTGATGCCACTGTAAACTTGGAGTAATTATTTCTTAAAAATAACTGTGCTGAGTTGAAAGTACAGGCTGTGTCTACAGCCCTCAGCAACAGACTTGACTGGTGGTAGCCACAGGCAGAATTGGCCTCCTTGGTCTACTGATCCTGGCTTAACCCTTTGAAGGCCCAGCTGATTTTCAGTAGATGTGCAAAGGGATGATACTTGCAGGGATTTTCCTTGCATGTATGCTTTCTGTGGGATCACTCAATTAATTATAATTGTCCTGCCCTAAAGAACATGGCCCTCGGCAGACTAGGGGGTGTGACCCTCCAGGGGTTTTATTTCAAACCTTATTTTACGGAGGGCAAGTCAATCCATGGACTCTCTTCCTCAATATTTAATCAGTCAGCAGGAGTTTCAGTATCACAGCATCTCAGTCTTCACCAGAGAGTTACTGAGTCTTTGTGGTCTCCTTCAAAGAGAAGAAAGCAGGCTGTGCTTGCAGGTCAAGAATAAGCAGGGTAGATGTTACTCTCCCAACGCCCCCGCCCACCCCTCCTCCCACTTCAGCAAGGGCCAGGATATTTTGAGTGGGCTAATTGCTCAAACCCAGGAGCAGGAAACCTGTTTGTAGCATCTGTTTTGGTGCAAGTTATTTGTGGAGGAAGAGCACCAATGGAAGAGGTAAAGAAGGAGAAAGAGGATGCAGAGGTAGAGGAAGAGGAGGAAGTAGAGGAGAAAGTGGGGGAGGGGAAGGGGAAGGAGACAACTATATGATGACCACTTTAATCAGAGTCATCCCTAGAGATACTGAACTATCCTTTGAGCAGGTACAGGGCTCAAGGCAAAAAGTACATTGCCACCCTCTCTCCCCCCAGCCCCCAAATCTCTACCATTTTATACAAGGAAAAGGATGCTGAATGTCAGAGAAGTCCTTATAGGAGACAGACCGTCAAAGGCTGGAATATGCATGTGTGTTAAGGATGGAGGAGACTTTCTTGGTGGTGGTGGGGAAAGGGGTTTCTGGATTGCTTGTTTATATGCATATAAGTCTTAGGTCATTTTTTATAACCTTATGGAGAGCCACCTTCTTTCTTTCCACAGACCCTCTAGGAGCCATTCAAACTGATGGTCCTAGTTGCGTGAGCCTTAAGAGCAGTTCTAGCTCTGGGATTTTGTTGAAGACCATTCCTTGGTCCTTGAGTTGTCCAGAAGAATTTCCTCATAAATATAGAGACAAAGTTTATAATATAAGGACCACCATGTGTTTTTGAGTACCTACTACATTTTTGTACCCAGTGCTAGGTGCTATACAGAATACAAAAAAAGTTCAGAATCTTTGGCCTCAACTGATTTACTACCTAGTCATTAGCCAAGATTTTCCTATAAGATAAATACTTAAGTCATTTAATCATGCAAGTTTTGGGGAGCCATTTGTGAAACACATAAATTGCCAGGTACTGGGCTAAGCAGTAAGGTTTAATAATAAATAAAACAGTTTTTGCCTTGAAGAAGCTGTTGGAGAGAGTAAATATTAAATTGTGTTGCATGCACTGTGAGACCATCAAAATTCAGAAGACTGAGGGATCAGCACAGATTTTTCGCAGTCATGGAGACCAGAGCACACTCCTAGTAAATCCTCTTTGAGTGGTCCAATCTCAATGTGCATTTGTGCATTCATTTGGTAAACTTTTGGGACGTAGTACAGGTGTTTCAGCTAGAGTTTGACCCCTGGATAGGAGTTTGATGGCAAGAGAGGAAGGGAAACTTCAGAAGAGGGCTATATGAGTAGACAGGTGAGATCTCAACTAGGAGCTCCAGAGGATTCTTGCTTGTCCTCCCATGTTATAAATGAGGAAACTAGGGCCAGCAAGAGGGAAAGGACTTGAATTCAGGACAGACAGCCTGGAAAACAGCAACCCCTCTTGAAGTGAATTTTCTCCTTTAATCATCGTGTCAGTCCTATGTACAAGGTAGATATTGCTCACCTTTGCACATCAAGGCACTGAGGTTCAGAATACTTATATATCTTGCCCAAGCTCACAACCCAACCAGTGGTGAGACCAAGAATCAACCCCATATTTATCAGGTTCCTGAGTTTGTGCTCTAACAGCTGCATTGACTGCAAGAGGAGAGTATCCAGATGACCTTATACTTTGACCCCTGTGGTGCTGTCCTCCCTGCCTGGTATTTTGAGGGAAGGTGAAAGTGCCAGATGTCATGATATTCAAGTGCCAGTGTCACTTGAAACTTCACTTAATCTTCATCCCTCTCTAAAGATGTTATTATAAGTCCTGTTTTGCAGAACAGGAAACTGAGGCTGGGGAGCTCAAGCAAGTGGATTCAAGTCACCCAGCTTGTAAAGGACAGAGCTGATATTCAAACCAGATCCTTTGACTCCAAATCCATGTTTCCTCCTTTATAGTGTGAGTTTCCAAGCCATGGAAGGGAAAGATCCTTTGCAGGTATTTGAGGGCCAACTATAGCATGTCTACAATTTCCAGCTTGAGATGGAGCCCAGAACCTAAGAATTTTATCAGCTTTATTTCTCTGCCTGCCCTCAAATTCTTCCCTTGTGTTTTATCTTGGAGACAGTTTTTAGGAGTTGAATATGACCCGTAATTCAAGAACAAGATTCCCAGGCTCCACATGTCCTGCTAAAAACTCAACTTCATAGAGGTGTCTAGGCCATGCAATCTGTCTGCATAATATCTTTCCTTTGTAGAGAAAGATATTAGGAAAAAGATGACTCTGTAATGGCAAAGGACATGACAGGCACCTCCGTTATCATATGATAACCATCTGCTTAAGGAGTTAGAGCTACTAATTGGTCTCTCACCTTCAATATAAAAAATGCACCTCCAACTTGGGGTTATTGTACAGTTCACACATCAAAATCTACATTAAATGAACCTTCAAGCTGTGGCACAGACCACAACTTCTTTTTTTTTTTTTTCTGTCATGGAAATTGAAATGACTGCCAGGAAGGCATGGGGAAAGCTTCTGCGACAGATGGAGGGATTTCTGAGGCCAGGGAAATCTGTACTTTGTATTTCTTAGGGCTAGTTTGAAGCACTCTCCAAAGAGCCAGCCTGAAATGCTTAGGGAGGTCGGTCATTGAGTTGCTAAATGTAGACTGTCTGATAGCATTAGGATTTCAGCGTGTAATGATCTGATAAAATCCTTGTCCTCATGAAACTTATACTTTTCTAGGTCTTTACCTGTCTATGTCAAGATGGATTTTGAGGTAAATGTTGGACTTAGATATAGGCAGAGAAAATGCTGCTCACATAGGATAATTTAAGGCCACCTCAAAGTCTGCCCCCCCCCCAAAAAAAACTGTTCTGTCAACTTGTTACAGTGTCTGAAATATCACTATTAGAGATGCACTACTGTTCTGAATTTTGAATTTAGAAATAATCTCCTAGTAAAATGCACACATTCTTCCACATGTATTTCTTTCTTTTTCTTCCCAGTACAGACTTCTAAGAAGTGGAGATGTTGCAGTGGGGGAGGTAATGATAGTAGAAATGAAATGGTTCACAGTTTTGTTGAGGTTGGACCTTCACACAGCATTGGGATTGAGCATCTTCTTTAGATACTGTGGCAGTATTGTAGGGGCACAACTTCTCTCAGAAAGCCTGACAGGCTAGATACTGATTGATCTATATGAAGAAGATGCCAGTTTGTTTCTGCAGTCAGGAGGGTCCAAGATCACTCCCTTTCATGCTCCACTGCTCCCTGAATATCTGTAGAGTTAACTACAGAGTCACAATTGCTGTGACCAACTGATTACCTTCATAAAAGTATGTTCTTGTTTCCCCAGAGCCACCAGCCCAGTGGAAATCCATTTGCTACTTGGGTCTGCAGTTTTCTGTGGTTGAACCAATGAGAAAGATGATGACTGCAGGAAAAAAAAAAAGATAAAAAGTTCTTCCAAGCCATGACTAAGGTAATGAACAAAAAAGCTTGTGTGACCCCAGGGTTCTTTGCTTCTATTTCTTCAAATGACTTAAAGGCAATGACCTAATTCATGGGCTTTCATCCTGCTGTCACTCCTAGTTGAAATGTCCTCCTTCATCTTTTCTAATCATTTAAATCCCCCAGTGCCTTCCAGGTGTAGAACAAGACTCATGTTCTCCATAAAGCACTTCCTTTACATTTTTGTCTACATAGTCCATTCTTCTGACCTTTTATTGCTTTTATCATCTCCTTAGACTCTTATCATTTTATTACTCTGCAGTATTATGTATCAAGTTCACAGGCATTCTTTGTTATCTCTCTAACTAAACTATAAACCCCTTAAGGAGAGGGATGGTATCTTATATATCTCCAGTGCTTAATGAATTACACAGCACTGTAGCACTTTCTGAATTTAATTGACTTGACCCATTTATCGCCAGTTCAGCTGCCAGCCTTGAGTTGGAATGAACAGTGCCAAAAGAAAAAATATTAAAGTTGATCAAGTCTTCAGTAGAACAGCTCCACTAGAAACCATAAATTCCCCGTGAAGGTCAGATGGAGAACATGCTTTGACTACGTAACCCTGGATCACTGTGAGCCAGTGGGTGAAAAAAGGTGAAGGGTGATTTAGAGGAAAGGAAGAGAAAATTAAAGATTAGGGAAACTGAAGACTATATTTTGAGACCATAACCAAGAGGACGGTCAATCGTCATGTGTTTCCAGGGCAAGTGTTTGGTAGTAAAGGATGGTTTTAGAGGAAAAACACTGGGGCAGAGAACAGGTTGTTCAGCTGTTGATGTACGAGCTCCTGGAAATAACTGGGAGAGAAGAACAGTTCTGGAACTGGAAAAACACCGTTGTGGAAATGAGGAAAAATGGATTGGAAACTCCTGGCCTAGAGACTAGAAAATATAGGGCATACTTTGGGTAAAAGATTGTACAGAGCCAGCCAAGGTGTATCTTGAAGACTATCCAGTAGCATTGTGCACAGTTACCCACAGAGAATGCATGGGCCATTGGGGGTCTTGACTCCTTTCCCCATTCAGGAAGGAGGGGTGGAAAACCACCGACAGGTGGAAGACCTCGAGGGGTGGGATGTGAAGGAAATGAGACTGTTGGGAGTTTATTTCAGCCAAGGGCTGATTATCAGCTGCCCTAACCCATGTTAAGGCTGCAGCCCATCCATCCCAGTGGGGCAGATTATCCCTTGGATAAAGACAAGATTGGGCTCTGGAAAAGAAAAGGCAAGTGGAGAGCAAATCTTTACCCCTCCATTCCCTATCTCATTTCATAGGCATTCAAGAGCTTGGTGTCCCTACAGGGTGTGTCAAATAGACTACTTCTTTCTGGCTGTGTCTACCTGCCCTGAAGTTTGCTCATTTCTGAGGATGAGATTTGTTGTTGCTGCTGGAGGGAAAATGGTCTGAACTTGGGAAAGACTCAGAAACCTATAGCAATGCTTTCATTCTCTTTCCGGGACTGATATCTCTCCATGTCCTTGGGCAAGACCCTCTGTTTTCCAATCTCTAAGATGGGATAATAACTGCTCTGACAGGGATATCATGGGAATAAATCTATTTGCCATGCCTCTCCCTTTGAAGTCAACAAGGATGCATTATCATTACTATAACCACCCTAACACTGTCTCTTTGAAGACACAGGCATAAACCTGGAGGCATCTCAGATACATTTAATTGAGTCCATTTTTCACCCAGCAGAATTATAAGGAGGAGGACTAACACATTTGAGTGGGAAGAGACAACCATGTGGGTGGAGGAGGAATAAAATGGTAAGGGAAGATTTTCACAATCCTATTATAGTCAGAAGCCCAGTAATAATTATGTTAATCAGGAGCACCACCTGACTGTTTTTTAAAATATAAAGACCCTTCATGAGCATTCTGTAAACATCAATGAAAAATTTGGGTGGCCTCTGGGGCTGGAAGCTGATTTCAGAGGTACCGTTTACAGGTGAGGAAAAGGAACCATTGTCAGGAGTCAAATGAGGAGCAGAAAGTTGGAGAAATTTGCCTCATAAGGCAGGTTTGTAGCCCACACATCCTACTTTGGTGGCAAAACGGTAATTCCAAAGAGAATTCCAACTTTCAGCTGCATGCCTTTGTTATTCAAGATTCAACCTCAGCACAAAACCTGTGGGTGATTTTTCCCTCTTTCTTTTTTTTTTCTTTTTACCCTTTCTGGACTGATTCTATTAATTTCCCTCAATGGCACGTACAGCCCTGCACTGACGCTGCCATTGATGATCTCCTTATTCATCTCGTAGCAGAGAGGCCATTTGGATGAATATATGTTCCCCATTTTCTTTGCATTATAAATTCAGTGTTGTGGGGAAAGGAGCGAAATGTAATGGCAAGGCCTCCACAGAGAAATGTCCCTATCTGAGAAGAGGAGTTTTATAGGGGGGAACAATTGACAGCCTCTCAGTACAGTGCGCACATTTTTCTGTACAACTGCATCACCACTAATGATAAATGAGGAATGTTTGATAGCTGGCTCCGTTGTCTGACAGCTACAGTTTTGGCCAGAGGGCCGTGGCAGGCTTTAGACTTCTGTTCAAAATGAGTTAAACATATTAGGCATTATGAAGGCACAGAAGCCTTGAGAATGAATGCTGAAATGAGGGATCCGGGTAGGCTCCTGGGTACACAACTTGCAAAGCAGATGTCATTCTAATAATGTGTGATATAGAACATGCCTGGCCTAAACCCTGCTGGATGAAATATGAAGCCCCGTTGGTGATATTTAATACCACTTTATGAGGTGCCATCTTATAAAGACAATGCCCGCCGTATGTGGGATGCTTAAGGTATTTTGCCAAAGGCACCGGGAGGTATCTGGAGTAAGTAGAAGTTTTATTATTTTATAAGCCTTTACTTTGCAGTATTTCTGTTTCCACATTATTGTGGGGACTTGCTGCCCTAACCCTTTGTCGAGTGAACTTGATGAGTGGCTTGCCGGTAGATTGACGGATAGCCCTCGCTGTTTCTGGAAGAAAAGGCTAGCTCCCTACCTAAATACATTCTTCAGAAAGCCCTCAAAGTGGAAATACAGCTTTGCTACAAGCATTCTTTGAGCAGGGACTTTGAGGCCAGCATACAAAAATATTGCCATTTTTCAAGTGGACCATTTCGAGGGTAATAGAGGATTTGTGTAGAATGCAGCTACTGGAACACATTTTCTCCTTCCTCTACAGTTCCTGATGCTGGGGACCTACCAAAGCTTCCAATTTTGGGGTCCCTTTCAGAACATTCTAAGGTCAACAAGGCTTGTGAACCTTAACCACAGCATCAGTGTGGACTTCGCTGCCCCTGAAGTCCTAGAAAATCTAAGCTTGTGAACAGTGATGGCCCAGGGCTGGAAGTGATTCTCAGGAGGGAGGTGTGCAGTGCAGAGAGAGAAAGGTCATTGCTGAAAACGATGAAGTGATAATAAGTGTACCCAACTTAAAACATAGCACATTTTACAGTTCTTTTCCAAGTGCATTCACATTTACAACTCACATACTCCATAAGGCATTCCAGAATTTAAGAACCACATAATTGACCAGACTCAGGATGCTTAGGAAAGCCACCACACATTACATTTCTGAAGCAGTGTCTGTTCTCCTCATCCCGGTGTTCTGGGCAGTGCCATTTGTTGAAGGATCTATTAGGGGAAGGGTCTCATATTAAGTATTAATTATGGATGCAATGGGTGAAAAGAGGTAGAGTTTTTAATTTGTTGTTGTTGTTGTTTGGCTGCGCCGTGCGGCTTGCGGGTTGTTAGTTCCCCGACCAGGGATTGAACCTGCACCCTCAGCAGTGAAAGCATGGAGTCTCAACTACTGGGCCGCCAGGGAGTTGCCTAATTTTTTTTTTTTTTAATGAAGGAATGTTTTCATTTTTTTGAGAGCTTGGAGAAATAGAAGCTGGATCAATGAAAGAACTTCCCAGCACATCTGCAAAGTAACATAACCAAGGTCAATTACTTCAGAATTCAGGACTAGCTCTCTGGACAGACCTCTGCCTAACAGCCTGTGCGATTAAGCAGTGCCCTCTGTCAACTGAAAATGGTCTGGATGATGCCCACAGCCTGCTGTATGTGTGTGGCTAAGAAGGATACTCTTTCATATGCAATTGCCTTTCTGTCACCGTCAGTGGAACCGTATGCTAATACATAGTCTGGTTCATTTGGTTTCCAATGGGTTTATACATATTTTTCTTGTTATTGTTATTGTGTGATTTAGTTAAATATTTAGTAATTGATGAAATATGACTGCAAGAAGAAGGGGGTTGCTCCTCTGTTATTGAAATGCATGCTTTGGGACCACTTGATGAAAGCAAGACACTGAAAAAAAGTGTGCTGTTGAATTAGGCGTGTGTAAGACATCTGCAAAGGATTGGGGGAAGATCATAAAAATTACGAGCACTTTACATTCACATTGCTTTGCAAGTGTTTTAGTTCTCACCCCACTTTAAAGAAACTGAAATTTGAAATTGTAGCTGATGGATGCTATGGATGTGGTTTATGCAAGAAAGATGACTTGAACTCCAAACAGCTGATTCAAAGACAATAAACTACTTTTATAAGTTTTAAGATAAAATAAATGTTTAAAGTCTCTATAGATGATTTTTTGCAGTTCATGCTTTAACAGACTTTTTCCATTCATTATCCCACTCTAGGTCCTCATTGTAGAGGCTCTGAATCGATTCAAGCATAATGGTTACTTGCTTCAATGAGGTGTATTTTTATTCCTGTTTTTCAGGAAATGAAGGAAACTGGAAAAGTTTGGTATTAGAAATAGAAGGACAATGTTACAGAGTAGGAGCAAGAGCACAAGACTTGGAACTTGATGATCCAGCTCTGCTACTTCGTACAAATAACCTCGAGGAGGTACGTCACTTAACCTTTCTGGACCTGTTTCCTCATCTGTAAACTGAAGATAATGATTTTCTTCCCTAGCTACCTTGCATAATTGCTCTGACTAGCAAATGATATAAGGCGAAACCTTATGCATCATCTGTGAATATGAGTTACCTCAGCTGCTGCTACTACTGCTGCTATTACCACTACCATTACTACTGCTACAATTAATACTGTGCACCCAGCTGTTACTACTAGGGTGCTACTGCGACTAGGGAGAGTAGGCACTGGTTCTCCTCAATGCCACATGGTCTTTTCTGGAAGAACAGCTTTGCTTCGGAGAAGGAGAGAGTGCTCGATTAAGGTTTCAAAGACCATTTTCTAGTTTCCTCTTTGCCCCTCACCCCGCACGGGACTCTGGAGGAGGCATCCCGGTTCTTACTTGTGTGAAATGGGGTGGATGTTACTAACCAGCAGTTTTCAAGCTGCTTTTCTTCAGGGCCTAGGTATCTGCTTCCATCCCATCAGTTCCATTATTATGTAATTTTATGTAATGTTTCTATGTAAAATTTTGTTTAAAGATGAAAAATAAGTTAATATTAAAAAGGGCTTACAAATCCACTGGGTTAGAGGTTCCTTAACGTCTCTTTTGGCTACAAGATTTTTCAACTGGTCATTCTGTTAATAATTACGATCCCTGTACCCTGACTCTCAGATGCTGTGGTTGCTTAATTCCCAACTCGATCGCCAGAGCCAAGGAGAACAAGTTGTCCAAGCAATTAAGTGTCTTGCATATGTGTAAGTGCCAGCTTTCAGCATGTGGTCTGGCCCTTCCCTTTGTGGACAATGGCAGGCTCAAGGTCCATATGACAATATTTTCTATGCCAGACCTCAGGTCCATCCTTTAAATGGGACCTGAGACCCCTCACACTTCTCAAGAAAATCAAGGGGATTGGCAGATTGGTGATTGCCTATCATTTTTAACCAAGGTGTTTTGAAGGCCTGTGTGCCCCTCTCCAAAATACAGGCATAAAGAGAAGAATGAGTGACTGCTACAAATACCTTATTTAAGTCTCTTTGTATAAAATCCCAACTGATAGTGCTTTTGCTGTATATATCTTGATAAATCAATTGGGGAGAAATTCATATTCCAGATGAGGAGTAGAGAAGCTGTGATTGGATGTTATCATAGGGCCTAGCCTCTGCCCCAGGGAAGGTATTAAAAGGAATCAGATTATTTCTCTCTTTACATCCCTTTGCCGGAAAGTTCTGAGGTTGGTCTTCCTTCTGTTGCTACCCCACTTCCAGCTGAGCCCCACCCCTGCAGCTCTGGGTACAAGGTTGCTATGTCCATTGAAGACTCCCTCACCGAGAGTGGGTCATAACTTGACTGCTTAGCATAGGGGATTAGGGGAGCCTGAAACCCCTTGACTGGACTCATTGTCTTGAGTCCTGTAATATCCAACTCATTGTGATCTGAAGAATCAGAGAACTACCGAGGCCAGAGAAGAGAAGCGTCCCTAATTTTCTTAGGTTTCTGAAGCAATGTTTTTGAGTACTGATCCCAGCAGGCCCAAGGTCCTCAATTGTGTTCTATGAATGTTCACCAAGGATGTAGGAGGCTCTTCATTCTGATTTGCATTTGCAGTGAAGAAGGAAGCTCTGCTCTGTTGCTGGCCAGGCAGATCAATCTCCACCTAGTGTAAAGGTCTCATTTTTCCCACAGTAGGGTACAGACTTTTGCCAACAGGGTCAGATACCTGAATGATTCAGGTAAACAATGTTTTGGTTGTTGGAGGGTTATGACAGGTACTGTATACATGGTTACTTATTTCCAATGCTTTAGAATTCAGTACTTAATTTTTGGAATAATTAATTTATGCAACATAATTTTATGAGATACATACCATTGCCATTACTTAGGAGTTACAGATGCCTATCCAGAAACATATAAATAAGGACAAAAAGAATTCTTCCTGAGGGTTAAGCTCTAAAGTCAACATCCACTGGGTCAGAGCAAAGATAAGAGAAACCTCCTTACAGTGATGGAATGACGTTCAAGTTCAGAAATACCTGGCTGCAAGCCAAGTCACTAAAGTGGCAAAATTACACAAATAATATGTTTACCAGAGGAGGAACTAATCAGGTATAAAAGTAGAAAAAGGGGAGGATCCCAGCTGTAAACTATGGCTCATCCAAGTACCATCCAGGGGAGAAGGAGCCTCAGTTTGCTAATGTGATGCTGTGGGCAAGATAGGTATGTCAGGCAACGCCATCTGCATGCCAACCATACAACTGATTCTTCTTGTTCTGATTTATACAAACTTCTGATAAGAGTTCACCTTACCATGAGGCTCTAGCCTTGGGAGGAAAACTACCTGGGCAGCCAGACCCCAGGATTTTGGTCTAAATGAGAGTAGTATTTCTCATTATAAGTGAATAAATAAACACTCAGGTTTTATAATTCTCTTGAGCTTGACTTGCATGAGTCTACTAGTAAGCTGTGGGCTGTTCTTGGTGTGCTGACAAATCAGTTCCCAAGGGGTGTCAGAAATGCAGACCAAATCCTAATTAACCATGGATGCAGTTGCCTGTGTCCATCAGGGTAAATGCACCAACAAAATGAACGTGGCCCTGTGAGGCCTCATGGGAGACAGCTTGTTGGCCCTCCCATGTAGGCACACCCTTCTGTATGTCTGTACTGTGACACCATTTCCCCTAATTGGAATTATCCACTGGTGATAGGCGAAGTGAGTGCACATACCAGGAGGTAGGTCGGATCCCTGTGACTCTCCTTCCCTCCATTTTACCACAGCAGACAAAAGAACTGTTGAGTCCTCAAGTCTAGAGTTGAACATCTTCAGCTTTGTTTTTGTCACGCTTAGACCTTGAACACTGGGCCTATTTTCAGCAGTGTCACCATGATTTTCTCTCTATTTAGTTTTTGAATACTGAAATTTTTCTTTAGGGGAAGAAACTCAAAGGGTAAAAGATAGTTCCAGCTTCTCTACCTCTGCCTTAACCAGCATCAGGGTGAGAAATTAAACAACAACAATAAAAATTTAATCTGATTCTCTCACATTTAATGAGTTACCACCATGGCCAGACACTGCTTTACTTAGTGGTGAGACTTAACTGGGAGACCATTTCTGTTTTCACGTTGCTTTCAGCTTGGTGTATGGGAGGGGAAAGTTCCTCTTCTAATATCAGAACTCTTTGGGCAACTATTTCTTGTTATAATGGTTATTTATGGGCCCCATGTGCTCAGGGGCCTTTCATGCCTTAGCCAATAGACTCAACCTTACACCTGACTCTAGAAAAATACCTGTTTGATCATTCTAGTCCTGGCAATACTTCTGAAACTTTGATGCTTCCCTTACTGGTGACTGTAGGTCTGTTCCAGGTAAACTAGTTAGCTCATTAGGGTTGGGATGGTGGGGGAAATGCTCTGCTCTGGAGAACCTGAACTTTCTATGGGCCATCTACATGTATCACCCACTGGATTTGCATGTCCAAAGTACTGTTTGTGTTCACATGAAATCAGAGCACTGTTTTTTCCTACGTACCTCAGTGGGTGTCAGTGGATTTTGATTCTTGATAATTTTTTTAAGAAATGGAATTTTGGAAGTAAGGTCAGCCAATAGGGCAACTCAGACACCTCTATCCAGAGGGTCTCCTCCTACCTTTGAAAGGCAAGTGCAATATGTAGAAAGAAGCATCCCTATTCACTTAAATATCCTCATGCCCATAGTTTGTAGCTAGTTATAAAGAGTTGTAAAGACTTTAGTTTCTCATTTATTTACTAGTACCCTGATTTATAATTCTTGCCAATGCCACATCTGGATACCCTGAGCTGTCTCAGAATTCTTAATGTGCCCCCAAACACAGTTAATTTAAATGATATATTTCATAAGCTCATGCCATATAGCTATGTAAGAGAAGAGTATTTCTTGAGACTTCAAAAATGATTGAGGATGCCAATTTTAGAGTGTAGTGACAATAGCTGGTACGTATCTAAATAAGGCATCCAATGCATAAAGTTATTATGAGACCAGTTAGCTTAACATAAATGCCTTCTGATACTTATGTACAGCCTGGTGACTATTGTTAATAATGCTGTATTGCATATTTGGGAGTTGCTAATTTAAAAGATCTCATCAAAAGAAAAAAATTTTTAACTACGTGTGGTGACAGACGCTAACTAGACTTAGTGTGGTTATCATTTCACAATATATACAAATAGCAAATCATTATGTTGTACAACTAAAACTAATATAATGTTATATGTCAGTTGTACCTCAATAATAAAAAAAAGGCCAGTTAGCTTTGCACAGAGTAAATCTCTGTAATCCAGTAAATTATAAAATTTCTAGCCTTAGTTTAGCCTTTTATTCCTTTCTGTGATGGAGTTGACTGTGTGTGTGTGTGTTATATGCATGTGTTTTGGGGAGGTGAGTGGAGAGTAGACATGAAAATGAAAAAAGTTATTAATAGTACAAATCCTCCCCACAGATGGTAATGGTGAGTCAGTAGCATGGTCATTATACACAAGCAAATGAATTTTGGTCTCTTTAATCTTTCATGAAATGAAATTAGTTCTCTTCCTTCAGGTTTTTCCCTGAGCAGAATTTTAGGGAGACTAGGTGATAGTGAAAGTTAGGGGAACATTATATTAATATCTCCTTAGAATATGAAATAAATACAAAAATGATATAATAATCTGCACAAGTACACTTAGGTATGAATCATTAGCTTGTTTCATTCATTCATTCAACACCTACTTATTGGGCAGTAGATGCTATTGAGGAGACACCATGACAATTATGGACATAAACATGAATTTGGCAGTCTCTTCTCACATTGTGGTTGATAATGAACCTTATTCTCTGAAACAATGAAACAATTCTCCCAGCACAGAACCTGTCCCATAGGCTAGGTAAAGTAAGTGTTTTCTGACAAAAGTCACTGTTTCCCAAAGTGTGCTCTGTGGAACACTAGCTGGAAGTGCTCTGGGGGAAAAATAATGAAAAAGAGATTCCTGGTCAAAATGTTTGGAAAATAGTAGCTATTATCTTTCTCTCCTGAGGATTCAGAAAGAACAGTTATATATTTAAGGCTCTGAGAATTTTGTTTAATCCAGCATTTCCAAAGCTCATTTAATTGGGGTACCCTTTTTTAAAGTAAACTTAGTAACCCCCATGGAACACATGTTAGGGAATACCAGGCTAAATGAAAGTGAAAATCAATGTCGGAAAGACCTCTAATAGTTTAAACAAGCCATGGAAACCTTCAGTTCCTCCCCTGACTGCATGACTGAGGCCCCATCCCTCAGAGGCCTCATTATTGTGTCTTCTTGACTTAGTTCAGAAGAGAAATTTTGACTAAACTAGTAATATTGGAATATATATGTACACACATATATATATAAAACACACATGTATATACACATACATACATATGTATATGCATATATGTGTGTGTGTGTTTGTGTGTGTATATACACATAAATATAGTTTATAAAGCAAAACATCACTAGACAAAAACACACCAGTCTTAAAAATTACCGCCATTATAGTTCTTACGGAATCACACTTCAAGCAAATTCTAGGTATCTTTCTATCCCAAGTCACCTCGACGATTTTTATATTATTAACCACACGAGTAGAATTTAATGGGAATAGCTCAAATAAAACTTGCCCTCACACTACCTTTGATTGTCAGTTTCCATTTCCTGAATGGCATTGATGGGGGTTCTACTTTAAATCCTTCTGAAATCTTTGAGGATTCCTTCTACATTTCAGAAATATGAATCAAGTTTAATTGAAAAAAAATGAGAGAAAATGTGTTTTTATGCTGCTCTGATAAATCTGTGACAAGGCAGTAATTGTAAAACAATACATAGGTGAGAAATAGGAGATGACAACTCAAAGTAGCAAATGCTGGTTGTATGGAATTACATTATTGCACTGGATTCTTCAGCCCCTTTTCTATCGCATGCTTCCTTGGGAAAAGCTTGGAAACCAGGTGCATATTTCTGTATCTATTATTTTAGTTATACAGGTGGTTTGTTGAACAGGACTTTTATTTTTGGCTCCCAAAGTTGACTTCATTCCCTGAGCAGTGTGACTCGAGTTTCTTTCATGTATAGCCCTGTTTCAGGCTCCATGAAATTATTCCTTTTTTCCCTTCCTTCTGGATGTTGTTGCCACTGTCAAATGGGAAATACCTAGAAATCGGAGATTAAAAATGTAAATTTTATAAACAGAAATCAAAGGTCCTAAATCCTTAGCAAAGAAAAGCCAACATAAGTAAGAACATTAAAAACATACATAAATAGTGCTTCCAGGCTGAATATGTTAAATAATTCAACAGTTAAGTCATAAGCGTTCTTAAACTTAAGTATAAAAATGCCCTTGACAATATTTCACGGCCGTGCATTTCTTTAAAATATTTAGCATTCTCATTAAAGAGAATGACTTTAGTTTATATATTAGTTACACTCCTGCTTGTTAATATGAAGGAATTTAGGAGCAAAAAGCATTCTTATGTATATAAGCAAAAGGCAATTTGCATACAAAGTTGGACAACTATTCACTTTTTATTTATTTCTGGATCATCAGCATCTACATATAGCTATACAGCATTTAAACAAATTTGTTTTTTAATGTGCAGTATTAATATTCTCTGCCCCAAAGTGCCATTTGCTAATGCCATTGTGAAGACAGTTTCCTTCAAAGCTACACGGAAGTCCCTGCTTTAGAAAGACTTAATGAACCTTACATTTTTTGGAATACTGCACAGTGTAATGCCTATTACATATTCATTGCTAGAATGGAAGATTTCCTTTAACTCTGAGCTTCCTGGTCTAGTTCTCTGTAAAACATTGTCAAAAGTCACCAGAGACTTTCGTGGAAAATTGTGACTCTTGATAGCAGGATGTAATGGGGAGGTTTAGAGTAGAGAAGCCAGGAGCCTATCGCCCCACAGGGAGATGTCCTGACAGACAAATGGATGGATGATACAATTTTTGACATAATGGGATGAAAAAGTTTATGCCAGAAAGAACTGAATTAAAGTTATTACTTTAAAAGAAAGTCTGAAGTTTGAAATCATCAGAATTTCCAATGTGTGCTTCATTTCACTGCTTATATGCAGAAAAGATTTTAAAACACAGATGCTGTCAACTGATTTATAGAGTTACTAACAAGGCGGCCATAAAATATTAGTTACCTCTTTGGAAATATCCACAACAATAAACACAGTGTTCCTTTTTTTCTCTCTCATATTTTTAATAAAGAAAATCTAACATTGTTCTTTTATATTCCTACTTTCTCCTTGCAAAATGCAGAGAGATAATATTCAGGGGCGGGGGATACACTTCCAGGGGATGGAAGAATGGAAGATACCACGGCATAGCTGTTCACCTTTGTTGAAAAAATGCTTCGTAATGTAATGAGGGGCTTGGAAATCAGCAGTAATGACTGGGCCGCACGCCTCTGTAGGTGTGGTGAGGACTGATCTGAAAGTGTTACCAACCATCTCTCCTTTATATTTACTCTGTGTGACTCTAGTTTGCCAGCACCGAGGACTAACCTCAAATGCAGCCACCCCTGACATACACTCCACCTCATTCAGTCAGCTCTGGATGATTGGAAAGGTAATGCTACCTTCATTCTCCTAATGTTCTCCATTTTATTTCAGATGCTTAAAAAGATCACGCAACCCCATAACTGGCTTCCATTACACCCTGTCTTGTTCACGTTTAAATTAGTCCGTACTATCATTTCACCAAGCACAGTACTTTGTGCCTACTCCTATTACTTCTTTTCTTACTTTGTACGGATTTTATTCATTTAGTGTCTGTCCCCTTTCTGGATGGTTCCATGAGGGTCACACTATGCCTTTATGTCTTGTCAGTGCCCACCAGCCTGGGTCTAAGGAGACATACACTGTCAGCACTGAGCAAGGGAGTGCCTCTTTCATTTTGCACCATTTGTCTCATGGTACCCTTGGCCCTGCTGCTATCAGAGTGCCTGGCACATAACAAGAGCTCAATACACACTTGGCAAATGTCAAAATGCCTTACTAGATGAGTAAAATTTAAAGCATGTTGTCTGTTGTTGGAGTAGACACCCTAATAAAATTGTTCTCTTGCCCCCAACATTTTGGAAGGTAGACAATCATCACCATATTGCAGCTACCAGAAATAGGTTTCATTTAATCACACAGGAAAAGGGAACACTCAGACTTAGTGAGGGGGTGTATGTCAAACAGTGCAAAGCGTTTACCATTCCTGGGACTCAGGCAGTAAAACTCTTAACGATCCAAAGCTACTTTCTAAGTAATGCTAAATAATGGCTTAAAACTCATATAATTCATTAAAATTAAGTATATAGAATTATGAATATCAAAAGAAAACAGGAAAGGAAAACAAAGGGAAAAAGAGAAAGGATAGAAAATAAAAGGAGACACAGGAAAGAAAAAACACTGGTGGCTTAAAGGAATTCACTCCCCTCCCTCCACTGAATTCAGGAACTGGCTTATGGGTATGAAGAGATAATCCAGTGGCATGTGTGTTAGCAAGAAATATTCTGACAGTTCAGTGACTAGGAGGCACTTGTGTAGACTCCCAATTCTTACCATTAGCAGGGAAGGGGAGAAAAATGTAGATCCTGGGAAAGTAGTACTGTTTAAATATGTAAACAATATGTATGTAACGGGAGATGATAGTGTGATGCCATTTGATTTTTTTATGTTATTCTATCCAAAATAACCCTAGGCCCAACATGCCCTTCAGAGAAATAAATTCTAGTTTTCAAACTTTAGGATCACTTGTCAACTTTGATTCTTAAGCCTTAACAGCAAAAGGGGTATCAGTTTATATTATGGCAGTGATATTTAAGAAAAAAATATTTTTAATATTTGAATTAGGAATACCTTCTTGGAAATTAGATGATGATGGTGATGGTGATGATTATGATGATAAACATACATTAATTTTTATAGTGTTTTATTAAATGCATTCTCCAGTGTTATCTCATTTGATTCCCATAGAATCCTATGGCATGTAGGCACTGGAACAATCAGAATATCAAAAAAGGAAACTGAGGTTCACAGAAGCCCAGCAACTTAACTGAGGTCAACTGGTGAGTACACACGCTCAGCCACTCAGTCTTAACACCAAGTGGAAAGAACACTCCTTTCTGTGCTGTCATTTACATGTATCACAAATCACATCACACAATTGAAACCACTATTGAGTTATTCTATAAAGTATAAAGAGCTACAAGCCTGGCTTATGATATTTTAATTTCATGTGTGTGCCTTAACACATCATATCCATTAAAAATTACTTTGGGGGATTATTTGATGCTTGCTGGGTTGCCTTCCTGGTTTTAAAAGGACACAACTTGTGTGAATGGAATTCATACCAATATTTGAGATGACTGAAGAACAGACAACCTAATGTGAGCTCTTTTTGTACAGAAAAAAATGCCATATTCTCCTAATTATGACAAGTACAAAAGCCACTGTTTTTAGTCAATGCCCCAGAGCCTCACAAAAGAATGGCTGAACAAACCAGTAGCTACCAAGGAGAGGCCGTGGGCATCTACTGGGGCTCTAGCACAGGTTGGCACTTTGCTCAGCAGTGTACCGGGTAGATTTGGATGGTATTTATTGGAAAATGAACCAATAATGACACAGCCCTTACACAAAAGTCCTTGTGCCCAGTGTCAACCATTCAGCATCTAACAGTTCAGTGGACAGTCTCTCTGGGATGAATTTCAGCCATGCCAACACCCAAAATGCAGTAAACAAAGCCACAAAATGTGAGAGAGAGACACAACCAAGTGACTGCAAAGCATCAAATGGAAGTAACGCCATGAGCAAGAGATTGCCAAGTGTGGCTTAACAATACAATACAGGCTGGCCACAGGGCAGTTGTTACTGCTCACAAACAGTTGACATCTGCCACCTAAACCAAAAATCATTTGGAGACCCAAGAACACAGCAGCCCCAGAATGGTATGCCAAAGAGTCAGGGGAAAACTCTTGGATTGCAGGATAGAAAACAATTAGAAGGCTCATGGTATCTCAGTAATCTCTCTCTCTGTGTCTCTCTGTCCCTTGCTCTCTCTCCCTCACTCAGATACACACACACCTACTTTTATATATGTGTGTGTGTATATATATATATATATATATATACACACACACACACACATATATATATGGTGTATATGAATATATATATATACTCAAGTACATATGAATAGAAAAGCATACAATATAGAAAAACAAGTTGCATCTGTCCAGTGCCAAGCATCTATGTGGTTAATTGCTTTTAGATTTCATGTGCTATGCTTGGGAAAACCTAAGTCAGTTCTCACTGGATTTTCAAACAGTCATGTATTGCTAATGGGGAACATCATAACCCACAAAAGTCAGACCCAAAGTGGCCCCTTAATTTATTTGAAGACTGGGTTCAGTACATGGAGATTATGTTGTCAACATGCAGAGAGGTATACCAGTTGGTCCCTTGGCAACTCTTTACCCTGCTGATCCTGAGAAATTTAAATTTTGTCTGAAAGGGGAATTTGGAAAGCCCTGGATGTAGTAAAGTATTACCTTGTTTAGCTATAGCACTACTTCAGATGACAAGCAACATCTGCATGTTGGGTTCCAGGGCTCTTTGAATAGAATGAAGTCAGTAGTATGACAGTAGGTTGTTTATGAGAGTTACAAACTGAGAAACCACACAAAGGGAGGCACCAGAGACCCAGCTCCACAGAGAGAAAATGAATCTAAGTGAGATCCTGGAGAACCATATTCGGAGAGTAGCACAAATTTGGCTGTGCCCTTTGGCAAATTCCATGTAAGCGTGTTTCACCCTTCTAACTTTTTGGAAACACAAATCTCCCTCCACTTGGGAACTTCTACATTCCCAAGTCTTTTTCGTTCTTTGCAAGTTTTCATTATTTAATTTGTCAATTATTAATTAGTTTCTGGGACCGATGTTAGATGATGTTGGTTGAGAGGAGTGCCTAGGATTAAACTGACTTCGTGAGTACCATATCCCTGAGTGGCCTCAGTGGGGAAACTGAATCTTCTTCCTCAATCTTTGGAAAAGGGCAGGCTACTCCCTGGACCATAGGGCACATTTGCTCTCTGGGTTCATCAATCCCGCTCTATAGCAAGGGTGGAGGCAAAAATTGTTCATGAGAAATAGTGACATCCAGATGCCAGCTGGGCTCTGCAGGGCTGTGACTGTGCATGGGCTTCTCTGTCAGAAAATGGCAAGATAGGAACTGTGGCTTTCTAAGCTCCTGGCTGTTCTACTGTTCAGACCCCCATATGCTATCTGAGCTGGTTTTATTCACAACATTTCTGACACCAAATATGTGTGGGTTTCCACACCAGCAATCAGTTCTCCAATTCTCCTGCACCACCGCCTGCCCAACAGTTCAATTCCATTCAGTTCTGATCCCATCCGTGGTTAGCACAGACCCACGGGTTCAGGGCTCAGTCCCATAGCCTGTTCTCGCTTCTAACCTTCCAACACCAGTCCCAAATCCCAGTACTTCTGGCCAACTGGCATTACATTCTGAAGTTCCTGTGAACCCCCCCCCCTCCTGCCCCTTTACGTTGGATAATTCCCTAGAATGACTCACAGAGCTCAGGAAAGTGCTTTACTTGCTCTTACTGCTTTAGTATAAAGGATACAGGAACAGCCAATTTGGGGGGAGGTGGTGCCTGGAGCTTCCTTTCCCTTTCTGGGTGTGCAACTCTCCAAGCACCTCAATGTGTTCACCAACGCAGAAGCTCTCTAAATCCTATCGTGTAGGGGTTTTTATGTAGGTTCCCTTACATAGGCATGATTGATTAAATCACTGGCCTCTTGGGATGAACTCAGTCTCTAGTCTCTTTCCCTTCCTCAGAGGTCCTGAGGTGAGGCTGAAAGAACTGACCTTTCTGGTGACAGCCCCCATCTGAAGCTATCCGGAGCCATCTCATTAGCATATCAAAGACACTTATCACTCCAGAGATTTCAAGGGTTTTAGGAGTTGTGTGCAAGGAACTGCCTAAGACAAAAACCAAATCTTTGTTATTGTACCACACTATCTATCGAAGAAAATTTCCTTCCCGGATGACATTTTTTTCCACCTTCTATTCCATGCCCTGTCTTATTAGAACACCTTTTAATTCAGCTAAACTTCTGGGTCCTCTTTCTGAGAGTCCTGTGTGTCAGCACTGCATGCCTCCTGTCCTCTTTGTCTCTGGGAGGGAGGACAGTGGGGTTCCCTTCTCCATTCCATGACTCACCAGTCTTCCCAGTGTCTCTTAGAACTGGCTTTCAAAGGGCTAGTGCATCCCAGCAGGAAATGTGAAAAAGAGCAATGAATAAAGGGAGTCTTCTGTTATCAGAGGCATCACCAGCCTCAAACAATTGGTAAGGGTGTGACAGTCAGTTTGGCACTACTGAAAAAGTTTTTCAAAAGCCATAGCTTCTGCCCTCTAGGGGCTCAGACAACTAGTAACAGAACAGTTAACACATACAGGGAAAATACACAGAACAGTAATTGTATAAACAACAAATAATTAACTGTACTTACTAAATAGATAAAAAGAATAGCTTAGTTGACAAAACACAGGCCAGGACTCTGGATCAGGGTGTGCTCTGTGACTAAAGGAAATAAATCACTTAGCCCTTCTGTGATGTTGTGAAATGAGGGCAATGATAACCCCATCTCAGAGCTCTAAGATAGAGAGTGAGAGCGCATTAGTGAAGGTGGCCATGAACTACTCGATGTTATGAAGGACATTATGGCGCCTTGAGAAGAGTACTGAGCACTCTTGGCAGGCACTGTACTGGCCATGAACATGACAGGTGATTTCGGAGAAGGGCAGACGTGGATACACAGGTTACTATTGTGAAACAGACTGCGGTCAGTAGGGGATACCCGAAGTCCTCTGTGGTCTCATCACCTGTCTCCATCCTCCTTGACCTCCCTGTCTCATTACTGCACTGAGGCCCCCTCTCCCTGGCAGTCTCTCTCCTCTTGATTTCCATAATATGGCACTGTCTTGGTTTTCCTAGCTCTCTCTTTTGAACTTGGTATTATAAGCATTTTTTTTAAAATGTTGACACATATTCGTTGTAATTATAATATGTAAATGGGTGAATGATATTCCATGATGTGGATACATCATGATTTACGTAACCATTCCTGTGGGTAGATACTTAGGTTGATTCTGTTTTCACTCCTTCAATAGGTGAACAGGTCAGAGAGTATGCACATCTCTTAAAACGTCTTCTGCTATGCAGAGGCCTGCACCTGTTTCCCTTATGGCTAGTCACATGTAAGGACTGTTCCAGCACCTCCCTAACTTCTATTTATATCGTTTGTCAATGATTCCCGCTCTTTTATGTCATCCCTCAAAACCCTGACCTCAGTCTTCTTTTTTTTTTTTTTTAATTTTTATTTTATTTTATTTTTGGCTGTGTTGGGTCTTTGTTGCTGTGAGCGGGCTTTCTCTAGTTGCAGAGAGCGGGCTTCTCACTGCGGTGGCTTCTCTTGTTGCAGAGCACGGGCTCTAGGCGTGCGGGCTTCAGTAGTTGTGCCTCGCAGGCTCTAGAGCGCAGGCTCAGTAGTTGTAGCGCACAGGCTTAGTTGCTCTGCGGCATGTGGGATCTTCCCGGACCAGGGCTCAAACCCGTGTCCCCTGCATCGGCAGGTGGATTCTTAACCACTGTGCCACCAGGGAAGCCCCCTTTCTTTTTTACTATAGTTTTCCTCTAAATGGACTATAGAGACCTCAAAAGCAACTCAGCTGAGGGATCTCGAATAGATACCTGTCTCTGAACTGTCATCATTGAGACATCCAAACCACCATCCATCCATCTATCCACCCATCAATTATGGGGCCCCACCGCATACTCCATTTATGTGCTTTTACTGGAGATACAAAGATGAAGACATGGCCTCTGTCCTCAGGACATAAATTGATTAGTGGAGATGAGGGAAAAGATAGACAAACAAACACCTGATTCAGTACAATTTATACAGAGTGGATGGGTGTTCCTGGTGGGGGCTCCTAGCTTGATGTGGAAAGTGGGAGGGTGTGAAGGACAGTTTCCCAAAGCAGGTGACATCCACGCTGAGTTCTGAAAGATTCATGAGTATTTAACCAGGTTAAGGAGGATAACGAAGAGTGTCTTAGTCAGAGAAATAGCAAGAGAAAAGGAAAGGAAGAGAGAGAGAGAGAGAGAACATGGTGTATTTGGGGAACTGCAAGCAGGTCAGTAAGCCAGTGTGTGTGTGTGTGTGTGTGTGTGTGTGTGTACCCATGCACATGTGTGAAAAGCCAGTGGAACTCCAAAAGGAACAAGAGCATGGAATTTCTTGTCCATCACACTAAAATTTAGACTTTCCTCAGAAGGTAGTAGAAAACCATTAAAGGATTTTAGGTGGGAGAGTAGCATGATCAGGTTTGTGTTTGAGGAAGACTGCTCTTCCTGCAGTGGGGAGAATGACCTGCAACCGGGAAGGACAGAGGCAGGGGGAGAAGTTATGTACATGATGGAAGAGGTGATGAGGACTTAGGTGACAGTGAGATGTAGAAAAGGGAGGAAATACAAAGCTATTAAGGATGTAGAATTGACAGAAGAATTGATTGACTATTTGGGAAGGAGTGAACAGGAGGCATTAATGACTCCCAGGTGGTTGTCTGGGTGGCTAACTTTTCCTACAGCTTCAGTATAGATTGGACCAGCTGAAATCATCCAAGGAAAGTTGGTCAATCGTGAGATGAGAGGAAGGTCAAGGACAAAACCCTGAAGATCACTAGCATTTTCATGCCAGGTGTTCCTCACGAAGGATGCTGAATTTACAAGGGCCCAAAACCAAAAGCTTCCATCTTTAATTCAAGGCTCTCCAACAATACTCTCTAGCATTAAATGGTACTATAGCAGGTGCTAAAATTCTTGACATTTGTATGTGTCAATAATGGTGTAAAGTAGGCTCTATTAGTCTTTATTTTTTTGGCTGCGTCGGGTCTTAGTTGCGGGGTCTTCCTTGAGGCATGCGGCATCTTTTGTTGTGGCGCTCGGGCTTCTCTCTAGTTGTGGTGTTCGCATTTTTTTCTCTCTCTAGTTGTGGTGCGTGGGTTCCAGGGTCTGTGGGCTCTGTAGTTTGTGGCACACGGGCTCTCTCGTTGAGGTACCCGAGCTCAGTAGTTGTGGTGTGCGGGCTTAGCTGCCTCGTGGCATGTGGGATCTTAGTTCCCCAACCAGGGATCGAACCCGTGTCCCCTGCATTGGAAGGCAGATTCTTTACCACTGGATCACCAGGGAAGTCCCTCTATTAGACTTTTATTGATGACAATTAGGGAGGCTAAGTAACTTACTCAAGTTTATGCAGCTGGTAAGAGGAGGAATCAAAATCTGGCCCATGTCTGTCTAATGCCCAAGCCATGTTCCTTCAACCATGTCACACCTTTGACACCTCAAGGTGGCTGCTCCAATCCACCATGCCAGCCCCGTCTGTAATGCTGCTCTGCTTCATTTCCATCAATTCACCTCCAGACTTCCTCTAGGAAGCTATGTCTCCCCCTCTAAAGCATTCTTCCTGACTCATTTTATCCTCCATTTTGCATCTCCCCCATGATTTTTTTTATATTGTTTATAGTTCTTTCTGGTTTAGATTTTGGAGCAATTCAGCCAGAATATATTGAATACTAACTGTGTGCCAGATGTGACAATAAGCGCTTTCTAATATGTTACACTGTGACCTAGATCTTGGCCATGTAGATGTATGCTGCTCCTTGATGAAGTAAAAATCCTCATGCATGTGTATTCAACCTCTTTTTAAGGTTCTGTATTGGTAACATAGAGCTGATTGTGTATTGGTGCTTGAAAAATGCTCACGATAGGGATGAATAGGTAAATGTAAGTTCAATCAAGTGTTTATTGAGCACTTTCTGTGTGTTTATCACTATCCTAAAGAGTGTAAAGTACAAGTAACACAGGAATAAATATAATCTATAGCTTTACCTATAACTATACCTGTATTCATCCATTCATTCAGCTATCATTTATTTTTTTTTAAAAAATATTTATTTATTTATTTATTTTTTGGCTGCGTTGGGTCTTCGTTGCTGCGCGTGGGCTTTCTCTAGTTGTGGCGAGCGGGGGCTACTCTTCATTGCTGTGCGCGGGCTTCTCACTGCAGTGGATGGCTTCTCATGTTGCAGAGCATGGGCTGTAGGTGTGCGGGCTTCAGTAGTTGTAACACGTGGGCTCAGTAGTTGTGCCTCGCAGGCTCTAGAGCACAGGCTCCATAGTTGTGACGCACAGGCTTAGTTGCTCCACGGCATGTGGGATCTTCCTGGAACAGGGCTCGAACCCGTGTCCCCTGCATTGTCAGGCAGATTCTTAACCACTGCGCCACCAGGGAAGTCCTTTTATTTATTTATTTATTCAGCTATCATTTATTGAGAACATGCTGCATGCCTAACATACCTCCCAAAAGTTCAAATATATTCAAGATGCTTACTCTTACCTCTAATTTATAGGTGAGGAAATAGGCTCAGAGAGATTCTGTGACTTGCCCATGGACGCACAGCTTCTGGTGACAACATTGGGATTGGAACTGTGGTCTATCAGATTCCAAAGTCTGTGCTTAGAGGGAGAGAGAAAGAAAGGAAGGAAAGAGGGAGGAAAAAAGGGAGATGAGAAAAAAGGAATAGAAATTTTAAAATAAATAAACATGTAATACAGGTAATCAATTTAGGAGACAGAAAGTTGGACCTACATTGGTGTCGAGAAGGGTGTCTGGCAAGCACAGACTAAATGCGGTCACAGAGGCACACATTTTCTTTCATTGTCTAAAGAGAGGGAATGCTCTTCATGAATGTGACTTGTTCTAGAGCATATCGCAGACCTTAAAAAAATCGTAGGAAGAGAAATATCCTGGAAGATAAAATCCATGAAACCAATGGGTAGCCAACCTTTCTCGGAGGTGCTACAATTGAGGCTTCATTGATATGGCACACAGAGCAGAACATCTGATAATAGTAAATGAGCTGGGAAACCTAACAGTCACTTGGCTCTACTGTACAAATATTTAAATGTATCACAGTTAATAACTTATATAATAATACAAAATAAGATAATGTCAGATGTGGGAGCTGATTTACTCCCATGTCCTGCTTTGGGGGCTGCTAAGATCTCTGCTACACTGTTCTATTAACATGGTTGTTCACTTAACAGAACTAAATGTTCTACACTTTCTTTCACTGACATTCAAGTTCTCACTGGAACGAGTGGCACCCAATTTCCTCTTGTCTGTGCATATAGCAAAGCCACCTATGAAGCCATGCTTGGCAAATTTTTTCTGTAAAAGGCCAGATAGTAAATATTTCAGGCTTCTGGGACCATATAGTCTCTGTTGCAACAATTCAATGCTGCCGTTTGTAGTGTGAAAGCGACCACAGATAAAACATAAAGAATGAGTGTGTGTGTGTGTTCCATAAAACTTTTCTTATGGGCACTGAAATTGGAATTTAATAATATTTTCATGTGTCAAAAAATTGAATTCTTTTGATTTTTGAACCCACTTAAAAATGTAAAAACTCTTCTTAGCTTGTGGCTGCACACAAACGGGTAGTGGGCTGTATTTGGCCTGCAGCCCCTAGTTTGCTGACCCCTGCACGGAAGCACAGAAATCTTAGGGTGCTTAGACTCTTATGTACTTAGGTTAGCTTTCCAGAAGGAAGTGGTTAGCTAACTCCATTAGTGCCTCTGAGCTTCAACTATTAATTGACATTATTTCTTAATTCCCAGCTATATTTTAAGGTATGAACCTAAGGAATTTTAAAGTCATTATGTGGGTGAGGGACTGTTAAAAATAAATCCTTCAGGTTTAGAAGTGGTAGAGAGGGAATAGAAGGTGTTAGCAAATCCAGGAGTTTTCAGGCAAGAGGTTCAAAAAGCGTCGAGGTGGGCCACAAGTTGCCGCTAAAGGTCATGGGTAGCACTTTCCGTCTTCTCTTTATGTACTTTATGCCTCTCATAAAGTTAAAGCAGTTTAATTTAACAGTCTAATTAGTAATGGATTTTTCATTTTATCTTTTTGACTATGCAATACAAAGATGAGATCTGGATTTGACTAGGGCCAGGAAAGGATATTTATATAATAGTAGTTTAAATTAGGGCTTTCCGACAGCAGCATCTAGATGGAAAAGGATCTGTTGCTGTTTGATTGCTAAAGAATTGGTGGGTGTGGGAGGAGATATAGCTGTATATTTTCTCCAAATAAGAGGTCCCGGAATTGGGGGTGCCCTTTGAGTCTCACTTCAACATCATGCATTTCCTTCCTTATTTTATACGTGGTCAACAGAAAGGATAAAACCACTGTTGTGTTGGCTGTATCCAAGGGTGGAGGGTGCTGAGTTTACTGTCTCCACTAACATTTTATTTGTTCTTCTTTGTAACAGTGTTCCCTGTGGGCTAAGTGTGAGTTCCTTTTCTTCTCTTTCTTTCTTACTCTCTCACATTGGAAATGGGGGTGGGGGAACCTTGCCCAACAGATCTAGAAATCCAGCACCTTGGGATTCATTTTCTTAATTGGTTTTACACCTCTGAGCCACAGCATGAGGGGCTGGGGCAAAGACGAAGCCTGGAGTAAAGACTTGATCTTGAAACTTGACCAAGAATTGAGAGAGCCGTCACCCCAGGGAATTCAGTGAGACTGTACAAGTGCCCTCATTTTAGAAGGGGAAGGATGGGCGAGAGGCTACGGGACCATGGTTGATTCATACTTTTCCTGTATAAGCCAGAGAAATGGCTACTTTTAAATTTGACTTTGTGATTTAATCTCTCTAGAATCATTTAATCCTCTTCCCCCACTTCAAGTGATCAGCCCCAAAACAGCAAGGAATATCCCCACAGATGTAATAGTCACTAGAGAACATACAGCTTTTCAAGCTGAAAATAGGATTTTTTTTTTTATAAGCAATCCTGTCAAAACACAGAGTAAGTCCCTCAACCCATCAAAAAAAAAAAAAAATCCTTAAAAAGTCCATGTTTCCATTCATGCTGTAACAAATCTGTCCATTTGGGGGGATCTCTAATTTATTTAAAAAATAAGATGCCTACAGTTTCCTGAGCTGTATTTTGTAAGGCAGCAGTAACTGACACATATTTTTCAGCATTTTGGTAAAGACAAAAAAATGTGTCTCCTTTGGAAAACAAGTTGTTTTCCAGTGATGTACATTCAACTTATATTTTGAAAAACAATACTTTTTATACTAAAAAGCAGCCCTCTCCATGCACACAGTGCAGGTGGACGTGTGCAGGGCTCAGCCTCCACTGGCCCTCCTTCCATGTTTGGGAGAAGAGGGCTTCAGCCTCCAGGTCAGGGGCGTTCGATTCACACGTTCTGTGAGTGCCCTGAGTTCTGCTTCTCCGACTTTAAGGTGGGCTTCTTCTTCAGCTCCCTGGGGATTGCAACCCCAAGGTCCTGCAGCCAGTCAGCATCTCAGGTTAATTGTAGGAGTTTTCTTTCCCCACCTACAGAGATGAACACAGAGAAACCAATTTGGTAGTTACTCTGCTTCCTGGTGCCCTCCTGAATTGCTCCAGGAATAAACTAAGCCAAAGGCATATTTACCCAAATCTGGGTGGAAAAATCACTTACATAACTGGGCACTGGCTCCACACAGCTGATTTTCTTCTTGGGGATGCAAGATCTGGGAGGTGAGAGGGCTGGCAGAGGAAGTGGTCCCGAAGGTGAGGGGAGTGGGTGGGTCACAGTGCAGGGGAAAGCTGTGTTCTTCCAGGTCAAGTTAACTGGACGCTGTAAATGGCAGAAAGGAAGGCTTGAGGTGGCTTCACCCACTCTGGCTGATTCATTTAATTAAGTTTGGACAAAGCCTTGGCTGTGGGTTTTTTTGTCATTTATATCCATAGTACCAGGCATCCTCCTGTAAGTAAGTCTGGTTTAGAGTAGTCTTCCCTTTGCTGCCAGGCTTATATAGTTCAAAACTGCAAGGCTTAGGTACTCATATCGAGAGGGGGATGTTTCCAGAGGGAGGCAAACGGGAGAGGGAGATTGAGACATTGAAGCGGTTGCATCCTTGCATCCCCTTTAGGTTGCTGGGAATGGGCTGTCTTTCAGCCAAAAGAGAAACAAAGGATGGCACGGAGAAAGCAGGTTTGCTGAGAGGCTAACCCTTGCTTCCTCAGGGAAGGTAAAGAAAGAGCACAGAAAGAAGTGTCAGGGACCACTGGCACCTGTTATCGGTCATTAACAAACGACCATGTACTGCTAATCTGTGATCATAAAAAGGCCATCTGCTAATGCTCAAAGGTCATTAAGACGCCAGCCGTGTTTACTCTGTTCTCATTGGTTGGGCCAGTCATTCCTAAGAAAAAAGGAGCTTAAATGGTTGCTGTGGTGGGGCCCGCTAGTTCTGCTCTCGTTACGGGCCTGTCAGTGTTTCCTTATAAACCCCTGCCCTCAGTGATGTAAACAGCCGCAAAAATAACAGGCCGCCTGTGTGTGCATGCATGTGTGCCCACATGTACGTGTTCTTTTTCTCTTCACAGAGGGGAAAATTTGAGGTGTGCCATCTTGACTCCATCCATGTTCAAAGATATTCATTGGAAAGGAAAGGTCGTTTCTTCGTTTGGGGTCCTTTTTCACTTAACCTGACTGATGGACCTATTTTGGATAATAGCCTGCCCACAGTCCCTAAAAAACGCTATCCTTGATAAAATTAAATATCTTCCCAAAGGAGAGTCATTATCCCAATTTGACAGAAATTTCTGGCTCTTCCATGCTGTGGAGAGAATTGGGTTGCATGTGGGTTGACCAAAGATGGGATTACAGTGTCAGGAATGTTCCCTGTTGAGGGAACCTACTGAATTAAAGCTTACCTCCCTTTCTGCATGCTTCTCTTGTCTTCCCAAAAGTTATCAGATGGGTTACCCAATTTATTTTGTTTCTCTGACCTTTTCAAAAGGATTTATATAAGTAGTTCTCTCTAAGGAGGAGAGTGGAAATGATTTCTTTTTTCTTTTTTCTTCAAGATACCAGTGAATTCACAGGAACTTGTGAGGGTGATAGGAACATGTTGAATGTTTAAAGGTATTGATAATATTAAAGCAGCTAGCTAGAGCTAAGTAATCTCATTTTTATATATGTACACACATGCAAGAGTGTTAGATAGCTCTCTAGAACTCTAAGGAATTGCTCGTTCGTCCCTTCCTTCTTTCCTCCCTCCCTTCCTTCCTTCCTTTCTTATAAATTTTCTTGTCTCCTCTTCTAGGAATCTCCTGGAAAAGGACAGATAAAAACAAAGCTCTGTGTGTAAACTAATTGACCAAAGGACTAAAAGCCAAGTTATGTAGTTTTAAAATTCCATTTGCTTATTGTGGCTGGTGGCAAAGGTGACTCTTATCGGTAGCCTTACAGACCATGTGCCCGACTACCTGGCCACAGCAGGTAGGAAAGACAGAGTCCACTTCTAAAAGTAGGAATTTTAGCAATAGTCTGTGTGTGTGTGTGTGTGTACACGCGTGCGTGCACACGGGCACATGCACATGTCCATGTATTTGGGGGTGAAACAAGCAAGGATGGTCAGACTTTCAAGGTTATATCAACAGACCTGTGTGCTTAAGTAAGATTTTCAAAAACGCAGGCAGATTTTTATATCTTCTGAGATTCTTTAGTGATGGAGACCAAGATTGCCGTTTTGATTTTTCCTCCTTCGTTTATGATAAAACCACCGTTTCTCATCATATCCTTGCCTTTCATCTCTGCCAATTAAGTAGCCAGAGCCTTGTTTTGAAAAGTTCTGAGTAGTTAGTAAGCTCTTTTTTTTCTGAGCCAAGTCAACGTGTCCTCTGGAGGCCTCTGAATGAGGGGTCTATCCACTGCCCCACCCCTGTCTGCCTGTTAGTGCAGGCCTGGGCTTAATCTTTCGTATTCAGCGAGTCGGAAGGCGGGGTGGGAGTTATAGCATAGGGGGTGGGGTGGTGACCGCAGGTGGCTGAAGAAAGAGGGTCTTGTTCTCATGATGCTAAATGGTTGGTTAGCACTGCTTTTACTGTGAAATTCAGCTTCTGTCACTTCATGGCTAATTGCTTTATTATTCTCAGATCCAGATTGGACCTGATTTAGTTCTGTCAGGAGCCATGACTCTCCCTGGCATTGGGCCAGGATCCTTTCGATCCTTTGATCTGAGGTTTTCTAATCACATTACCGTTTAGACTGAGGCAGGAGGCACGGGGCTTTGCTGCTTCTTTCTACTTACTGGGGCACAGGTTTGCTCAGTAGGCAGATGGAGTGTGACTGACCTGGGCAGGGTTTGAGGAATGGAGTCTTCTCCGTAACTCAGTTTCTCCTTGATCTTAGGCTTTACGAGTTTAATTTGCTTTCCTTCCTCCATTCAGCCCAAAATGCACTTGCCCCTTCAGTGGGTTTATTTTCAGCCATCTCAACATTGAACTGTAGGTAAGGTTTTGCTCTCCTTTTTTGCTAAAGCTTTTCTGCACCAGCTGGCCATCCTTAACGTGAAACAAGTCAACAGGTAGTTAAAATGACCTCTCGTAATTGTCAAGAGCGGCTGACTGGCCCCCATCAATTGTTCTGGGATCCAGACGCCAGGGCTGAAAACGTCCAGTGGCCCACAGGCTGAGTTGTTAGCATGCCTGGCGAGGGCGATGAACAGGAGCAACTGCGGCCTGGGATTTTTAATAGGTAGGGCTGTAAAATGTCGGCCAGGCCTAAGTCACAGATGCACCACAGAGCTCTTTCAAGCCCTTATTCCAGTGCTCCACTTGTAACTATTTTTAACCTTATTAAAAGGGAGCAAAATGCTTCAGCTTCACAAGTGCATGCTAGAGTCTTGCAGTATATTTCTTTGCTTTATAACTCCACCTTTGATGCAGAAGTCCAGCGGGCATGAGAACTTGGATAAACATAAATCTCCTCCGGATCTGCTCCAGGGGCCCAGACACAGTTAGGGATGTGCTAGAGACAGACCCTGGGTCTCCAGCTGGAGCAGAGGGGAAGGAGAAGCTCCCCTCTTTGGATTTTCAGGCAGCTCAATCTTCAGTTCAGTCTTGCAAAGACAGAATTTGTGGCATTTGTGTAATAGAAACACAGACAAAAGTCAGAAGCATGCACCCAGGCAGGTTATGTCTGATAACGTGAGCTCCATGTGACCAGTTTTCCAACACAAGGTCAGCAGGCCCGCAGAAGCCAACTGCGGGACGGAGAGACAGAAGTGGGGCTGGCATTACTGAGGGATTTTTGTCTCTTTTTTTTCACTTCTCACATGGCAGCTCCTCTTGTATTGGTGGCAGGACCTAAAAATCTCATTTAGAATTTCTTCTAAGCTTTCTAGTTTGGAAAGTCTTTGCAAACTTTTGAAAGGACTTTTGGGGGCCTGGCATAATCTTGGTCTGAAGTACCTGCACGGGTCTCTTTTTTTGTCATGATTCAAAACAGAAAGAGACTCTTGTCTGCCGTAATGATTTAGGTTCAGGTGCCCACTACGTAAAGAAGCCCAAATTGAACTAAGTTTCAGATCATCAACAAGGGGGCCTGAGATGAGCTGACATGATAGCAGAAGTTTTGGGCTTGAAACCTTAACAGTCATTGCAGAGTGTCTGTTCTGTGTGCTGTGCCAGGATGGAAGGAGCAGTGCATAGGACAAATAACACAAGACTTCTGTCCTCTGGGAGCTTATCATCTTACTATCGACGTCACAACCAGTTATGGAGCTGTGTAGGCCAGTGCACGACTAGGACTAGAGAGTTAACACCAGTGGAGGTCAGAGAAGAAGATATTTGTGGTGGCAGGACAGGTCAAGAAAGGCTGATGAGAGCAGGGGCACCTCAATTCTCAGCTACTATTAAGTGTAGACTGTAATGGGCATCTGGTATTTTTGACTGTTGATGATTACTTCTCCCCATTCACTTCTGGCAGCAACATTCTTTTTACTGTGGGAAAAATACATTCCACATGATTGGTTCAACTTGGCTGCCCCACCCAAGGACTGGGCATGTGACTGAAGTCTCGCCAGTCTCACCACCATGGCTGTATTGATTGGTTCAAGGATGGACACCTGACTCAATCTGGCCAATCATAATCCTCCTGAGACTTTCTTGACAGAGCTATAGGGAAGGCTTGCTCTTTTCCTCTGGGCTTGCCAGGCTGGAAATGTGTGAGTGGGGGCCCGCTAGCAGCTCTCCTGGCACCGTGTGAAGAGAGCCAGTTTAAGCTGAACAGAGATAAGCAGAGGTAAGAAATGGCAAGAGAAACAGACACCCTTTGGTGACATCATTTGAACTTCCATATCAAGCTGTGTCTGAAGCCAGTTATGTGGGATGGTCATTTCTTTTATCTCTGCTAGCTTGAGTCAGGTTCTATAAGCTATAACTGGAAGAATCTGACTAATATGGGATGGCTGGGGTGTGATGATAGAAATGTTTCAAGGAAGCAGGGTGTTGGTTTCTGTGGTAGTGCTGGTGGCTCATAAACAGCATAACTTCACCCAAAACAAAACAATAATGACAGAATCTGTCACCCTGGCTAACTCTTTTCTCTTGAAGACCAGCTCAGTGAGAATGTATATAATCAAAGCAAGATGAAAAGTTTATTAGCACTGAGCCCAATGCTTCCATTTTTAGAAATATATTTGTCAGGTTGAGTCCCTCCTCAGGCCTTCTCCAGCTTCCCCAAAACCCTCATTGTTACCATATATTCTGCCTAGAACACACTTTGAAACATGATACTTTGACCAGAACATTCAATTCAGTAAATATGATTGGACTCTGTGAGTTAGGCACCATGCAAGTTCTGGGGGATAACATTGATGGATAAGAAAGACATGGTCTCTGCCCTCACAGAACTTATGAACTCAATAAAATAGCATAAACTGGCATTATTTAATGAGAAAAGTTTTTCTGTGGCCTTACATTTATTAAGCACTCAGTGTCCAAGATCCCTCTCAAGACTTTGTTTATCCACTGGGCCTCAGGACATACTTGACGTAAATATTGGTGATCCCTAACTCCTTCTTAGGGTTTGTCTGCTAGTATAGCCATGCTTGGTGTCACAAGCCATTGGCCTTGATTAATTTAAGTGTTACACTCCTAAAGTTTGGGCCATTTCTATTAACTTGCTTTGCACAATCCTGACTAAAATGTTGCTCTCCAATTAGAAGAAAAAATTCTTAAAGAAAGGAAGAAAATAATAATAAATATTGTGTCAATTCCAGCTGAATTGAATATAATATCCTGTGTTCCCCCTACAACATTCTCCCCTCTTTCTGTCTTGGCCTAGAATGTCAAAATTGTACCATTGGGTGTGTGTCCTTTTATGCTTTTAAGTAATGATACACTCATGGTAGCAGAATAGGTTAGCCCAGGGGCCATAAGTAGTGGAGACTTTAGATGCTGGTATGCTTCTCCTCTCATTTGTAAGAGTGGTGGAGTCAGACTGTGATCCAAACCCTGACTCTATCACTTAGTGGCTGTATGTCCTGGGTTTAGTTGCTTAATCACTCTGAACTTCAGATTCCTCAATAAGAATTAAATCATACATGAAAAATGCTTAGCAAAATGCTGGCATGTAAAAAAAAATCTGTAAAGGATGCTAAAATTATGTGACTGTATGATGAAAACCAGAATATTTACCATCTCTAAGTGTCTCCCCAAGATACATATAAGTTACAAAGGGAAAAATAGTAATTGTACACTGGAGAAGCCTGACAAATACCACCTTTATCACGTGCTCAAAGTTTTCAACATAATAAATAATGGTGTTTATTATCTAATAATAGTGGGACAAATCTAAACCATGTGCCTCATGATATGATGTACTGAGAAGGGCAAAACAGCATTTGTGATACTCTTGCCTGAGTTTAATCTTGAGGAAGCATCAGACAAACCCAAACTGGGGGACATTTTTTTTTTTTAACATCTTTATTAGAGTATAATTGCTTTACAATGGTGTGTCAGTTTCTGCTTTACAACAAAGTGAATCAGTTATACATATACATATGTCCCCATATCTCTTCCCTCTTGCACTGACCTGTACTCTCCAAAAATATCAAGGTATTTCATGATTTAGGTAATTGTATGAGAGTTATGTAAAATGTTAATAGTTGAGGAATCTGGGTGAGAGGTGTATGAACTCTTTGTGCCAATTTTATAACATTTTGAAGTCTGAAATTATTTCAAAATGAAAAAAAATGCAAGTAGTAGGCATTCAGTAAACCATGTTGTGACCAAGGGAATCTTCCTGAATCTGGGCCAGCCATTTAGTTGAGGTTGGCAGTTTTGAATGCTGTGTTTATGAGTTCCTCTGCTGAAAGGTCTGGTAGCTCTGTAAGGATGTCATGCATTTGCAAGGATGTTCCTGGGCTGGTCTCTGTATGGTCCTCTTCCTAGGGTATGTCCTTCATCTCCATAGCTCCTTTGAGGAAGAAGTCTGAGACAAGTAGGAAGTTACTCTCTGACAGTTTTTAGAAATGAGGCTTCTCCTTTTAGGTCAGTGAGATTGCCCAGTTGACAGAAATCCACCCAGAGCTCTCTCTGTGGCTCAGCCATTAATTTTGTTCTGGAATCTACCATCATTCTTTCACTTGCTGGACCTTGCCTCTAGATCACTGGGAACAGGAGGAATAATGATGGACTTATAAAAACTAAAAATAGAACTACCATATGATCCAGCAATCTCACTCCTGGGCATATATCCGGAGAAAACCATAATTCAGAAAGAGACATGCACCTCAATATTCATTGCAGCACTATTTACAATAGCCAAGACGTGGAAGCAACCTAAGTGGCCATTGACAGATGAATGGATAAAGAAGATGTGGTACATATATACAATGGACTATTACTCAGCCATAAAAAAGAATGAAATAATGCCATTAGCAGCAACATGGATGGACCTAGAGATTATCATACTAAGTGGAGTAAGTCAGACAGAGAAAGACAAATATCATATGATATCACTTGTGTGTGGAATCTAAAAAAATGATATAAATGAACTTATTTACAAAACAGAAACACACTCACAGACTTAGACAACAAACTTAACGGTTACCAAAGGGGAAAGGTTGTGGGGAGGGATAAATTAGGAGTTTGAGATTAACATATACACAACTACTATATGTAAAACAGATAATCAACAGAGACCTATTGTATAGCACAGGGAACTCTACTCAATATTCTGTAATAACCTAAATGGGAAAAGAATCTGAAAAGAATAGATATATGTATGTGTATAACTGAATCACTTTGCTCTACACCTGAAACTAACACAACATTGTAAATCAACTCTACTCCAAAATAAAATTAAAATAAAAAAAACACAGAAAACAATCAAAAAGTGTCGTGTCCAAATCTGACATCCACATTATCAATACAGTATGTGCAGTAGAAGAAACATGAGGATGTAGAGTTTTAGATAGAGACTCAGTTCCAGAAAACCAAACCAGAGAGAATATGATCTATAACATGCATAAGATCTTGGAAAGCAAACATGTGTTCTTCACCACCCTTGTCAGGAAGACTGCCTGCATGTCAAACTGTAAAAAGACCAGTTCTCAGAAAGTAAGAGGAAAAAATGATTTCACAAAGTAAACAAAACAAAGATGAGTCTTGTTATCAAGTAATAAGTCCGACAGTGATGAGGTTCAAGAAGGGTTTGAATTAACTCGCAGGTGACAGATATAAAAGACAAGTAAGTGAAGCTATGAAGAGTAGAGTTGCCAGCAAGGAGCCTGGGCATTTCCTAAGCATCTTTGATGTCCTTGTTAGAATTGCATCCAAAACTCTGCAATTTTCTTGTTCTTAGTTTTGCTCATTCACTCCTAGCCCCTTGAGCATGGACTGCTCTGTAAGAGTGAATCAGTGGTGATGTTCTCACAAGGCATGTTGTGAGGTTAACAAATACAGTTTGTAATGTGCACTGCAAATATGAAGTGCCATAAAAATGCTAATGAATGGTAATGCCTGTCCACTCGTTAGCAGCCGGCGCAACAGGCCAAGGATAACAGAAAAGAGAGACTGCCTTTTGAACACACAAAGTGCTGTCCTATTCATCTGGCCTCATGCATGCCACCATGGGAGGCTCCTGCTTAGCCCTCATTATTCACCCAAACAACTTCCTTTCCTTCTCTGTCTGGGTCTGCAAGCTGCGTTCTGAGCAAAGAAAGATTCCCTGAAACCTTTTGGCGCCATCAACAGCAACAGCAGCAACAAAAGTTTGGCTTGAAAAATATATTCAAGGAATGAAAAAATGCAATGGAAATCTATAATTATGGATGTTTGAGAGGGAGAGAGGAAAAAAGGACCTGGGCTTTGTTTTGCATTTTGGTAAGAAATGATATATAGCTACATAGTAAAAACAGTTTTATTAAAAAGATCCTCTAGCCCCGAATTCCAAATACGAATTGTACCCTCTTATCATCCAGTCACTTTAGAATGAAAGTTTAAAATGCTGATACTGTGGAACTAGCCCTTGGTATTATATCTCATAGCTGATATATTTGTCTAATACTTTGGTTTTTGAAGGCCCATTACTCAGGACCAGTGCGCAGGGCTGTTCATTTTAATCCTTTCTGGTTAGTGAAAGCAGGAATGCTAGGAAGAGCTTATAGATAAGATTTCATTCCCTGCTTTTGTATGTAGGTAGGTGGTGGGGTATAAACCAGATAGTGAAACAAATGGAGTTCTCATCATACTGAGAAAAGGGTTTTGACCTCAGATTTGTGGGCTTTTGTTTAGGGGAACCCTACTAAAAAGTAGGGTTCTCTGTTGGTCAGAAGGAATCCTTTCTCTTGCAGAGTGGAAAATTTTAACAGCCCAACAAGGGTTCAGGTAATATATATAACTGAGAGTTCGGGGACTTTGATCCCTTTAGTTATGCAATAGAGCAGATGTAGGATTTTATCATGTTTATTCTGTCCTCTGAAAAGGCTCCTCTTTTTCTGTTGAAGCAATATATCGAGGACCAGTCAGAAGGCTTGGGCCTCCTGTGCTGTCCTGTGCTGTGAAACATAGGGCAGTTATGGGGTTTTTACTCAATGGTTCCTTCTGGGCTCCATGAATAGCTCAAAAGGAGGGTGGCTAAGTGATCTACATTAAGTTGTTTAACAGGGCTAATACTTGTTTGGTTTACACAAAGCTGTCCAGCAACTATATTGATGCTTGACAGTGTTATCATCGTTATTTATTTTGCTATAAGCTAGATTTATAGCATTTGTAATACTAAACATAAGAAACATTAATAGCTTTACTAATTATATCACTACTTTACAGATATAAATAGCGATAAAAATGCCAAGTAAAGTGAACTAGTAAAACATTTTTAAGAGAATTTTTAAATCGGTTGCTGATTGACGATGTCTTTGGTGAGCCTTGGGGTTTGAATGGAGAAGAGAGCCTTCTTTGTAGATTTAAGTCTTGCTTTCCTGCCTGTTCATAATGAACGGAAAGTAATTCTGCCTTAACCTGACCGTAATCAACTGAACCATGTATTGAAGGTGATGTCAGCAAAATAAATTTTGTTTTGGATCAGAGCAAAGTGAAAATCCAAGTGTGGAGAAGGAGAGAGAGAGGAAGGGGGAGAGAGAAAGAGAGAGATGATCATACATGATGTGCGGGATTAAAGAGAACAGAGTAACATCGTGCATCTCCCCGTTCTAGTATTGATCTTGCCCTGTGTTCTCCAGAAAACACCATCTTATAAATGAGGATATTGAGTGAAGAGAGAGAGTTAAATCCACTGCCTTTGCCACAATCGCTAATGGAAATCCATGGGCAGTTTAAGTGCTGGACAAATAAAAAACCAAACTGGGAATGGAGGACGTTGTGGATAAGGATGGGTAGGCAGAGTGTTTGGTCTGTGAGCTGAAGGAGTGGGCAACAATCTTCAACGGGCTGCAAATTTTAGAGTCCCTGAGGTCCTGTCTGTTGACCTACATAGCAATTCAGCTCCAAGAATGCCTACTCAGCCTAGAACAGGGGCCACCTGCTTTTGTAAATAAAGTTCTTCTGGAACATAGCCACACCATTCATTTAAGTATAGTCTGTGGCTGCTTTTGTGTTACTACACGGAGTTGGGTGGTTGCAATAGAGGCCTTATGGCCCATGAAGCTGAAAATATTTATTATCTGACCATTTATTAAAAAAAAAAGATTGCTCTGAAGTGTCCATTTTTCTAATTATTTTTCACTGGGATTCAACATATGTGCCTGTTTCAAAAATTTTCACTGCCTACCCCAGGGCTATCTGAACATCAGAAGACTGAGAAGGGGGTGGGGGGAGGGTGTGAAAAAGGAGGCCCTTCTGTTTGTGCAAAGCAAGAAGTGTGACCCTTCAAGGAAGGGCCTTAGGTTGCATTAGATAATTCTGATTTTCAATGTCTAATCTTAAAGCTATAACTCAGGGATAAAAGAGTGTGAGTATTTTTATTTGTGGTTTGTGGTGGGTCTTATTACATTTCTGTCTTCTTAGAGCTAGCCAAGAGGTTCATAGTAGAGAGTAACTCACCTAAGCCAACTTGAATGAATTCTCCACCACCACCTCCCCAAAGAAAATTCCTAACATGGGAATTCATTCCAGCAGGAGAGGTCTCTATTTTTGAAATGTTTTGACCTGATTTAGAGGCTAGATATAAATAAAAAGGAGGGAGCTGTGTACTCACTAAACTTACGATACAATTTTTGAGAGCTCACACGTACTGGATGCAATCTAACGATATTTGCAAAGAGGACATTGTATTTCTGTTGCTTTCATTTTCCTCTTTACAATTCTTGGGTTTTCCATCACATCTGATCTCATTGTTACCTCTGTAGAATTCTATACTCTGTAAAGTCTAGCTGAAATTTTACCACTTTCATGACTATTTCTCAACCAACTCAGCTGAGGATAGTGGAAAACTCACAGGCTTTGTGATCCTATGGATACACCTGAGTTCACATCCTGGCTTATCCATGGCTGGGGGGCCATGAACAATTTACTCATCTCCTCTGAGTTCCCAGTTCCTCATCTGTAAACGGATAACAAACTGAATCAGTCTCAGAGTTCTTATGAAGATTAAATGGGATGGTGCATGTAAAGGGCTTGGCGGACAATAGGCTTTTAATGAATGATATTCGAATAAGTATTACTTTTTTAGGTGTAAGGCTTCTGTTTTAAATGACAGCAATTGCCTGCACCAATTAAGTGACACTTTCTGTATACTGTCCTACATTTTTAGTTTATCTTTTCATTTACCTGTTTCTCCTACCTAATTAAATAAATTCTGGGCTTTTAAGAGTATGCATCCCATTTGTGTATTTGTTCAAGTGTATCGCAAATAATAGGTACTTAATAAGTATCTGGATTGATTCTGGGTCTTTGATATGTTGGGTAAAATGCAGAGGGAAACCCAAGCAGAGACTATGTGTATTTTGCAAGATCACTATATTGTCCGAGAGACTGCACTGGGTACAGATGAGGGAGTGGAGAGCTAGTCTTGCCGAGGTGTGATGAAATAGCCAGGTGTCTACATCTGCAAAATGGGAGAGACGTATTGAGTAGAGGCAGTTTTGAAATGTATGGTCCTACTGACGAGGGCCTGTATCTCTGGTCTTTTCTCTGTCCACAGCCCCATGAAAATACTGCTTTCCCACACAACACTGAGATTAGACTATCAGTGAAGATAGCTTACTTAACAAATTAATTATTCCTTCAGTGGGGAAGATAGCACTAAAATTAATTTTAAAAATCTATCATCTTTAGATTCACATTCTCATCTGAGAATGTATCAATATTGCAGTAAACATCTTTTGAGATATAACTTACATATAATAGAATTCACTTTTTTTAGGTATATAATTCTATGAATTTTGACAAACTTATGCAATGTATAACCTTCACTACAATTAAGATAGAGAATATTTCCATACTGTTCCAAATTTTCTCTTTGTAGCCAGTTTCTCTCTTCCCATCCGTGTCTCTGGAAGTCTCTGATATTATTATTGGCCCTATAATTTTGCCCTTTTGAGAATGAATCACACAGTATGTGTCATTTTGAGTCTGACCCCTTTCACTTGGCAAAATACTTTGGAATTTCCTCTATATTATTTCCTGTAGTAGTAATCATTCATTTTTGTTGTTGGGAATTTCATCATGTGCATAGTGATTTATTTATCCATTCACTATTTAATGGACATTTGGGTAGTTTCCAGCTTTTAATAAGTATAAATGAAAGTGCTCTAAATATGTGTGCATAGGTTTATGTGCGTTCATATATGAAGACATGGGTGTGGAATTCTCTTGGGTGAGGGATCGCTGGGTCATAATGTAAGTGTATGTTTAATTTCTAAGAAACTATCAATTATATTCCAGACTGGTCTCACCATTTTGCATTCCTACCAGAAATATATGAAAGTTCCAGTGGCTCCACATCTTTGTTAACATTTTGAATTGTCAATTTTGTTAAAAAATTGAGCAATTATAGTAGGTGTGTAGCAGTATCTCATAGTTCTAATTTGCATTTCCCTAATGGCTAATGATGTTGAGCAACTTTTCATGTGTTTCATTTCTATCCATATATCTTCTTTGGTGAAGTGTCTTTTCAAATGTTTTGCCTTTTTTGTTTTCTTGGAAGGAGAGTGTTGTTTGTATCTGCAATAGGCATTTTTAATTGTACCATATTTTTGTTGGTCAAAACACACCATTTCATAACGTGAAACCACAGTGAATCAGTCAACCTCCCATCCCCTTGGAATATTCCTTTCAGTACTTCATATATGTAAACTTTATTCAAAGGAAATTACCTAAATGTCCAGAGTGAGTAAATTACCCCTAAGATTTTCTTTTAGCTTCCTGGTGAGATGCCCTACCTGACCTAGCCCTTCATCTATTGTCTCAGCTCATCTCCCTCTTCAGCTCCATGCTTACTCCTCCTCATCCTTGCCCCCTTCTTGCAGATGAGGGCATATGCCAAACATACTCTTGCCTCAGGACTCATTGACCTACGGCTCATTTTACCTGGTAAACTCTTTCCCCATAAAGTTGCATGGCTTTTGCAGGGCTCTCTCCTTCACTTCCTTCAGGTCTCTAAACAAATGTCACCTTATTGGGTAGGCCTTCCCTGACCAGCCTAAGTAAAATACATCTACTTCCTCCACATCATCCACCTTATATTACTTTGCAGCATTTATCACTCCCTCGTATGCTATATTTTATTCACTTATTTGTTTACTATCTCCTCCCACTGAAATGTAAGTTCCATGAAAGTAGAAACATGACCTGTTTTGTTTCTCTGCTAGATTCGACAGCCTGGAAAACTACCAAGTATATAGCAGACATTCAATAAATTGTGGGTGGAATGAAGAAATCTTAAGGAGAAAGGTGACAAAAATGCTAATTAGCTTGAGCTTTTAGACAAGCCTGCACATCCTTCCAGATCTGGTCTGCTCCCAGTACTTAAAAGTTTATTAAGCTATTTCACATTTGACCTAGGTGAGCTCCTAAACCGAGCTTCCTTGGCCTAAACCTGTGTAGTAACATTTCCAAATAGTTGCAACGGTCCTTTACAAAGCAGCCCCAAGATGGCAGCAAACAGAGGTGGCAGTGGCTGCCTTTGTTTGAGGCTCACTGCCTGATTTCTTTTGCCTCTGGCTGGTTTATTGATACCAAAAAGTAAAAGCAGGCTCCAAGAATCTGAGAATTCCCTCTTGGGTACACTTTGTGAATGGGTTCAGACTCTTCTTTCTGGGACTGCTCCAGGCTTATATTTTCTTGCCCTTGCTTTCTCCTGTTGCACACACATTTAACTGCTTGCTTTTCCCTAGGGCTCCTCTGAGTAGACTGGAGAAGCCATGAGGAAGGGTGGTTTTCCATCATGCAGTGGGTGGGCTGTCCTTGAGTTACAGGTCACCAGCGTTAGGACCTTTAAGAAGTGCCTCTTCTTTTTGGGGATTTAGATCATAGTGGAGTCAAGGGTAGCTTCTCCATACTTCTCCGTGTTTCTCGGTGTTCCTGCCCATAAATTGTTTTCCATACCTGGTTCAAATCTAAAGACCTTCCTGAATGTGGATATGGCAGAACCCTCTCTGGATTGGGACTAATTGGGGAGAATAGAAAAATTCCTAGGAAAAATAATCAGCTATAACCAACCCATCAAATGAACAAAAAAATCCACAAAACTGCTTTTGAAATGGAGAATATTTTATAATTACCAAAAAACAGGGAAACAATGGTTTCTAGAAATGTAATGTTTCTCTTTTTTATTTGATACAGATATTCAGATTTTCCAATACATTTTCAGCTCAAAAATTATTGGAAGAAAATGACAATCTAACGTCCATTAATAAAACACATTTGGGCCTTTTTATTGTCAAGACTTCACAAATAGGAGAGGGTGTTTTAAAGAGCACGGGGACACCGTCTGCAGCATCTCCCTTGGGCTGAGTTCCTGTGTAAAGTGTAGCCTTGCAGATTCTGGTGTTCAGAAATCTGTTAAGCTGAGCCTGTTTCAGAACTGATCTTCGCCTCCTCAGTGATCTTAAGCAAAATTATGAAAATCTTCCCAAATCCTGATTTTATAACACAAGAAATACTGACAGTCATGCTTCAGGAGGTTAATGATGGTCTAATTATCTTGCACCAATAAGGAAAAAGAGTCAGCCTTTTGGCAAGATTGTGTCAGAACTAGTCAGATAATATAGATATTTCTACCTCCACACATTTTCTAAAGGGGGATGTTGGCGCTTTAATTGAATGTTATATGAATACATTTCAAATAGATCCAAACACAGGGCAAACTGTGTTTCAGAACTGCTGTTCCTACATTTAAAATGTATTTGAAATGTAATTTAAAAAAAGATAATGGGAAAGAAAAACTAAAATAACTCGAAACAAGCAGAATATAGTACCTCATCATTACACTAATATATCAAACAATGTGATCTTAGCTTAATTATCCCCTTTGAGAGTTGAGAAAACTAAGCACAACCTTCAATTTACAGCTGTTTGGTGCCGGGAACCTGAATTATTATTGAAGGAGAAGGGGGGGAAAAGTTTATTTATTGTGACCTCCACTCAGTTTTCATTCATCGTGGAAAATCTGTATATTCACAAATGAGGGCTATTCATCCTTAGACCACAGCATTCTTCAGCTGTCCAGGCCTACATCAACTGCACATCTCCAGCTTTTGTGTTCATCTCGAAGGCTCTTCATCCAGATTGTTCATCATCCTGATGGTCGAGCTTTATCTTGCTTTTGTGCAGCTGCATTCCGCTTATCCAAAGTGCTGAGGGAGACAGGGAGAGGGAGAGAGAAAAGAGCGAGCGAGAGAGCAGGAGAGAGTGAGTAGGAGAGAGTGGGAGAATAGAAAGGAGAAAAAGCAATGGCCGGTGCACATATGAGGATAATTTGTAGTTTCTCAATAATAATATAAAAAAAAAGGAGGACAGGCTAATTACTGGCTTAACTAGGGCAGCCTGTGGATCTTCATGTCAAAAGGACTGCCGTAATTATTTGCCATCAAAGCACATTCATATTGTGGCACAAAAGAAGGGCCTTTTGCAAATGGATCTTGCTAATCAACAGGGCTGAGAGGAGCATTATGTGTCTCCCTGGTTGCAGGCACATTAACACAGTGACATGGGGCATAACTCGGGGCCTGAGGAACAAAACACCAGAATGATAATTATCCCCCTCCCCTCCCCAGCCTCCCTTGCCTTTCCCTTTGTGTTGGACAAGGAAGCAGAACATGACCTATTGGAGGGCCCAAGGCAGGCTATTAGTGACCCCTGAGCCCTGACAAGGTGCCTCTGTTCTTTTAAAAGCCTGCCTCTCGATGTCAGGAGGGTCACGTGGACCTGCTCAAAGTGGTCCAGCAAACGCTTCACCCTTAAAGACACCTGGAAGGTCATGACCAATTTAATGCTGAGGAAGACGGCAGAGACAAGGCTCTGTTGAATCATGGTACTGAAGTTTCCCTCTTGCTCTCTTTTCTTCTTCTTTGTCCACACTTGCTCATGTATTTAAGCCCTCAAAACTCAATTCAGGGGGAAAAGCTCACTTTTTCTGTTAGTACACGAAGAGAGTCTTAGTGGGGAGAAAGGGTGGAGGCAAATTCAGCCCCGTGGATTAACCCTTCTTCTGGCAGATGTAAACACACTGATTTCCCACAGGCTGGGGGAGCAGGGCCCTGCCTTTCTCGCTTCTTGCTAGGCAGGTGGTGAGAGGCTCATCAGCCACGGAAAGTCACCTGTGAGCCAGGCTTGCCGGACACTGGCAATCACTGGAGCTGCAAATCATCTCTGAAGGCTCCAGGCTTGTTCTGGTTTCACACAGAGCAGTTGATACTAAGGAAAAGGGCCAGGAATCAGCTTGGAAAATGTACCTGAGACCATTAAGATTCCCTTTCCTTCCTCTCCCCTTCCCCTCTTGTGACTTTTCTGTGAGCGAGGGCTCTTCCGAAACAGGGGGGGGCATCCCAGAACCCAGCCCATGGGGGCAGGTATTCTATTTTACACATGCTAGAAGCAAACTGGATCCCTGTTAAGTCTTATTTTCCCAGCAGAGAAATTAAGGGTGACAATTTGCATTGCAAAATGATTCTTGCTTCACAAATGTGGGCTTTCCTGAGTATTTAAATATTTAATTATTTGAAAGGTTGGAGGTTGATGAACTTCAAGGTAAAATGTTATGAGCCATTTCTAATGGAGGCTCTACTAGGAATGACTTAGAAACAATGAAAGATGTGTATCTGTGGGAAAATAAGATTAAGGGTTTTTAGGATTTGATTTAACTGTTCAAAAGTGTGCCCTCTATCTGAAGCAGATTTTTAGGGAAGTAACACATTCGTATCAATAGATTGTAAATCTCCCAATAATCAATCAATCAATTTCTCTCTCTTCTTGCCTCCCCCCTCCCTCCCTCCCTCTTTTCCTTCTTTCCACCCTTCTGCTTCTTTCCCCCTGCTCCCCTCTCTCTCTCTCTCCAGATAATCTTGGCGTAAAGGGAATGGGGTAGTGACATACTAATTATAGACCTAAATTTTCCAAACTGTTAAGAGTGGTAAAGCAAAAAAAAAAAAAAAAAGTTGAAACCACACTATTCCTTATTTTATTTCTAACCTGGACTCTTCCTCTGGAACCTTAAACTCTTATATCCAACTGTTGACAAGACGTCTTGCATATCTAGTAGACATCTCTTATTCAGAATATCCAGAATGGAACTCTTGATCTCACATTCCTCCCCAACCTCCCAAAAAATCGCTCTACTCACAGTTTTCCTAATATCAGTAGATGGCAAGTACAACCTTCCAAGGCTTAAGTCGGAAACCTGGTAATCATTCTTGTCTCCTTTTTTTCTCTTACTACATCCAGTCTGTCAGAAAACACTGTTGGCTCTACGTACAAATGCATTAACAACTTGGTCACCTCCACTGATACCTTGGTCTGAGCCACTATCACCTCTTGTCTCTACTATTTCAGTAGCACCCTAACAGGTCTCCTGCGCCCTTTCCTACACTCCTAACTTAGCAGCCAGAGTGGTTTTCCTAAACATGTCGAAAGTTTGTGAAAAATGCCCGTAAGGCTCTGACTTTATCTCCTACTTTTCCTTCCCTTGATCATTCTGCTCCAACCACAGTGCCCTCTGATTTCTCCATGATCGCATAGCAAGAGTGTACCCATCTGAGCTCACTCAACTCCCTGACCTCCAAGTCAGTTTTCAGAACTTACTTTCTCAGTAAAGTCTACCCTAAGCACCCTGTTTAAGCCTGCAACTGCCCACTACCCGCCTGGATCCCTCATGCCCCTGATGCATTTTTTTTCAATCAAACTTGAACATACCATGTAATTTATGTTTTATTTATTTAGTTATTCTTTTTGCTGTTAATCTTTGTCTCATGAGCTTTAAGAGGGTAAAGACCTGTGGTTTGTTTTGTTTTTTTGCACTGATGTATCCCTGAGTACCTACAATAGTGTCTGGAATAGTAAATGCTCAATAAATATTTGTGTCATGAATATTGAATAATTGAATTGTAAAGTTTAAGAAAATGGAGACCTAGAGTAATGATTAAAGGAAAACAAAACAAAAAAAAACACCAGAAATGTTCAGAAGGAAGAGCAGATCTTGCCATGATAAAACAGATCTAGAATGAGAATGCAGGTCACTAGATTACTACCTAGTTTTTACAGAGTTTTCATCTCCAGCTCCCTTTCTCCTTCCCAGAGGTCTGGAGGTGGGGCTGAAAGTTCCAACCCTCTAATCATTGGGTCTCTGCGGACCAGCCCCATCCTGAGGCCATCCAGGCGCCTCACCCTAAGTCACCTCATCAGCGTAAACTCAGGTGTGCTCAAAAGAGCACCTTAGGAGTAACCAGAGACTCTCCTATTGTTCCCGACCCTCCCAAGTCATCCCCAACAAGGGTCCTCCTGCCCTACATCGTCGGAGCCAATAGAACAAGACCGAGTTCAGTTCAGAAGCAAAGGAGAGCTTTATTCTTTGATCAGACAATGAATAGAGAGGTGGGAGCACACTATCTTCCTCCCAGAAGCCTTGGGCAGGTGGTACTGCTTTACAGGGATCTCGGGAGTGGGGGAGGGGGGAATCTCCTCCAGGGCTGGCACAGGTGTGCTCACTATCACGGTGCCGGGTGCAGCAGCTCTGCGCACGGCCCGCTGCCGCCATCTTGAATTGAGGTATCAAGCCCAGCACTTCTGCGCGCGGCCCACGGAGCTGAGGTAGCAGCACAGCCGTTTTTGCACCAGGAGCTCTGGTCTCAAGTGCCGGGTACAAGGCCTCTGCATGCAGCCCCCCTGTGAGCAAGTGAAACTAGACAGAGCACAAAGGAAAAAAAGGTTAGACTTTATTTTATTATCCAGATTCTATTTTTATTTCCTGGGAATTGTTAATGGGCTTTGCCAGTGACACTGTCACTCAGGAAAGGGGTTTAGGAGCTTTGTGCCAGGAATGGGGGGACAAAGACCAAATATGTTTCTTATTATACCCCAGTTGCTGTGTAACTGTGGGCTCCGTCAGCAACCTGGAGGACATTAGCAAGTTCGTGAATCAGCTTACACTGCTATTGTGAAGGAGAACCATTTGTTAGCGCAAGGAAAACCTGGATTAATTACAACTGTCTGTTTGTGAAAATATTGACTAAGAAGGCCTTTAGTATACGTTTAAGAAAGGTGAAAATCTCACAGGCTCATGAAATTCAAGCTCCTTTTTTGTTCATCAGTAGTAGTTGGGGGAGTAATAAAAACAGATGCTTTGGTTTAACTGAATGATGATATGGGAAAAAATAATTAGGGTTTCAAATGAATGATTTTGCAAAATGTTGGTTTGTTTTTTCTGAGTTATCTCTGAACAAATGGGCTGCGTGGTTGGGTGTTCAAGCAAGACTAGAAAATGCGACTCAGGGTGACTCTCCTGTGAAGTTGTTCTTTCATTGTTTCCCCCTTTTGTGTGGCTTTGGAAGAAACAGTCCTAGAAAACCTTGTGAGAACAGTTCGAGGGAAGATCTAAAAATCTTTACTCTCTGTGGGTTAACATATTAGGGAATGGGGATTGGTGGCATGTTGTGACACGTGCTTAATGCTGACCCTAACTTTGCTGAAGTTTGACTTTGTGTTTGGTTCCCTGTTCATGTTTGCAGCTCCTGAATATGTAACTGTCCAAAGTCGTTTACTTAGGTTTAAAATCATGTATGTGATGTCAGTTATTTACTTAAGAAACATGCTTTGGTTAAAGTGTTTATTGATACTAGCACATGCAGAAGAATCTTTGTTGAAGAAATACTACTATCATCTTTCTTTGAAGATTTGAATGTAGAACTAATTGGGGCCCCCAGTGTGGGCCTGAGCATCTTGAGCTGGGCTGAACAATCTTCCTAGGCTGTGTTTTCAGGGACCCTCCCACAAACAAAGGGGGACTTCTTTTCCCCTTCTGTAGCTTTCTTATAGCCAAGTGGAATCTGTCACATAATTGTTTCCATAAGGAGAGGCCTCATTTTGTGTCTGAATCCTTTATGCCCTCATATCCCTGTGCTTGCCTTTCCAGAGAGCAATGTGCAGAAAGTCAGTGGCACAGCCCAAAAAACTCCCACGAAAGACAGAAGAAAATAGAGTTCCAATGCGTAGTGTGTGGATCAAAAAAGAGGCAAATGGAATAGTTACATTTAGCTATATTATATAGATTGGGCTACTTATTAACACCATCAAGCAATATGGATGTATTTATTCTTTAATGAAAGCTGACCACCCACAGAATTTGAGAAAGACTAATATTTAGCTCAATATTTTAGGGTAAAGCTTTTTGTTTTTGTTACAGTAGTGGATAAAATTACTTAATATTTACTCTTTTCTTAGAGGGTAATATGTATGTTTGTGTCCTCTTTACCCATATTTAAACCTAAATACACACCCCCCCCCGCATATATACACATACACGCATGTGCATATACAGAAAGAGATATGTATACATATATGTGTTTATACAGAATAATATATATGTATACATATATGTATGTTATATGTACATATATGCATTTATATATGTAATTTTTATTTTTTTAATTTTTAAATTTTTTATCATTTTTTTTATTGAAGTATAGTTCAGTTACAATGTTGTGCCAATCTATATATTTAAAATATAAAATATGACAGAATTCCCAAGACTTCCAACAAGGCCTGCAGAATGCTTATAGTATGTATTGTCTTTTATGCCTATAGGGTGGTATAATACATTTTTCCTTAAAACATTAACATTTCATATGCAAGTAATATATGTTTACTGTGGAACATTTGGGAGGTATAGGAAAGTACAAAGAAAGAAATAAAAATCACACAAAAATTACATAATACCACTATGTAAAGAAAACCACTATTACCCTGTTTTTATTTCTTTCTAAGCAGGCTACTTTTTTTTTTTTTCCCCCAAATGAGTGAAATTATTTATTTATACTCTCCCCCCAGAAGAGAGAAAGAAACTTTTTCTATAATTAAATGCATTTAAGCAGGCTACTTTTTAATTTTGATTGTCTTCAACCTATTATCCTCTAAGATGAAGGTGGTATATCTCTGTGTGAAACAAATTGTGGCAAAATTGGTTTATTTATTTTGGTGTTTTAAGACAATGCACATTTTTTGTTGTTCAGCAGATTTCCTTCTCTGAAGTACATGCCCATTCTCTATCCACCATCCATCCACCAACCATCCACCCATCCACCCATCCACCCATCCATCTCTCCCTCTCTCCCTCTCTCCCTCTCTCCCTCTCTCCCTCTCTCCCTCTCTCCCTCTCTCCCTCTCTCCCTCTCTCCCTCTCTCCCTCTCTCCCTCTCTCCCTCTCTCCCTCTCTCCCTCTCTCCCTCTCTCCCTCTCTCCCATTGGTACTTACGGAATTCAAGGATTTTCTTCAGTTTTGTTTAAGATTTTGTTCCAATAGGTCTTCTTGTCTAACCAGTCTCTTGCACTATCCTGGGTCTTCCCAAACTCCATTTTGATAATGTACTAAAACGCTGCTGATATATGTTTCCCTGGTGTTCTTTTTTCCCACTGTCTTCTCTCACCTTCAGTCCTTTAGCAACTCATCTGAATGGCTTGGATTATGATGTTACTGTTCAACCCTTTTAACCTGTTACTCTGAGTTTTTCCTTTCTGAGTACTGCGTGTAGTCCATCCCTCCCATGCCTTCATGTTAAGTCAACTCTATCAAGATCTTTTCATCTTTATACCCATCCTTAACCTCCCTTTTATAATCACTTTCTCCCATCTGACCTGGGCACAGCAGTCAATCATTTCAACTACATTCTATCTCACACCTTCAGTTTGTTATTGACTTTGCCTGACCCCCCACCCAAGTCCAGATCAACTCAAATACCCTCCTCCCTTTTCTTGCCAATGCTGAGGGAAATCTCATGATTTCATTGGTTGATAAAAATTTATGATTTCCAACCTCAGATGAACTTTTAAAGTTGCTGAAAATAACTTTTTAATGGCAAGTTAACTTCTTTCCTTTCCTTTCTGATATGGTTGCTCCTCTGCGTCTGCAGTACCACACCTGAGGATACAGCCGACTCTGGACAGAAAATATTTGGAAAAAAATTCCAGAAAATTCCAAAGATCAAAACCTGAGTCTGCTGCATGCTGGCAACTGTTTACACAGCACTTACATTGTATTAGGTATTATAAGTAATCAGGAGATGATTTAAAGTCTATGGGAGGATGGGCGTAGATTATGAGTAGATACTATACCATTTTACGTAAGGGACTCGATCATCCAAGGATTTTGGTGTCCTCAGGGGGTCCTGGAACCAAGCCCTGGAGGATACTGAAGGATGACTATTTTATCACTTCTTTAAACAACGAATTCTGTCCTTAGCCCCCTTTCTTTTAGTGGGCAGCCTGCAAGGTCATGGATGACAGTCTGGTATGGTGGAAAAATGATGGACTCTGGACTTACTAAGTTAGAATTCTGGCTCCACCATTTACCATCTGTGTGACCTTGGCCAGTTGACTTAGTCCGAAATTTTCATTTCCTTATTTTGAAAACCTTACTTATTTCATATGATTTGTCAAGAAAATTCAATGATATGCTGTGTTCAAAGAGCTCAGAAAACAGTAGATCCTCAGTTGTAGCTCTTAGTGTTTTTATTAGGTAACAGTGCTTCCAACTTTCTTTTCCATTTAGTTTCAAGTTTATTTATATCTTTGTCTTTTCTTACTCCTTCCCCATTTGTTTGGAAGAAGATATAGCAACTCCTTTCAAGACTAATTCCTGGAGACTGCAGCCTGCATCATGGACCATTTGTCCAGCTATTCTCGTTCTTTCTTGCATCTTCAATCTGGGTGGCCACACATCTTCCTCATGTGAACATCCAATCTCTCTCAATTTTTCCTGTTCAAGGATACTTTTTGAAAATAAGTTTATTCATAGCTCACAAATGTACACTTCTCGCTGTCAGTCTCCTGCTCTGTGGAATCTCCTTAACTCATTACTGAAACTGCTTGCAAAAGTTCCCAATGTCTCCTGATTGGCAATTTCAGTTGGGGCTGGACCTCAGTTCTTAGCCCAGCTCCAATACTACATCCTTAGGAAGCACGAGGGGAACATCACCATTACGGTGCTTCCACTAGACTTTATTTCTACTCATACTACAGCATTGTCACATTCTATTGTTATGGTGTTCTGTCTGTCTCACTTGACGGATAATGGATGTCTTCGAGAGAGGGACTGGGCTTTATTCTTAAATGCAAACTGAGTGAGAAACACACACACACACTCCCTTGTTGACTCCAAGGACTGTTGTCTCAGAGAGAAACTTGACTTAAAAAGATTGCCCTTTGGACTTCTGTGGTGGTCCAGTGGTTAGGACTCCAGGCTTCCAATGCAGGGGAGGGTGGGTTCGATCCCATGTGCTGCATGGTGCAGCCAAAAACTAAAAAAAAATTTTTTTTTAAAGATTGCCCTTATATACACCCTGAGGTTCCTAAATGCTAAGAATGGGCATCCTTTCATGTTTAGTGGGTGTTACCAAAACATTTCTGACATTGCTGTTAGCCAGCCAGTCAGCAAATATTTATTTATTGACAGTGCTAGGTACTGTCATGAGTAATGGGAATTCGGTTCTGAATAAGACCTAAGATAGACACAGTCTCTACCTTTTGGGGCTGGTTGAAGGTTCAAGGATTTGAATTCTGTATATGTATCCTTCCCCATATGACATATTAAACACTTGAATTTTACAGCTTCACAATTAGAACTCTTTGGAGGAGAGAGTTACACTAGAAATTTCTATAATTTTTCACTTGGGTAGGAAATATATTTCTCTCCAAACTCATCTGAAGCCAGGGATTGATTTAGTGAATTCAATTTAAATTTCAATAAGTATTTTTGACTTCCACATAAAAATTACTGCATAATATGGGAATATGTATACTTATTATTTAAATACTGGATACCTGTAAACTTAGTCAAGCCCCTGCATTAAGGTTTTGTGCAGATGGCACAGGTCTAGAAAGGAGTCATAAGCACTGGGAAAACATATCCAGATTGGAACGTTTTACTTTTTTAAGGTCTTCTGTTTATAACAAATTATGGAAAAAAAATCTCTACTCTGAAAGGATGAGCTTTAAAAATAGTCTTTAAAAATATATATGTATAAACAGAAGTAGTCTATCATTGCTTCAAATCTCAATATGTGATTTTTCCATTCTGAGGTTTTTATTCTGAGATTCCTGTATATATACATGAATATATATATATCATAACTTAGTAGCCTGCTAGTTATTGAACAAGAGATACATTTGCAATATCCTTATCAAGATCATTATGTAACTTCTGAAAAACCGAGTACCTTACTTTGAAAATATTTAAGACGATGTAATGCATTATCAGTACAAGATGATACTGCACAGTTTGTGTTGAAACAGGTGTTGTTGCTGGAGTACAAAACATTAATCATTGCTACTAGGTTTTTTTAAAAATATAATCAGAAAAGAAATATGATCACTCCCAACCAGAGTGCTGGAAGAACTGAAGCCACCTGTTATCTTCCAGTTGATAACTTTGAATGAATGTCAGTATTATCGGGTCTCTGTACACTTTAACTAAGCTGTGACCCTTTTATCATCTTTTCTGTGTTGCCCATACTTTTACTCTCTTTTGTCTTCTTTTTGCTTTTTGGTTCCACTTTTTCAACAGCTTGGGAAGAGCAAAGTTTTATGAGACTTTGGCCATTGAGACCTGGGGATGATGACTAAGGGGACTTTTTCCCTTCTGATTTCACAACAGCTTGAACAAAGTCTGATGCCTTGTAGTTGCTCTACAGGTATTTGTTGTAGGACTGAATGGAGGGGCATGATTGCTTTTAAGTCTGTGTAATCCCCGTGGACTGAATTCATGGTGCTTTCCCATTTGAAGGGCACCTTCTCCATTCTCCTGCTTCTATTCTCAAAAGAAGAATGGCCATCCCATGATTCCATAGAAACCATCTGAGGCTCTGAGAGATGACCCTTAGAGAAGTTACGGCTGTGATGAACTTTATTTTCAGTCTTCTTAGACCAATTTCCTATCTAGCTAGGCCCTCCTTCTTTCCCTGTGCTTTCTGTTCATATACTTCCTTTACTTCTTAAATCTTAAGAAGATTTTGCAGGAAATTTTGAACTAAACTAAAGGAGTAGCTATCTAACTCAGGTAATTTCAGGTATTGGTCAGCAGTTAGGGGAAGAAGGTGATTGCGGCCAACTGGGATTTCCTGCAACCTCTTGAAATCAGTTGAGTTATGCCACTGCACCCTCTACCAACAGATTAGGCAAGTCCTAAAACTGGGTAGATATTGTTTGATGCTGGACAAGGGAAATTCCACAGGGTCATGGATTGGGATTTTCCTTATTTATTAAAATTTTTTAAAAATGACAATGACAAAGAATTTTTAAATTACTTGGATAAAAGCTCATTTTCCTTCTGACTCACAGGCCCTACCTCCACTGCCAAACCCACACTCAGGCTCACTCAGGCACACACAGGCACACACAGACACACACAGACACATACTTCTTACATACATCTTACAGCAACATTGCCTTCTGTCTCGCTGTTGAGCCTATTCAGATATTTGGGCAAGGGTCCAGGTTGGGAATGCACCCCCTACCCAAGTACCCAAAGTTTATTGAATCAGGATTCTCAGACCAGGGACTGTTTGTCTCTGATAGCAAATGCCAGCCATCAGGTCTATGGTGTACCTAGAAAAAGCTGGGAAATATACTCTTCACGTAACTGTCTTGTAGAAAATAATTTGCCCCAGACATTTTCATCTTTGAAAGAATGTAGATTTATAGGCTTGATTTCTTAATCAGGGTGAACTTTTGTTAATGTTTCATGGCTAGGATATATATGGTTGTGCCATGGACCCAGTGGTGATATTAGTAATAAAGACAATATTATTAATATCACTACATCAATATAAAAAGAGTTATAGAGTTAACATTTGTAAGATGAAAAAAAAAGAAAAATCCCAGGTTAATAGTTGCCTTCACTGCCATTAACTCACTCGTTGGCAATATTTTATGCACTCATATAGTTTATGTACCAGGACTAGTATTTGGCAAGAGTAATCAAAGACATACAAAAACAACCAGTTGCTTCTTTTTTTCTTTTTCTCTTTTTTCTTTCTTTTCTTTTTTTTTTCTTTTAGCTTTTCATTTCCCCACCTTCTCCTTATGATGTAATTTTATTATTTCTTTGAAACTCTGAATCAGACTCCAATGGGGTGCTGTGTCCTTTTAGAGCCAAAGTGCAGTATTTGAACTTTGCTATCACATAACACTTTCTGAGGCTGCTTGTCTGAAATGACTTAATTTGCACTGCAGGACCAGCACTGAACCTGCAAATACTCCAAAAAGCCACAGTGAGCCAGGGCAGCCGACCTATTACTAATTTTTTATTAAAATCCCTGAGGCACCCAACACAGGGCCCCAAAGCAGCTTTAATAATAGACAACATACAGCACATTTTTCTTGTATTGCCATGTAATCAAATCTGAGGCTGCTGTTCACTTTCTTTGTTTTACCTAGAGGACCAGCTTCCAATTTAGTTGTGGCCTACTCTAAACTGATTTTTCATTGTAATTAATGCCTACTTTGGCCTCAGCCACTTACAAAACTTTCCATTAGAGGTTTGCCGCCATCCGCTGAGTATTTTACTAAGTTACCCTCACAGACCTGCTATAGCTGCAATTTTGTTAGTCTTTCTTTTTATTATTATTTTTTTGCGAAGAATTTTTAAATTACTTAGCTAAATAGTTAAAAAAAATTTTTTTTTCCTTCTCTCTGTACCGTACCTATTAAAATATTTGGGCAAAGGTCCAATTTGGGGAGAAATAAACACACAGACACACACACACACACACACACACACGCACGCAATTCAGCCCCTCTAGTGCCCCCAACAACACCTCAGCCTTTAAATGGTTTCAGAAAGGCTAGTGGACCTTATTTAGGTCCAGGGTCTGCTGTGGCTAATTTTCTGTCTGTGTTTTGTGCTGTCCATTTCCTCTGAAATAGTACCTGAGGTTTAAAGTTCCTCAGCAGAGGATGTTAGGAGACCTCTGCAAACATTCAGGAGGCAACCTTCCCACCACACTAACCTTAAAAAAGATTATGGCACTGGGCCCAGGGTCAGATTGAATAGATGAAAAAGTATATGCCATGCCTTTGCTGCTCCCTGAGCCTTTCTCTGTTAACTGGGCTGACATTTTCAATGACTTTTCCTAGAGCCTTGTTTAGACTGTCTTCCTAGACAATTCTGGATCTGTTTACTACCCATCTTCTCTCACCACCACCCTCCCCCATTGGCATTACTAAATCACAAAGAACAACTATCAGAAATTAGAGCCCTCTGGCTCTTTGGATGGTCCCCTTTCAACCTGAAGATGTAGTTTTTAAAAGGACCCCATGAATTAGTGAGGGCAACTTCGTGGGGCAATTCCTTTAAAGGCTTTGGCTAAGAATAGTCTGAAAAGAAATTATGAGATGTCTGTGCAGTTTTTAACTTTTACATTTTAAATATTAGTAGTTTACCTTATGGGACTGATAAGGAAAAATCTCCTACTTTCTGGTAATGAGCAATGGATTTCCTTGTCTTAGCTGATACAGGTTACAAAAAGTCTGCTAGCCACTGGATACAATAATTCCCTTTCTAATCTTTAGTAGTCATTTCTCCTTGGATAACATTTTGCACTGTTGTGTAATGCTATCAGCCTTTTAAATAGCATTTACAGACTCCTGTTCACATCTACAATGTGAGTTGAAATTGAAAAGTACGCAAAGTCTTAATGAAACCCTCTATGTTGTGGCTAACTGTCGATAACTGCGTAATGTTTTATGAAGGAGAACGCATTTGCAGGTTGGGGAAGGTGAGATGCAGATCTGCTTCCCACCCCATTGTTTGTTTATTGAACAAATAAGGCCTGCTGGTCCTCATTATTTGGTGTGGCCTCATCAAATTTAAGGCAAGTCCTCCTCTCTTTCTCCCAGCAGGGACCCTCAGGCATCAAAAGATAACAGAAGCACCTATATAAGGCACTTGATAGTTCTTTTTTTTTTTAACATAGAAACATGGTTCCAATGGTTATCATTTACATAAGAAGTGAGACTTAAAGAGACTGATTTGTGTGTGAGGCTTAAGAAATCAGGTAGTGTGCTTATACTCACACCTCATGCATCTTATGTTTGCATTCATACATATAAATCATCTAAACTCATTTAAATATAAAGTGACACTGAAAGGGGAGTAGATTTGTAATTCGTCAGGTGATACATTTTCCTTCTAAAGTGGATGGATCTTAGGTAGGGTAGAATGTGTTGTCGGTTTTGAACACCAAAAAGCAATCTCAACCAAGATTGAGAACCAAATTTCTAAAAGTTTAGTTAAGAAAAATTCTGTCTCGGTGTTAATTTTACTCCTCTATTTTCCCCAAACTCTTCCCCTTGGCATATATAATCAAAATGATCTATCCTGCCTGCTTTCTGGATGTGATAGCCCAGTCATACCTTTACTCATTCAGCAGTTTCCCCTCCCACCTGCCATTCCCACCCTGTCACCTCCTCTCCTTGCCCCAAAGACCCCTCCATCCCCTGTATACCAGCTGGCTCCGATTTTAAAGAACTGCGGGCAGCGGATATCAGAGACTGCCTAGTGCCAGTTCTGGCGAATAAAGACAGCCCTCCTCCTCTTACCTTTAGAAACATCAGGATGATTTTATTATTCCACCCTACTTTTAAGTTAAAACATGAAGCGTGACTCTCTGGTTTTAGAGTCTCTCAAAAGAACAATTGGTGATTCCTTTTAGTAGGTTTTCCCAAAATATGTGTGTGTGTGTGTGTGTGTGTGTAAGTGTGTAAGATGTAGGTCAGAGGAACATTCTATTTGGGTCATTGACAGATGTTAAGATTTTCTAACAAACAGAAAAATTGTGCATCCTACCAGGTGCCCAACCAAAACATCCCTTACCAGCCTTCTAAGTGGAATCAGATAGACTTAGCACAAATGCATTTTTTTTCAATGTGAATGGGATATTTTCTTGTCTTTCTGACGCAAGATAAGATGCTAAGCATTAGGCAGGGGTGCCTGGACCACATGATATGAATGCCGGGCTGGACCACATGATATGAATGCCGGGCTGTTCAGAGAGCCCTTTAACAATACTAAATACAACTGCAAGGGCTCTTTCACATTAATTGGAATGACTTGGTATCACAAAATATCTGAGCCCAGAGGGACTGCAGAGATAATCTAATGCAACATGCTCACTTTACAGATGGGGAAAATGAGACCCAGAGAAATTAATAAAATTGCCAAAGTTCCCACAAGCAGTTAGTGACTTGTGGAATATAGATGCTTGTAGAATATTCTCTCCCTTGATCTGCACAAATAATTCTGAGGCTTCCCATCAAAGCCCAAGCCTAAACCAGAGACAGATATATTGAATTTTGGAAAAGCAGTTTAAGGTATCACTTAATCTTCATCTAAGTGAAAGCCCAGTATGACTTCCCAAACAACTATTCTGCTAAAGCCGCTGTTTGAAATAGACCAGCCATTTAAAAACTGCAGCTCGGTGTGGTGGAGAGCATACCACTAGGAGCCAAGGGTGTCTGTCCAGCTCTGGCTAAAGGATTTGTTGTCTGGACTTTGAAACATTAATGTGCTTTGAAATCACCTAGGAAACTATTTAAAATGCAGATCTCCAGGTCCCTGCTCCTAGGTGGGGACTCTGTAGGTCTGACAGCGTGTCAAGTAAGCTGCATTTTTATTGAACAATAAATGCTTTGCATTGTTCTCTGTTGTCTGAGTAAGACACACAAATTACTACCTCATGAAGCTTTGCGTCAAATGTGTGTGTGTGCGTGTGTGTGTGCACGTGTGTGCGTGTGAGAGAGAGGAGGCAGGAGAAGTAACTCATGAACACACCATGAACGAATGTTAAATTCAGAGATTGCTAAATGAGATAAAAAGAAGATATAATAAATGGGTACACAGGTGTGTGGGGCTGCACTTGCTAGTATGGAAAGAGAAGGCTTTTCAAGGGCTCCAACAGGGAGAAAGAACCTGCCATTTGGGGAGTTGAGGGAAGCTTCCAAGTAGAGGGAACAGTTGTGCAAAAACCTGAGACGGGGACACGTTTCAGGTGAATGATGGCCAAGAAGAGAGCGTGGACGAGGGAAGAGGAGCAGCCATGAGGTCTGAGGGAGGACAGGGACACGTCCTGGGGTCTGTGGTGTGGAGTGTGAAATCTGAGTGTGGATTCCTTTCTAAACGAACGGGCAGTTATTGAGTGGCTGTTAGGAGGGGAATGATATGATCCAATGTATGCTGTAAAGAGATGCCCTTGAACAAGTGTCCCAGGTGTTGCTGATTCAGGGGCTCCTCAAACACACACTTTGAAATTCTCAACTCACCTGTGATCGTTATCAGTGCTTTACCTTTCTGGGCTTCAGTTTTCTTATTTAGACAATTTAATTTCTGACCATCTCTATATCACAGGATTATAAAAATTAAGTGTTCCCTTGGTGATATTGTGCAAAGGTGAATTAAAAACAATAGGTTATTCATTTTGCTTTACTTTTGTCTCAATAGCCAAGCTGGGAGACAGTTGACTGGGAGATAATTCAGAGTTTGGCCACTGGGTTGGAAAAGTCATATGCTGCAGAACACCCACTTGTAACCAACTTATTTTTCTTCTTTCCAGTATTCATTGTAAGTGGATTTCCCTTTTGTGTATGTGTGTGTTTGAGACAGATGGCAACTTTACAGCATGATGTTAGAAGAAAAAGTGTTTGGAAAGGGAAGAAGGAAGGCAAACAAGAAAAGCAAGCCTTGAATAAGCAATTTTTCTTAAAAGGAATACATTCTGGGACAGTTTATTTTTGTGCTCTGCCTGGAATTTGGGGACAATGTGCTAGAATTCTCTTTCTGCCTTCAGCTGGCAAGCAGCCTAAAAAAGGTGGGGACTTGGAAGAGAGACACAGTGTTTCTATTAAAATAAGACTTTATTGAAAGCAGGACCAGTGGCTAAAGTTAGTCCTTGGCTTTTTAAAGGCACTATGGCTGGGTCTATGTGAACATTGAAGTGGAGAATGGAAACTATTATCCAACTAGGGCACTTGGGCTCAAATATCTAAGTACATATCTTCAAATCATTGCAGGCCAAGTGGTGTGCTGTTCTTGGAAGAAAATATGAGTTATTTGGATTACTTCCTTAATTTCCCACTTTATTTATGGGGTAAATATGGGCTATATTTGAACTGAGGATGAGTTTAATGTATTCTACCCTTCCAGAAATACTTCTCTGTTGTGTTTCTTCCATTCGATTTGGGGTTGTTACTGCTAATGCCGATAGGAAAAGATTTCTGTGGCCTGGGGATCATCCCGGGGTCTGGTCACATCAAGCTCTTTCCCAACATTGCAACCCTCCCCTAGGTGTGTAGGGCTTGCTTCTAAGCCAAGTTCTCGTTCTTACAGTTTCCAAAAGCAAATACTTCTCTGTCACAATCAATAGTTGTTCTTTTCAAATTTTCTATTTCTGTCAACCTTAAAACTATAGTCTCATGATCAGTTCCTCATTTTCCCTATGCTTCCATCTCTGGCTGCAATTTATTGATTCTTTCTTTAACACCCTTCCCAGATAACCATAGCATTCATGAATATTTATTGGAGCTTAAGGTATGTAAGTTGCTGTTTTAAGTTGATGAGTTAATCCCATTAATTCTCATGATAATTTTATTAGGTTGGTACAGTTATTTCACCATTTTACAGTTGAGGAAACAGAATTTGAGATGTTCAGGCACTCATTTCAGGTTGCAGAGCTAGTAAATGGTAGAGTATGGGCTTGAACCTACATATTAGTTACTTTAGTAGACAGATAATGATTGTGTGATTTCTGTGGGCCAGGGATTTGCTAGACACTGGGAATTCAGTAGAGGGTAGCATAAAGGGTAAACTATATGAATAAAAGCATAAAGCATAAAACTTTACTGAGGGGCATTAAGCACTTTAAAGATGTAACTTGTCATGGATGGGAAGGTTGATTACTGTAAAGATGTCTATCTTCCCAAGTTATTTTTATTAATTTAGTGCAGTTTCAAGAAGATTATTTTATTTAATTAACAACATGGTTGTAAAATTCATTTGAAAAATATTGTCAAAAATGCACAATTATTTTATAAGGAAAGAGTACAGATATAAGAATTCTCCGTTTGACAGTGAAACCTACTACTAAATATAAATAATCAAAATAGTGTAGCTGATAGATACATGGAGTAAAGTAGATAGCCATGAAACAGACTCAAATCCATGAGAATGTAGGATGTGATACATAGAATATCACAGATCTCCAGAGAAGGAAATAGTTGATCAATAAACGGTGTTAGGAAAATCACTTTACAATTTGGAAGTATAAAATTAGAATATTACCTCTTCTCTTATACTAAAATAAATTATTAATAGTTTAAAGATATTAATTTAACAATATAAAGTCATTAAAGAATATGTAAGTAGATATTTATCATATCTTTAATGGAAAAGGACTTTGTAAGTATGAAAACAATCACAGAATTTAAAAATATATACATGTCAAAAACGTAAAACAAAATTGGAAGACAGATGACATATTGAGGTAAAAGTTTTGCAATAATTATGCAAGACAAAAGGCATACTTACTGTATAAAAAGTTACTGCAAATGGATACGAAGAAATCTTACTCTTCTTTTAAAATATGATAAAGGTAAATATAAGTAAGCATATATGTGTGTGTGTATATATATATAGAGAGAGAGAGAGAGAATAAGTATATTAAATATATGTAACCTTACAGCCCATTAAGAATATGCAAACAAAAATAACAAAACCCCACGTTTTGTATTAAGTCAGCATAATCTTAAGCAAGTTGTTACGTCACTCACCATGGTCATGAATGTGGGCAAAAGGGCTTGCTCACTTAGCGATATGGGGATATAAACTGTTACAGTCTTTCCGCACAGCAGATTTTTAACATGAATAAAAGAGCTTTGAAATTTTCAAACCTATGACTTGATAGTTGTCTTTTAAGATTTTATTATAAGGAAATAATAAGAGATATTCAAAAAAACACATACAGACATATTTGTTGCACCATTATTTATCAGAGAAAATAGTTTAGAAATGACATAAATGTCTAACATAAGGAAATAGTTAAATTATGATATATACAGCACTGTTATGAAATATGCGGCTATTTATAAACTCATATTTTGAAAAAATATTTTATGGTATGGGGAAATACTCATAATAATACATAAAATAAGACACAACTGTATATATTTCATCCTTTAAAAAAAAATCTCTCTGTTTCTCTTTTCACCGAATAGGCATGCTAAAATATTAAAAGCAGGAAAATGAATACTTTTTGTATATAAAGGTGGCTAAATGGACACTCTACATCATATATGTCTGTAATTTTCAAGTTTTTTAACTTGAGAAAATGTTGTTTTAAGAGGAAGAAAGCTGATCCTAACATTAGGTCAAGTCAATTTCCTAGCCTAAAGGGGAAACTACTCTTGGACAGTATTTTCCCTGAGCAACCAAGTCTCTCTTAAGATATGGCAATTCCTGCTTCATCGATAGAACCTTTTTTTTTTTTTTTAATCGGGGGAAACTTGAGTTCTCAGAATACTTAAAGGAATGTTTGGCTCACATTGTCATTCAAATTGGTTTAATTTCATTGAATTTTGTTTTATCTCTCATAAAACATTTTGAAATGGTCGTATGAAAGACCCTCTACAGCCAAGCTATTGGCTGATCAATTTGATTAGCAGTTAGGAATTACAAATGGAAGATAAAACGAGTCTTTTCTTGTTATACAGCCCTGGTAATAAATGGCAAGTACATATTTTTCTGAGGCTTTTATTCTTAGAAAGAAAGCAAAAGGATATAATAGGTTTTTTAAATACATGGCACATAATTTATTCTGACAAACAGATGTATTTTGTTGTTGCTATTATCATTTGATGAAATACTTTAAAACTAGTCCAAGGTGGTCCATTTTCAAATATAATACATACAGTACATCTAGCAGTTAACAAAATTTGGATGTGTAGCATAGAATGGTCATTATTTTTACTGAAAAAAAATAAAGGCACTAATTACTTACAGACAAGATACTTAGCACAAACAGATAAGCTTCAAAATGAAAAATTCTCGGTTTATGATAATTATGTTCTCTGCTTTGTTTTCAGAGACTGATAATTTGAGGCTTTAAAATCACCAGGAAGCCATTAATTGGAATTCTTCAATAAAAAATAAATTACATAGAAGTTCATGATGAGTTGTAAAAGCAGAGAGACTGTATTATACAGTGAACGACATTGCTTCCCTATTTATAGCCTTGTGCAGATATGTCTAACAGAAAACTGTAAAGAATTTGAGATGTGCAGATAGCAATTATTCACGGATCCAAACTATCTGCAGATATTTCAAATAACAGCTTTTAGCAGATCTCTGCACCAATAAAGGCAGGGCTTTAATTTGAGGCAGGGATTTGCTAAACACATTGCTTCTTGTTTTTGACATCGTCCTTGCTTTCCAAAGTCCATCTCAGATCATAGCTTCAGGAGAGACAGATCTTCACATCACGTGCACAGTACAGCCCTGCATTTAAGTGTGATACAGCCCTGTGTACCTTTTGGAGATGTGCATTTTGGAGATGGTGCCTGTCACTGGAGGTCTGAGTTGCACTCTCTGTACAGGTTAGCTGAGCAGTCTCAGCTTCAGAATATTATCTTTTTAATCCATCTAAAGAAAACCAAATCACTCTAAATCCTAAACTACCATGCTCAGAGCTAGAGGTGAGGATTAGGGAGGAAGTGGGGTTGCCAGGAAACCTCTTTGGGATGTTCCAAGAGAAAAACAAAGCCACACTGGGTAAGGGAAGCAAGCAGGTAACAGTGATAACAGATGCTGTGTGGTGAAGGCCCATGGGTAGCCCACATGTAGCAGTCTATAATCGGATAGAGAATGTGACTCTGATACTGAAGTCTGGATGCTTTGGGCCTCCCTCTCCTCTAATGTCAGCATGAAGACACTGGCATCACTCATGCCAATTGCACTAGGAAAGAGAGGGATTTCTATGATGGTAGCAAACAAAGACCACCCTCTAGTGAAAAGAGAACAGTGGGACCTGGAGGTATAAGAAGGAAGTTGGGGTTCAGTTTCAGTTTTTTGTTAGGATACCTACCTCAACCATTCAGTCAATGATTCCATAGGGTACACCACAGTCTGTTCAGAATTGTGGAGGATTCAGGTAAAAATGACCTTAACATATTAGGAATATGATGGGAGACTGGGGAGAGTAGTCAGATGAACATGTAGGCATCTTGGTTCTGTGGAATGAACACAAATTTTATAATCTGTATTTGTCAGGATAGGCTAGGTTATGCTTCAGTGAAAAACAATCACCAAATCTCAGAGGCTTGATACAACCAAGGTTGACTTCTCCTTCTGCTATATGTTTAATATAAGTTGCCAGGAGGCTCTGCTCGTCATAGTCACTGAGGGACCAAGGCTGATGGAAACTCCCTCTTGACCACAGAGGTGAAAAGGGAAGGTGATGAATTGTGCATTGACCACTCAGAACTAACATGTCTTTGCTGCTCACACTTTATGGGTCAGAGCAAGTCACATGGTCAGTCACTCCTAACTTCAGTGTGAGACAGAAATACAATCTTATCATGGATTTGGGAAGAGAACTGGAATATTTGTGAACCATCCTAACCTGTGGCTACCTTATTTTCCTATGGCTGCTGTAACAGATTACCACAAACGTGGTGACTTAAAACAACACAAGTTTGTTCTCTTACACTTCTGGAGGTCAGAAGTCTAAAATCAGTTTCACTTGGCCAAAATCAAGGTGTAGATAGGGCCATGCTCCCTCCATAGGCTATAGGGGAGAACATGTTTCCTTGCTTTTCCACTGTATAAAGCTGCATTTCTTGCATTTCTTGGCTGTGGTTTCTTCCTCCATTTTCAAAACCAGCAGTAGCCTCTGATTTCAGTCCTCACGCTACTGCCTTCTCTGTAGTTCATTCTCTCTGCCTCCCTCTTGTAAGGACATTTGTGATTACATTGGGGGCCCCCCTAGATAATCCAGAATACTCTCCCAATTTCGAGATCCTTAACTACATCTGAAAGTTCATTTTGTCATATAAGGTAACATTCAAAGGTTCCAGGGATTAGGACCTGGGTATCTTTGGGGGATATTATTCAACCCATCAGAGTGTCATAGAGTCAGAAGTCCTAGATGTGATCCCCACATCCATCACTTACTGGTTCTATAACCCTAAATAAGTATAATTCTCAGGTTCAGTTTTCTCATTTATAAAAGGAAGGTTAAAAATGCTTCATGGGAGTTGTAAGGATTAAATTACTTATCTATGCATAAGTTCTCTACAATGATTTTTTTTAATTTTAAGATTTTCTTTCTATAGTCTAAAAGAATTTGTATACCTATCTATATACATATATTCACATTCATCTGGATCATCTGGATGACTGCTCTTAGATTCAGTATCTGGATTTGTATTTATGTAAAATCATATAAGCACCCGTGATCACCTGTTTCTTAGCTGTTAATATTGTGCTTCTTAGACTTTATGTGCAACAGGTAAAGCTGCTGTATTGGTAAATAATGTAGATCCCAAGGACTTAAATAAGCCCAATGATCTGATGGAGGAACTCTGGAGTAGAGCTCAGAAATATGCATTCTTTTCACCACTAAAGCTGATTTTCATTGGATGCTCTGCAGACCTCCCTTTGAAAAATACCATGCTGGTAGGCGTGTCTGGATGTCCTTGTACCAGAATGAGAGTTCAGCTTCCTCCATGGCTATGCTCACGTATTCAGCCCACAGCGAGCTCTACTGTATAAAGGAGAGGATTATTGAGGTTAAAAACCTATACAACACAAAGGAAACCAATGTTACCTACTTATGTGAATCAGTGTGGTCCCTCATTCATAATTGCATATGGAAAATCAAGGATCTATAAGATGTATTTTTACAAAATTAAGTGAATAACTACAAAGGAAAAAACAGAACAACTGATCTCAGAGGGAATATTAATAGTGCAAGGACAGAAGAGAATGTTAAATATACAAATTAATATGTTTAGACTAATTTAAGAAAGTATTGCATCCATAATATATGAAATCAGGCTGCTATGAAAAATAAGCAGTCAGGGCTTCCCTGGTGGCGCAGTGGTTGAGAATCTGCCTGCTAATGCAGGGGACACGGGTTCGAGCCCTGGTCTGGGAAGATCCCAAATGCCACGGAGCAACTGGGCGTGTGAGCCACAACTACTGAGCCTACGCATCTGGAGCTTGTGCTCCGCAACAAGAGAGGCTGCAACAGTGAGAGGCCCGCGCACCGCGATGAAGAGTGGCCCCCGCTTGCCGCAACTAGAGAAAGCCCTCGCACAGAAACGAAGACCCAACACAGCCAAAAAAATAAATAAATAAATAAGCTTTCATTTAAAAAAAAAAAGAAAAGAAAAATAAGCAGTCAGAGAATAAGAAAGGGTTCTTAGAAATTAAAAGTATAATTTTTGAAATTATAAAGGAAAAGCTAAATAATTGACTAGGAACACCTGAATTAATGATCTGGATGAGAAATCTGCATATACCTCCTAGGACAAGAAGCAAAAAAATAAAAAAAGATAAAGAGATGGAAAACATGAGAGAAAAGTAAGAATAATAGAGAATAAAATCCAAGAAGCTCAATACATAATTAATAGTGGGTATAGAAGGAGAAACAGGGAAAATTTTTTTTTAAATTTCTGAGCTGAAGAAAATCTTTTCATTTTGAAAGCATTCGTTTTCAAAATGAAAATATTTCATTTAGAAAGTACTAAGCAGAATTAATGAGTTAAAACCTGGTGAAATACATTTTTTAAATTGCAAGAATATAGATATAAAAATTCTAGAATCTTCTGGGGTGACAGGGAGGAGACGAGAAGAAACCCATAATTAAAGGGATGAGAAGTAGATTGGCATCAGACTTGTTACTTACCACACTGATAATACAGGACAATGGAACAATGTCTTCAGGGTTTTAAAGGTATAGAGTCAAACCAACATTCAAGCAGGACAGCAAAATACAGACTCTTCAGATAACTTTCAGACCTACTTTGGAAACCGACTCATACATACAAACAACAAAGCAAAACAATATAGAGAGGAAAGGACAATGAGGCATAGGAGCAATGATACTTAGAAATCAGCAGTTATTGACACATATACCAACATGTGATAAGATCATAGTATGTTGGTGGTGAAGTAGTGAGTAAGGAGGTGGTGGTTTCTGAACATAAGATGAGGAAAATAAAATCTTGCTAAGAATTTTTTGTCTTGGTGTATGGAAGGATATTGTGATAAATTCTACATACTGATAGAAAACTTTAAGTTTAAAAATGTGGCTTAAACGTTTGATGGTAACCATTAGGAATAGGGTTTATAATTTTGAAACGATTAGCATAAATAAAAAATTGGAGCAAGAAAATGGGATTTTAACAAAAGGCAAAATGGAAAAAAAACCAAAGAAAATAAGAATATATGGCTCATTAAAGTATAAATGCAATGAAAGGGCTATATCTCAAAGTATCAGTAACTGCATTACATTTGAATGGATTAAATTTACTTTTAAAATATTTGCTTTCTAGTTGTCTGATAATAATGATAATAATAACCAGCCAGAAGTTATTTAAAATAAATATACCAAAACCATATAACACAGAAGGATTGCATATAAAAGGATTGAAAAATAAAATATTTCAATATTAATATGACAAAATTAAACTAAAAATAGATACATTAGATCCAACAAAGAGGACTATCATATATTAATTAAAGATACAATTTGGTGAGGATATCCAATAATCATGAATTTTGTGTATCTGAAAATATACCTTTGAAATATATATAAAGCAAAACCTTTTGCGAACAAGGAGAAAGTGACAAAAATCTGTAAACAGAGATGAAAAGTTTAACACACCTCTCTAAAAAACAAACCAGTGGGCAAAAGTTAGGTGAAGCTCTAGGTATTTAAATAATATAATGAAAAGACTTAGTTATATATCTCTGTGTAGATGTATAATTGTTCTCATATTGGGTATAAGTGTACTGGATATAAATGATAACACCCAATAAACAGAAAATATATGTTCTTTTCAGATTCAGTAAAACATTTTAAAAAATTGAATAATGTATTAGTCTAGAGAAAAATCTCAATAAATTCTAAATCATAGAAATAACTAGTCCAAATTCTCTGAGCACAAAAAATAAAATTAAAAATTAACCAAAAGAAGTATAGACAAAAGTTCTCTTCACTTAGAAATTAAAAATTGGAACAAGTAAATGTTCTCATTTACTGTAGGAAAAATTGACAGACGTGAGGTGGATTTTGGGAATTGTGAAAGAATGTATGAATAATATTTCTATAAATTTAGATGAAATGGATGGTTTTCTAGAATTGACCCAATAAAATTGACCAAATAAAAATTAGAAAATTTTAATAGACCTATAATGATAAAAATAACTGAACAATGTGTCAAAAACTTGGTTCTACAGAAACATTAAACTCAGAAAGTTTTAGAATGTGTTCTACCAAAAATATAAGAAAAAGATAATTTCCTATGTTTTACAAACTTTTCTAGAGCATTAAAAATCACATGGAAATCTACCCAAGTGATTTTTCCAAGTTTATAATCATGGCACACATGAATAAAACTATAGACCAATATTGCTTCTACTATAGATGTAAATACCCTAAATAAAATGATAACGCAAAAAATAAAAATTAAATTCAGTAGTACTTAAAAAGAATCATACATCCTTACCTGCTAGGGTTTATTCTGAGAATGCGAGGATATACGATGTTTGGAAATTATTAATGACATTTACTCTATTAATAGATTAAAAGGGTAAAATAATATAGTAATCTAAGTAGTCTCTGGGGAGAGGTGGGGAGGATTTGATAAAATCAGTCCCTATTAAATTTGGTAGTATCTATCAAAATATTTATGTGTGTACATTCTATCCCAGCAATTACTATATTAAATTTATACCTTAGGGGAAAAAATCCTTGCTAATGTGTACAGAGAAACATGGACAAGAATGTGCATTTCAGTACTGCTAGTAAGAAGTAAGAAGTAAAACCATACAAATGACTACCAGTGGGAGATACCAGAAGACATGGAAAGATCACCAAAGCATTTCGTTTTGTTAAAAAAAAAAAAAAAAAAAAAAGCAAATGCAGAACAGTCCATATAGTATGATTCTTATTTATGTTGAAACAAGACAAAACCCACCTCCTAGAGAAATGGAAATAAAAACAAAAATAAACAAATAGGACCTAATTAAACTTAAAAGCTTTTGCACAGCAAAGGAAAACATAAACAAGACGGAAAGACAACCCTCAGAATGGGAGAAAATATTTGCAAACGAAGCAAGTGACAAAGGATTAATCTCCAAAATTTACAAGCAGCTCATGCAGCTCAATATCAAAAAAACAAACAACCCAATCCAAAAATGTGCAGAAGACCTAAATAGACATTTCTCCAAAGAAGATATACAGATTGCCAACAAACACATGAAAGGATGCTCAACATCACTAATCATTAGAGAAATGCAAATCAAAACTACAATGAGGTATCACCTCACGCCAGTCAGATGGCCATCATCAAAAAATCTACAAACAATAAGTGCAGGAGAGGATATGGAGAAAAGGGAACCCTCTTGCACTGTTGGTGGGAATGTACATTGATACAGCCACTATGGAAAATAGTATGGAGGTTCCTTAAAAAACTAAAAATAGAACTACCATATGACCCAGCAATCCCACTACTGGGCATGTACCCTGAGAAAACCATAATTCAAAAAGAGTCATGTACCAAAATGTTCATTGCAGCTCTATTTACAATAGCCGGGACATGGAAGCAACCTAAGTGTCCATCGACAGATGAATGGATAAAGAAGATGTGGCACATATATACAATGGAATATTACTCAGCCATAAAAAGAAATGAAATTGAGTTATTTGTAGTGAGGTAGATGGACCTAGAGTCTGTCATACATAGTGAAGTAAGTTAGAAAGAGAAAAACAAATACTGTATGCTAACACATATATATGGAATCTTAAAAAAAAAAAATGGTTCTGAGGAACCTAGGGGCAGGACAGGAATAAAGACGCAGATGTAGAGAATGGACTTGAGGACACGAGGGGGAAGGGTAAGCTGGGATGAAGTGAGAGAGTGGCATGGACCTATATACACTACCAAATGTAAAATAGATAGCTAGTGGGAAGCAGCCACATAGCACAGGGAGATCAGCTCGGTGCTTTGTGACCACCTAGAGGTATGGGATAGGGAGGGTGGGAGGGAGACGCAAGAGGGAGGAGATATGGGGATATATGTATATGTATAGCTGAGTCACTTTATTATAAAGCAGAAACTAACATACCATTGTAAAGCAATTATACTCCAATAAAGATTTTTTTAAAAAAAGACAAAAATTAAGCCTATGTATATAAATATATAGAGAAAGCCTTAAATGATACATGCCAAAATGATAATCCTGGTTACCTTTGGTAAGGGAAATGAGATTGGAGTGCAGAAGCAGGGATACTATATATACGTAATTTTTGCTTAATAATCATAGCTATAACTATATGTGCTCTTTAAAATCACCAAATTGCATTCAAATATTAATTGCATAAAATAATTTTAAGAAAACACTAAAGGAAGAGGGGCTTCACTTGTAAAGCCCTTCACTGATCCTGCTACATCAGGCAGAAATATGTATTTCCTCTGTAGAAGAAGGCTATCCATCAGTTATCATGTGCAAATCATTCCTTCTGAACATGTAGCTGCCATTACTAGGATTCTGTGTCCAGCAGCATCCTTAGATGTATGCTTGAGTTTGTTTAGTGATTCTTTCTACCAGAAGGAGATGTTCTGTTCAGTTGCTTGATTCTTATATCAAGTTTATTCTAAAATGATTAAACTAGCCACTGGTTGGTTTAAATAATGAATCCATGCAAACCAAAGCCACAGTCCCTGGAATTCTCAGTATTGGACTTTTTTGTTTGCCACCTTCACATACCTAGGTTTGCAGAACACACCCAGAAGCTTTTTTATAATGTTTTAAATGTAATGCCGATTTATCCACTACTTAAATGTGACAAGTTCATATCTTTTCATAACCTAATGACAGAGCCAGTGTGATTTTTATGGAGAGAGGGTAACAATGTCAATATCAGATAAAGCTATATTGGCAGTGTCTGTGAACATGTTTTTTTTTTTTTAAAGATTTATTTATTGATTGATTGATTGATTGCTATGTTGGGTCTTCGTTTCTGTGCTAGGGCTTTCTCTAGTTGCGGCAAGCGGGGGCCACTCTTCATTGCGGTGCGTGGGCCTCTCACTATTGTGGCCTCTTGTTGCGGAGCACAAGCTCCAGACGCGCAGGCTCAGTAGTTGTGGCTCACGGGCCCAGTTGCTCCACGGCATGTGGGATCCTCCCAGACCAGGGCTTGAACCCGTGTCCCCTGCATTAGCAGGCAGATTCTCAACCACTGCGCCACCAGGGAAGCCCCTGTGAACATGTTTTAATGTCAAGACGGACTGGGGCAGAGTTGGGGACAATGCCACACGATAAAAATATTGGGTCTCTGCAGGCATGGAAACAGCTCATAATTCTTGTTGAATAAAACCCACAGTAAGTCATGTGAAATCAGTTGATAAGAGGTCCCCAGCAGCTGAAAAATGGTCTCCTCCCCTTCATTAATAAGTGGCTGCAGTCCGGAGCTGAAGGTTGACGAGGCTCATTTTGATAAATGCCTTCTTACTCATTGAAAGGAAATTTGCCATAATGAAACATTGTCTTCTGTTTCTTCTATCAAGTTTATATTTCTGTGTTGCCATCCAGCGAGGCAGAAGAGGGAGAACTGACAGCTCTGGCCAGGGAATTTCTTCTTGACATCTAAATTGTCTGCACTCTACTCTGTCCGTTTTCACAAATTTTACCATCAGGAAACTTTAACACACACACACACAAGCCCATCCAGTCATGCGCTATAGGACACCTGCAACACTGGAATAGGGACCTCAAAGCTACCCTCAGGCTCTGAATTCTGTTTCAGATGATATTCTCTGGGAAGCAGGCTTTGAGGTGGAGATTAGCATGAAAGAGGTTGATTGGGGAATGTTCTGGGAACAAGACCTGTGAGGAGCGAGGGGAGCAGGGCTGGTCCAAAGGAGCAACAGGGTTACAAAGCAATGACAACGAAGGCCTCATCTCATCCCTTGGGGCACTCGGCAGCTGGGATGGTCCTGCATAGTTGTCTCCAACTGGTTCAAGGGGAAGGTTCTTTAGAGCTCGCGTTGGATGTGGTTGTTTCAGGAACAGGACCTAACCTTGATGAGGTGGCTCTCTTCAGCCAAGGACTCTCAGAAGGGATTTCCGGCTGTCACTAACCACATACCCAGCTGCTGGGGAAATGAGTGCTTCATCTTGGAGGGCAGGACCTGGCCGCAACAGAGTCTACTCCCTATCTAGTTAATGCTCCTGCTAAACTCCTGAGTTCTAACCTGAATGTTTATTGGAATAGCACTGCATTATCAGTTATCTCAGTTAAGTCACTCCACCTCTATGTAAATTGCAAAGATTGAACTCATGACTAGATCACTCCATCTATGAATTCTGTGTACTGAGGATCTTCTTGCTGGAATGTTTCAAGCATCAGGGTTTAAAATAAAAATGCAACAATTGATGTAGTTTCTCATGTCTTTGGTGGACAAACCCACTTTGTTCCTTTTACATGCTTTTGTTTAAACCTCTCTTGGGTGACTGGGGTGAAAGGAGGTCACAGGCATCTTTGACAGTCTGAAATTTTCAGGAACAGTTCCAAAATTTAATTAAGTACTGATTGTCTTCTATGCACATGAGAGAGGAGAAAAAAATCTTCAGAAATAACAGAATTAAGCATGCTCTATTTTGTAGCCTTGTAATGACCTCCAGCAAATGCCTGACCTACTTCTGAAGGCCTTGAGTCCACTTGCATGAACACGATGTCTTAAAAAGCTGACTTGGAAATCAAAGTCAAAAATCGGCACCATCCATGGTAATGGAGCAGGGAGGGATGTCCTGTGCTATTGGTAGAAAAGACAAAATTTAAAATAGAATGGAAATTGCCTCCAGCCACTTAATTTGGAGGCAGCACAGGAATTGTGCAGCATTTCAGTCTGATGGTACCTTGAATTAAAAGAACTAATCTGCAATGTATTTTCTTAATATACTGATGGTGTTAGGAACGGATATTTCCCCAGCTATATTAATGCCTAGAGGCAGTAACTCCTGCCTGCCCCCAAGAGGTTAACTAGTAAGCAGTGCTCTTTGAAGGCCCCCAAATGTTATATGTCAGATTCTTCTCTCTCCTGCTGCAACTGAAGCTGTCATTGGTCAGCAGAAACAGTGCTTTTGCTGCTTTACGTTAGAAGGCAAAATTCACATCAAGAGGCAAAGAAGGGATTATGTCAGAGAAGTCTTGGACTCAGGGCTGATCCAAGAGTTATTCCTTTGCACCATAGGAGAAGCCCAAGGAGAATGACTTTTCTACCTTGTCAATCCTGGTGTAAGTCACTTATATGCACTAGCAACATTTCCCATACTGTGGCTTATTTAACACTAGTCTTGTGACTGACTTCAGTGAAAAACTTTCTTTCCATTAAATAAATTTGGGAAATATTATTTCCTACACCCCTTTCCTGCAGATTCACAGTGACTTTCAGCATATTAAAAGACCATGTGCTTCTGCCTTAAAAGAAAAAATCTGGTGAATCCAGGTTCTTCCAATCTTACTTGATTTGCAGCCCTCCTTCCCCTTCCCTCTTTTGGTCACACCTTCATAATTCCCACGAAATGTACTGCAGACCAGTCTGGGAAATACTGTTTGAGCTGAACTGTCAGGCTGTCAGTCAAGGTCAAAGGCTCTTCAGTGTTCTTCTTACAAGTCTAACCCGTCTGCCTCCTCCAGGAATCCTCCCATCACCCTGTGAAGGTGCACCTCAGGTTTAGCAACTCCTCACGATTAATAGTCAAATCTCCTCTTGCCTCTCCTCCCCTCCCTTTTCCTGCCTTCTCCTCCCCTTTTCTCCCCTCTCTCTTTTTCCTTTAAGCCAAACTGGAACTTTCATAGCAGAGGATCACCCCAGCTTGGTTATAAACTCTCAATATGTTGCAAACACCTTTAGGTCCCCACTCTGCTGTGCTCATAGTAAGCCCTCAATAAATATTGATGGATAATTGAAGAATGCAAAGCAATGGACTAGATGACTCTGAAAGACTCCATCCCTAAGAGCATGTGTGTTTAAGAACACAGTTAATTCAGAGGCAGGGGAATCCTGGGGATGGGCAGCGGCTCTGCAAAAGGTGGTCTGGTCTTCCTGGAGCTCAGTCCGGGACGTGTGGGATTCAGAGCAGCATGGCTGGGATCCAGGATGACATCATCAGAGCTCAGTAAATATGTGTGGTTGATGATGTATTCCCCTGGAACAAATTACAGTCCATTTGACTACCTTTATTCTTCTGGTCAAAAAGTTACAAGAAAAATCTCATTCCTTTCATCCCAACTCTAGTTTTTTATCCCCCAAGGAAGCTATTCAATTCTGAAGGCCCTTGAGAAGCTCCCCAAGGTACACTGTTTCTTCCTTTTACCACATCCCCGCTTAGAACGTTTTTTTGTTTTGGTTCCTTGAAAAACGCTATAACAGCCTTTTACTGTAAATAGTGGCTACTACCCTCAAATTTACCTCTCCCAAAAGAAAGGCACAAAAGCAACTCCAGTGTGAAGTATAAGGAGGAGGTGGTGGCTATTACACCAGTAGGATTCATATGGCATTATAAATTTCTATAAAAATGGGAATTACAGAGAATCTACTTTGCTTTCAGACAACCTGGTTACCTTATAGAACATTCCACTTCTGTTCACTGCAGAGCATGGGTGGGTAGTATTTTCAGCCATGAATCTACTAGACTTCTCTTTAGATAAATAGATCAATAGATAGAGATGTATAAGTTTTATATATTCTGGAATTATTACATCAACTTTTATGTTGTAAGTATAAATGATATTTCCTATATAACCTACATTTATTTTTTTGAAAAAAATATTTATTGAGCCTGTGAAAGCACCTACATATAGAGACATGAATGCATAAACTGTTCAAATTCCTACAATGTAGTATAATATTTTTTTCACAGATATGGTTATGAGAAATTTTATTTTGTACTGTTCACTATAGAAAGGAAATTTAACAAAGAAAATGCAACATTATGGAATTCAACTCTGGACTCTAAAGGCCCAGTATAACCATCTAATTTATTTCATTTTAGCATTTCAAACAACCAAATGACACATACTGCTTGCCATTTAATATAGTCTCTGTGCTCAAGGAGCACTTCCGACTTTCAGGTTTACTTGATGGTAAAGAGTATGGATGGATGTCATCAGGGAATGCTTCCTGGCGGAGGCAGCATTCGGGCCTTGAATGGTGGTTAACATTCGACAGGCATTCCCTAAGTGGGAACAGCGTGGGGAGTGTTTTTAGGCTTTGGGAACACCATTATGAATGGTGCAGAAATGATGAGAGCACTACCTTTGCCAGGGCAGTGCTCCAACCATGGACTAAAGTGCAGCCCCTAAGCAAAAAGTAATGGAAAATGATGCTGGGCATGTCCACTTTGGAAATTGCTGGGTGATGGTTTTGCTTTCCTCTTATGGGCCAGCCACTTTTACTTTAGTATTGCAACATGCTGACCTGTCATAATCCATTGGGAGGTGTATCAGTAATTTGATTCTAGGAAGACTAACTAGTAGAGATTTTCTTTGACCTACATTTGCTTTATGTAAATTAAAGTTGCTACTTTTATAATCATGTGTGGTAGGAATCTTAGCATACCATGAAGTCTTCTACTGTCCGTTGCTGGAATCTAGGCATGACTGGGCCAGCATGGCCAATTAGTGGGACAGAATGAGTAACATGCAGTACCATATCCGTTACATCCATTGGGTGGGGTTGAAGGCCATCAATCTAAGGGTGAATAAATCCAGCATACAGCGAGTGAGACTGTGCCAAAGCCTTCATCATCAGACAGGAGCCTGTGTTCACATGGCGGCCGCTCCTGGAATCTGCTTCTGATCCAGCCCCATGATGCATATCTGGGCCCTGAGATGACAGAGGCTATAAATACACATCCCGTAAGGGGCTCAAAGAACATTGCCTTTGGGGTCCTCTAATAGAATGCCACGCAGAATGGAGAGAATGCCACATACTTCCTCACCAGTAAAGGACAACTGAAAGAGAATTACTGTCCTTAATAGAGTAGCTGGAAAGACTGAAGCACAAAGAACAGCTCAGATGCTGTGAGATACTCTGGAAGTTTCCAGAAGTACTTGAGGCAGGGGCTTCAGCAGATGGAGAGCATATATATATGTGTGTGTATATATATATATATATATATATAGAATGGTAAGAAAGAAGGTGGCTTTAGAGCTACAAGGCTTATTGTGTCAACACAAGAAATCCAGTGCCATATGCATGAACATCACCCATCAGGCGTACAGAGGTGGGGGAAACACCTGAGAATCTCAGCTATAAATAACTGGCCTTGGAGCCATTGAAATTTCAAATGGGTGATATCTAGAGGAAAGTGATTTTCTATGATGAACCTAGAAGCCAGGTGAAGCAAGGATTAATTAGAGCATATATTACAGGCCAGGAGGTCAACTTACAAGGGTGGAGTTTAATGCAGCCAGTGTTGCAATTGAAATCAGAAAGCGTTATGTCCACCCTCTGGCTCTCCCAGTTAGTTGCTGAGTGCCCACAGGTAAGTTTCTTTGCTTTCTGAGCCCACCCCCTCACATACTAAGTGGTCCGTGAGACAAGAATCTTGGTTTACCTCTCCTCCTCTTCTGCATGGACATTGCTAATTCTACTCAGAATGTATTTCTTCCTTGTCCAGGGCCTATGGGGTATTCTTACCTGGATGTGCTCTATCTCCAGCTATCCCTTTGAAAGTACGAAAACCTTGAAGAATATTCTAAGAGCTTTTCAGCTATTACCACAGGGAGATACACAAGGAAGAAATGAACAAGTATGTGAAAGTTTAGAAAGCAAGAGGGGTAGTGAGTGCTCATGGGGTCATTATGGCCCAGGAGGCCCAAGGAGGAAAAGCATGACCTCCACAGGGAGCTCCAGGTTAGGCGGCTGCCGAGTCATCTCCTTCGTGCAAGAAGTATGGGGTCCCATGCAGGACAGTCATTACAGTGGTTGTATGGTAGTTTGAGAAGCAGAGCTGATCACCTCTCCATCCCATAGCCCTTGGAGTATTCTAAGCTGAAATCAACCTGGTGCGAGCTAGGAAAAGGGACAAAGAGATAAAAAAGGAAACTGAATGTGCAATTGTGTCTATATGTCTTTATGGGGTGTGATTGCATATATATATATATATATATATATATATATATATATATATTTGATGGAAGTATTCAGAAAATGTGTATGGGGAGAGGGGAGAGAAATGGTTCTAAACCCATATTTCTACTCTTAGATAATGTAAGATAATCAGGCCTAGCACACAGTGGGGGGCTAAGGAATGTTGGTTCATTTCCTGGTGAAATTAACTATAAAAGTGTGAACAGGTCATATATATTGGGATTCCTGTTACATATTGAAGTATATGACACAAATCCTAGGACGAAATATTGAAAAGTTATTTTCAGCTCAGGTTCTCAAGTTCCCTTTGTTTGTTTTTTTTCCCCTCCCCCCTTTTTTGGGGACTGGGGCTGATGCTTCTCCTGCGCATAGATCATATTCTCTCTTTTCCCTATATTTGATGGATGCCCTTCTCTGTAAAGTGTGACCTGCTTCTGCATGTTACTTAAGTTGCTTAGAACTTCATGGCCATGTGGATCTTCAGCAGGAAGTTATTTTTCTCTCCTTGTTTGACATGGTGGTAGCGGGTGCTTGACGAAGGAATGTGAGAGCTCATTAGAGTTTATTGTATGGTGCAGCAGGGGGAAGTAAAATTATTCAAGCCAGGGGGCGTGGGGGGAGAGGCAATTGCTAGACCAGTGCTGACACCAATAACTTTTTACGAGGGTGAGTCAAAGCATCAGGGAGGCTGGAACCAAGTTTCCGCCCTCTTGAACCTATTACTGTAGATCATGACATGGAATGGAAGGAAGGCAAGCCTCTCACTCAGGCTGGGTGGAGAGAAAGACTAAAGTTATGGAGACAGATGTCAAGGCATTTGAACTCAACTAGTGGTTAGGGTGGGTGGGGCTATTAGGAGAAACCATTAGTGTAGCAAATATAGTGAAAGTTAATACCCAATTGCCTAGAATAATGGGGGCAGGAAGCACATCCCTCCTGAATAAAATAGCTACAGTGGATGATTTCCACAGACACTTGAGATTGTAACGTCTTCCCTCCATTTTCATCTCCTTGTGAGAACAAGGAAGTAGTGTAACGCTCAAGCTGCCAGAGAAATATGGTAAATCGTGGACACATACAGCTTGAAAACTAGACCCCTTGATGGAGGCACTGTGATATCCCATCTTATCAACTCTTTGACCTTGAGAGTTGACAAGCAGAGTGGCCTGAACTGACCAAGTTGTGACCTACACTGTTGATGAGGCTGGTCCAAACTAACCACTCTGCCAATTCCCATGAGACTCATTTCTTCAGTCCTAGGAAAGGCCACAGTGAGGAAAAGCATGAGTGGGCCAAAACTTGGCTCTTCTCTATGCCAGTGACACCTAGATCTTTGCATTTACCAGAGATATCATTGTCCTAGAACACTTCTAATCCATCAGATGTCCTCAGCTGTGTCAAGCACAATGGAGAACCATTTTCTTCAATCAAACAGGAACAGAACTAAATTAGTAAAAAACTTCTGACGGATGTCTTTACACTTCTTCTCTTCTGATGTCAGTACTCTATGCATTTTTCTGTTTATTTATTTACTTCCTTCTTTCACTAATAAACATATCTGCCTCTGGATATTACTAGCAAAAGATTGAAGATACTGTAAGTGAAATCCCTTAACCCATCTGCATTGCCCGTTTTATAAAAAACCCCAGTAGCAGCAACAGCCAACTATGGAGAGTGTGTCTGTGTCACAGAAGGTATCAGATTGTTAGTCCTTACCTGCCACTGCCAACTCTTTATGGCCTGTGAGAAAATGCTCCAGCTGTGGTCAGCTTCATGTGGACACTGGCAGGGGGTAGAGTGTGAGGAGAGAAGGGCTCTCTCTGAAATTTCTTAGAGCAGCATCCTGCCCTGTATCAAAAGAAAGCTGCCTTGTGTGGGCGTACGAAGTGAGGTTACAGACACCCGTTGGGACTGTCTGGCAGGCCTCTGCTTCCCACACGGTCATTGTGGCTGCCCTGTGTGTGGCCACGGCGCTGCTGCTCCAGTAGGATTCTTAGAGAGTGAGGACTTCTTGGATGGCATTCAATGGTCTTTTGTGCAGACCTAGAAACCAGCCTTGGTGAGGCTTTAATGCATGTGAAGAAGAGGCTGTGTGTAAAGGAAGCAGTGAAATGGAGCTGATTCCAAGGCCCTGGGGTCTAGACATTTTGCCTTTAGCTTACACTGACTTTGGCATTCGAGAGTCTCATCTGACAAGTCTCCTGGAGACAGAGGTGGATTGGTCCCCTCTGCTGACATCAGGAAATCCATTCACACCCCAGCAGTGTTCCCTCCTGGGCTGAAGGCAGTGGGAACAATGCACATATACTTGACAGCGTCTTCTCCCTGAGCACCAGACCCTACTCTTCTCTCTCTGGGCTTGGGACCTTTGGTTTGGGCATACTCCAAGATGAAAGGTTTTCTCTGGTGGTTGTCATGGACAAAACCAGCAATGGGAGAGCACCCCTGAGAAACATTTGTCCTCAGGCTGCCGTCTCTTCTTCCTGGTTATTTTCCTGCAGAACGACACGCTGCAAGAGCTATCCTCCTTTTTCTAGGCTCTCTCTGACCTTTAGTTTAAGTATCTTGTGACATGTGTACATGTGTTTTTATTGCAAACTGCCTCAAATCCATTTGGATATGGATGCTATACAAATTATAAATAAATAAATACATGATAAAGAGAGGATCTCTTCCCTGCCAGCTCGTTGCTTAAAAAGCAGCAAGTTTGCACTTGCGTGACTCTGCTTTTGCTGGGCCCCATGCCGGCAGCCAACAGGAGTGAAAACAAAATCTGTCCCTTTCAGCACCACACATTCCTCTCCTGAGCCTAGGGGAAGAGGTGGCAAGTATCATTTGCCAATCATGAACCAGATAGCCTTTCCTTTACTGAATCCCACATCTTTAATGAAATTCCACCCAGTTTTGGAGAGTCATGCTGGTAAATAAGATAGCCACGGCTTTTCCTAGCAGGTACAAAACTTCTCTATCTCATTCCATCCCCACAATTCTACCCAGCGTCCTGGGTTCCTCTCCTGTTCTGCCACTCTGCCTATCTCTTAGGAGCCTTGTTTTTCTCATGAGCAAATGCTACACCATCCTTCATTTATTCTACATGTGAATCTCTCAACGCCTGCTTTAATGAAATCTAAGCTTCCCTTGAACTTCCATTACTTCCAAGAGGGCATCTGCTTATTGTTTTAGTAGTTCCTTTATTCATCTCTTGTTTCCTCCTTATCTTGCTGACTTTCTCTTTCAAATCACTTTTCTGCCTTTGAACCCCAAAGCCCCCTCTTCTCTCTTCATTTTCATCAGAGAACATTGGGCCTGCTGAATTGAGGCTGTTGAAGTCATTCTGGGTGATTCGTCTGTGTCTTCTTTTATTTAGGCTTTCATTTCTCCTGTCTCTGTTTTAGAAGTTGTTTTCCTCTTCCCAAGGCTAGGTTTTTAGCTTTGTCCTGGATTTCAGTCATCCTCTTCTACTCCATTTTCTTGCCCCCTTCAATTTAGCCCTTCTCTTCCCATGAATTGATTTACTTCTCTGTGAGTTTTACCTCCACCTTTATATTTAAAAATATTAATAAAATAGAAACCCTCATTCTGTCTTGTTACCTCCACAGGCCATTTTCCTCATGTTGTTTTTCTTTTCATTATTAGCCTTTGGGAAGGAATTGCCTGTATTTTGACACCCCTGCCTACTTCACCACCTTCATTCCATTGCTGTGTGACTCCCAGTTCCATAACCACAAAGAAATAACTTTCTTAAATATTATTCATAACCCCTTATCTCCCAAATCCAAGTCACTCCTCCCACCTTACATTCTATGGAATATTTTTTGCCCCTCACTCTGTGCTTGCCTTCCATGCTATCCTTTAGGTCCTGCTACCTCTAAAATTGGTCCTTTTCCATGTCATTTGCTGCTTCTTTGAGTCCTTTGCTCTGTCTTCTCTCCTGAGATTTTCAGTTTTTGAATCTCAGTGTTCTACTTAAACTCTTCCTATTTAAGGTTCTATCCCATTAGAACCTCAAACTCCCTTTTCCTCCATTCTGTTCTCATACTGAAAACAACTGGTTTCTTTCACCTTCTTCCAGTCTCTGTGAGCTTTGAGTTTCCTTCTTCCATATTTCGTACATCTAATCAGTTGATAGATATTGTAGTTATCCCTCACCAGTGTCACTTACATTCGTTTGCTTTCTATTCCCGCCATCAACCCCTGTTTCAGATATCTCTGCCTCCCCCTAAAGCTGTCCACTGAATATCATGGCTATTTGGAGCCTGACCGATGATACACAGACGATTCTCTTCTCCACTCTCTTACCTCACTATGCATATGTAGACCATGAAAAAAATCAGTTCTGCATTCCTAATGAGGGTTTTGTTGTGTTGAATAATAAAATTTTATTTAGCTTATGTTAGGTTTTAGAGAAAAATGATGCTTTTTAAAGTCAGGTTGTTCTGTGCTGACCTATTTACTCAGAAAGAGCAAAGTTAATCAGGAGTAGCTTGGGGTAGGCAAAGATTGGAGTTCAAACTCATGGGGAAACCCAGAAGAAAAGGATGCCCTCAGAAGACAAGAGAATGCAGGAGACATTTCAGCAGTGGTAGACTTCAAATAAGACAAGGAAGAGAATCTTGATGGAGTTCATTGAAACATTGCTTCTAAGCAATGAAATAGTGTTGATGTCATATTTAACATTTGAACACTATAGAAAAAAATAAACAAGAAGGAAAAAATCATGAAAAGGTTAGACACAATATGTGTTGAAAAGCAGGAAAACCCATGCAAAATTATAATAACAGAAGCTTTATTGCATCAAAAACATTGTATACCCTTTACCCTGTGTGTTTATATGTAGTGTTTATATTTGTACATTAATTTTATTCATTTCTATGTTGCTTTATGGATAACTAATTGTATTTCTGAATGCAAAAGAGTAGGCCATTACACACACACACACACACACACACACACACACACACACACTTCGCTTCTTCTTCCATAGATTTTCTTGTGCTAGCTTAAGGAGACTTTGCTAGATTATTGGATATACTAAAGAGGCACCACTAACCCAGTGACTCAAAACAGAAATAAAGGTGAAGCACTAAGGAATATTAAACAGCCTCCTTAAATCTCACCCTATTAAATTTTTTTATTGTGGTAGAATGTATATTCCAAAATTTGCCATTTTAACCAAAGTGTACAATATACTGACATTAATTACATTCACAGTGTTGTGCAATCATTTACTACTATCTATTTCCAGTTTTTTCCCTCAACCCAAACAGAACCTCTGTAACCATTAAGCAACCACTCAGCATTCCTCCCACCACCCAATCCCTGGTAACATCTAATCTATGTTCTATCTCTATGAATTTACCTATTTTAGATATTTAATACAACTGAAATCATACAGTATTTGTCTTTTTGTCTCCAGCTTATTTCACTTAGCATGTTTGCAAGGTTCATACATGTTGCAGCATGTATTCGAACTTATTCTTTTTTATGATTAAATGTATTCCATTGTGAGTATACAGTTGTCAGTCCATATCTGTGGGTTCCATATCCTCAGATTTAACCAACCACGGATCGAAAATACTAAAAAAACAAATTCCAGAAAGTTCCAAAAAGCAAAAATTAGATTTGTTGCATGCCAGCAACTATTTACATAGCATTCACATTGTATTAGGTATTATAAGTAATCTAGAGATGATTTAAGGAATACAGGAGGTCGTGCATAGGTTATGTGCAAATAGTACACCATTTTTAATAAGGGACTTGAGCATCAGTGGATTTTGGTATCCATAGAGGGTCCTGGAACCTATCCCCCCAAGGATACCGAGGGATGGCTATATCTTACATTTTGTTAATCCATTAATCCATGGATGGATACTTTGGGTTATTATAAATAATGCTTCCATAAACACTGGCAAATAAGTATTTGTCTCAGTCCCTGTTTTGAATTCTTTTAGGTATATACTTAGGAGTGGAATTGCCAGGTCATATGGTTATTTCATGTTGAGATTTTTGAGGAACCACCAAATTGTTTTTCACAAGCAGCTGCACCATTTTACGTTTCCATCAGCAATGTATGAAGGTTCCAATTTCTCTACATTTTTGCCAACACTTGTGATTTTCTGTTTTTTAAATTAGAGCCATTTTAGTAGGTGTGAAGTGGTATCTCACTGTGATTTACGTTTGCATTTCCCTAGTGATTAATGATGCGGAGCATCTTTTCACATGATTGGCCATTTGTATATCATCTTCAGAGAAGTGTCTATTCAAGTTCTTTGCCAATTTTTGAATTGGCTGTTTGTCTTTTTGTTGTTGAATTGTAGTGGGTATTTGTCTATTTTAGATCTTATACCCTTATCAAATGTAAGATTTACAAATATTTTCTCCCATTCTGTAAGGTGACTTTTTACTTTCTTGATAATGTCCTTTGCTGCACAGTTTTTAATTTTGATGAAGTCTGATTTATTTATTTTTCCTTTTGTTTCTCATACTTTTAGTGTGATTGTTAAGAATTCATTGCCAAATCAAAAGTCATGAAGATTTACCCCTATGTTTTCCACTTTGACTTTTATGCCTTTTAGCTCTAGTATTTAGATTACTGATCCATTTTGAGTTAATTTTTGTATATGATGTGAAATAGGGGCCCAATTTCATTCTTTTGAATGTGGAAATTCAGTTGTACCAACACTATTGTTGAAGACTGTTCTTTTCCCTTTTGAGTAGATTTGGCATCCTTGTCAAAAGTTAAAGCAGCCTTAGATGTATGCGTTTATTTCTGGACTTTCAGTTCTATTCCATTGGTGTTTATGTCTACCCCTAAGCCACTATCAAACTGCTTTGGTCACTGTAGCTTTATAGTAAGTTTTGAAATTGAAAATTTGAGTCCTCTGACTTTGTTCTTTTCAAGATTATTTTGGCTATTTGGAGCCCTTTGCACTTCCATATGAATTTGAGGGATCAGCTTTTCCATTTCTGCAAAAAAGGCTGTTGTAATTTTGAGAGGGATCGCATTGAATCTGTAGGTTGCTTTGAGTAGTATTGCCATCTTAACAGTATTGCCTTTCTACTCATGAACATAGGATGTCTTTCCTTTTCTTTCAGCAACGTTTAGTAGTTTTCAGTTTACAAGTCTTTCATCTCTTTGGTTAAATGTTTTCCTAAATATTTTATTCTTCAGAAGTTACTGTAAATGGGATTGCTTCTTACTTTCCTTTTGGGATTATTCATTGCAGGTGTACAGAAGCACAGCTAATTTTTGTGTGTTGATCTTGTACTCTGCAACTTTGCTAAATTCATTTATTAGATCTAGTAACTGTCTTGTACGTTCTTTGGAATTTTCTACATATAGAATCATGCCATTTGTGAATAGAGGTGTTACTTCTTTCTTTCTAATTTGGTTGACTTTTATTTCTTTTTCTTGTCCAATTGCCCAGTACGGTGTTGAATAGCAATAGTGAAAGTGGGCATCCTTGTCTTCTTCCCGATCTTAGGGAGAAAACCTTCAGTCTTTCACTGCTGAGTGTGATGTTAGCTGTGGGTATTCATAAATTCCCTTTATCATGATGAGGAAGTTTCCTTCTATTTCTAGTTTTCTGAGTGATTTATCATGAAAGAGTATTATATTTTGTCATACGCTTTTTTGGGTTGATTGAGATGATCATGTGTTTTTTTCCCCCATTCATCAATGTGGTGTATTTCATTGATTGATTTTTCTCATGTGTAACCACCCTGCATTTCTGAAATAAATCCCACTTGGTCATGATACATAGTTATTTTGATATGCTGTTGGATTTGTTTGATAATATCATTCAGGGTTTTCGCATATATATTCATAAACAATATTGATTTGTAGTTTTCTTTGCTTTTGATGTCTTTTATCTGGCTTTAGTATTGAGGTTATGCTGGCCTTATAGAGTGAGTTAGGAAGTGTTCCATCCCTTTCTATTTTTTTCATGAGTTTGAGAAGAATTGTTGTTAATTCTTTAAATGTTTGGTAGAACTCAGCAGTGAAGCCAACTGGTCCTGGACTTTTCTTCATTGGGAGGGTTTTGTTTACTGTCTTGATCTTTTTACTTGTTATAGGTCTGTTGAGATTTTCTATTCCTGAGTTTAGATAATTTGTGTTTCTAGGAATTTGTCCATTTTATCTAAGCTATATAATTTGTTGGAGTAAATTGTTCATAGTATTCTCTTACAATCCTTTATATTTCTGTAAAATCATTTATAATATCCCCTTTCATTTCTGATTTTAGTTATTTGTGTCCTCTTTCTTTTTTTTATTGTTAGTCTAGCTAAAGATCTGTCAATTTTGTTAACCTTTTCAAAGAACCAACTTTCAATTTCATTGATTCTATCTATTGTTTTCCTATTCTCTGTTATTTATACCACTCTGATTTTTATTACTCCCTTACTTCTGCTAGCTTTGGTTTTACTTTGCTCTTATTTTTCTACTTTCTTAAGGTACAGAATTAGTTTATTGATTTGAGATCTATTTTTTAAATGTAAATGTTTATAGTTATATATTTCCCTTTGAATACTGCCTTCACTGCATCCCATGAGTTTTGTTTGGTTTTGGGTTTGGCTTTTTACCACCAGCATCCCCTTTAATAAAACGTGGAAGATTTTATGACAGGGAAAATGGGAAGAGTAAAATATGACCATTCTAAAACCACAAAAAACCTTCTGTACATGTCTAGCACCTGGCAGAGGGGAGGGCAGGCAGTGCAGTAGCAGGCCGGAGCCAACCCTTTTTATAGATGATATCATAGTGTCCAGGTCAGTAGAGAAGTTAGACCTTAGGTTCTAAGCCCTTGAGGAAGATGTGTGTGTCAGTAGTGCCATAATCACTGCAGGACATGTACTCCACCTGGATGAAGACGCTGAGGGCCTGAGTCAGTGTGATGATGTGGATGTGGTCACTCTCCTTGCACATGGCTTCCACTTCCTGATGGCAGAACTCCTTGACAGTTTTCCCACTTTCCATGAAGTGCTTGAAGAACTTGCTCTTAAGCTGCAGGTAGCTGAGGTGAGCAGCCCCAGATAGACCACCAGGTAATCAGAGGTACTCTGGTTTTTGAAGGAGGCCAACAGGTCTGCTACTGAGGTCCACTTCTCTACCTGCTCAGTCAAGTTCATGGATATGTTGTGGAAAGCCTCAACAGCGGACCTAGCCCTGGGACACCAGGTCCTCTTTGCTCATAGCAGATATATCCTTGAACCACTGCAATTCCTTCCTGTCATCCAGCAGTGCCTCCAAGTGGGAGAATCTGAAAGCTCAATAGAAGCAGTTCCCATCAGGCCTGATCTTGCCAATATATGACTACTTTTCGTGGAGGTCCTTGATCTCATGCTGCTAGACACTGTCATCCTCAGCATACTCTTTGCACAGAACTGAGAGCTCCAGGTGCCCAGAGACCAGAGGGTTCTGCACAGCGTTCTCTTGCTGAATTCAGTCCTGCTGAGCCATGATGGCTTCAGCACAGACAAGACAGTTAACACCTTTGGAGTTGCTGCCCAGATGTTTCTTCTGCTCCATAAGTTTTTTTTTTCTTAATTAATTCATCTCTAATTATTTTCTAATTGCCTTTGTGATTTCTTATTTGACCCAATGGTTACTTAAGAGTGTGCTTTCCATATATTGGCGAATTTTCCAGTTTTCCTACAAAACGATAACTTCATTGTGATCAGACAATATATTTTGTATGATTTAAATGTTTTAAAATTTATTGAGGATTGTTTTGTGGCCTACTAATATGTCTCAGTGTATGTCTCTTTGAGTTTATCCTACGTGGCATTTGTTGAGCTTCATGGCTTCATAGATTCATGTTTTTCATCAAATTTGGGAACTTTTCAGCCAGCATTTCTTCAAATATTTTTTTCTGCCCCTTTCTCTCTCTCATCTCCTGCAATCTAGAAATCAGATTCACCCCCTTTCCCTAAGGTTTGATGATTTTTTTGTTTGCTGAATGCTGTAGTAGTTCATTTGTTTGATGACTTCCCCAGACTGTTTTTGCAAAGGCTGTATTCCTTGTTGTGTGTGGCCACTGTGGTCTTTATACCTTAGCTTATGTTCAGCCAGAAGTTTGACATGGATTTCCTTGAATGCCAGTGCTGAACAAACAACACCTCTCCAAGTATTTTCAGGTTGACTCTATGCCAGGGCACTCCTTCAGCACTCAGTCAGGCTTGCACTGAGTGTAGGGATCGGTCTGATGTAAAAGCTTAGTGTATTCTCAAGTCATCTCTGAGCATTCATCATACTCTGGACATGCACATGATTTTCTGTATTTCGCTGCATATATGCCTGCTTGTACATGTTCTAATTTACTAAAGAAACTCTCCCCAGCTTTTGTTCTCAGGCCTTAGGTGGTCTTTTGTATGTTTTGACTATAATCCTTTGCCCCAGGCAACTGAGGTTTGTTAGTTTGGCTTGCCGTGTTTTTGAGCAATACCAACTGTTTTTATGGCCTGATTTTCTAGTTAGGTGAAACAGAGGTGAGCACCTTGTACTAGTCCTTCAGGTCACACTTGGTGGATAATTTCTACTCTGCTCCCTGCTGAACCAGGGACCAGGGTCCTATGGTGGGAATCTGAACTGCTGCTGCTTTGATACCACCACCATTCTGGGGAGGGGATGGGGCGTGAGTGAGTAAAAATGCCACAAAGCTTTCCTACTGTCTCAAGGTTGCCTTTTTTTTTTATTCGACATCCACTTAGTTGCTATAAGCCTTTGACTGTTTTCCAGAGCTCTGATAAAGTTGATTCTAACAATTTCTTCTTGTTTTTCAATGTTTTTTTGTGGGGAAATGAGAGCTTGGAGCTGTCTACTCTGCCATTTTGCCAATGTCACTCCCACTCTAAAATTAACCACTTCATTCTTTTGGAAAGGTTTAAGAGACTCCTACAATTTCAGAACTGGAAGAAGCTTTTGTGATCATGTAGTCTGGTAGTTTGTAACCCTTCTCCCCAGAGCACCAGGGGTTCCATGGCATTCCCCCAGGGACACTCAGAATGTTTGAGGCTCTTTACTATCACTCTCCTCCATTTTCACCTGTCATTCAGAGTTTGTCACTATTACTTTTATTTTTTTTTAATGGTAAGTTTTCATTTGAATCAAGAATTTTTAGCTTAAAAATTTTTAGAAATCATTGATTCATATCAAGTGCTTAGTTCAGAGCTAGGCAAAGAAGGTTCAGGTTCCTTATTCAAAGTCATCAAGTTTCCTGGCTACTCAGCCAGGTAGCTGGACTAAGACATGTAGGCTTGCTTGGCAGGATAATAACTTGGTGGCTTTGTTCCACAGTTAACTAGGGTAAAAGCACTGTGCTATGTAGGGGAAGGCAGGAGAAGGAGATTATTGTGGCAATTCTCAATCCTTTTCTAACATCCTGAACAATCCAGTTTTTGCTCCAAATGTGCATCCTCTCTCAACACAGGTAGGTCTACAGTTGACCAGATTTGAATCTTCTTGGAGGGTAGCTTGTCAACTATCTATTGTTACTGTAGAATGCCTGCCTCACTTCTTTCACCGTCATCCCAGGGGTTAGCAAAGTATTTTTTTTTACCACATATATTTCTCTCCCCTAGAGGAGATATAGAAAATAAAATTTTCTCCATCTTGTTACATTTTCTGTTCCACTTATCTATGGCCACTAGCTCTGAATACGTAAGAATATTACATGGTGGTAGTGAAACTCTTTCTGTTTTTCACTGTTTTTGAGCAATAGAAGGGAGCTTAAGTGATTACTGAGCAAGACATTGGTACCCAGGAAGAACATGGGACACCACACATGATATCAAGGTGGACCTAAAGAGAGGCTCTCTAAGGTTGGAGAATTTTCTGCTGTGAGAAAACAGCAGTCTTTGTTGGATGAATTTCACCTCAGTTCTTAGCAAGTGAGTTGATCTGCTTTACTTAACCTCTCACAGTCTCTCAGAGCCCTAAGATTCCATCTTTTGTAGTACAGGTAATTAAGTAATTTCTGATTCTGCATATGTTCTGAATGATGAATTTTATTTTCTTTTGTACAATTATATATATTTATATATGTAAATATATAATATTTATGCATATATATACACATATTTTTATTAGTTGATTGTATAAAAGTATGAAAACATGGTAATATCACTCAGAAGTTTGTAGGAACAGCAGTTTTCAATCCATGTAATATTATATCTAAATTGAAACAATCGCCTTGGAGGTTTTCTTGCTGACTGGTATATTGACATGATTATGATACCTCCAGCTGGCTTTTTCACACTGACAATTACACGCATGCCCCATGATACTTGATGCTCACAGAGCATAAAGAGGAAGGAAAACAGTGATCTTAGGTCCATGAGGGAAGGCTATAACCACGGACAAAGTAAGCAAACGGAAACCCAGCTAATTGAAAGGGAGGGTAGTTAAAATTTAGCAATGTTGAGTTGGGAATAGCATCAGTGTCAAAGGGAACTTGAATTTAGCTGGGTGATTGAAAAATCACATGGCAAATTATTTCTTCCTCTGAACTTATAGTACCAAAATAAGGCAAAGATTTTTCGCCCTGTGTCTTAGAAGGGGGTGTTTGGAACAAGTGGATAAAAGCTGTTATTTTCTAACATCAGAAGTAGATTTAATCTTTTTGCATGTTTTAACTGTGACATTATAGGTATGTAGCTTTACGGTAACATGAACATTGGTGGCTTCTGTTTGAAGATTCTAAGTATCTGACCTCTTTACCACCATGTAACTCCCTCCCCCACCCACAGTAATAATACTTCTGATTTTTAAGGTAAGGAATAATGGGCGTGTATTACATTAATAATAAAAAATGAACAGTGACATATTAAGGCAAAAAATACTAAAAATCCTCCTTTGCATGCTTCGCAGAGATAATTTGGAGTATAGTGGAAAGATCTTGAACTGGGAATTCAGAAAACTTGGATTCAAGTGTGCACTCTGCCACTTACCGTGTGATTTTGTAAAGTTACTTTTCTTCTCTTAGCCTTTTTTCTCCCAACCCTAACACCCCCAATTTGCACTAAAGAGACAGGATCTACTCCCTGGTTTATTTTAAAATAATATGTAGGGACCATTTGGAAAAAAATGATATGCAAATGATATGGATGGTGATGGTCTCAACTAGAAACTAATGTTTTCAAAAATTATTATTCTGATATAGTATTTTACATTTTTTTAAAGGTGAAACAAGACCAATAACAAACGATGTTTTTACAAAAAAGCAAACATTTAATTACTGTTTTCACCTGAATTGGCAGTGAGGAATATTGGAAAACGAGCTAAGTAGAAGCCAGAATCAACTAACTGCTGTCAACTAACAGACCTTGTGTATGTTGCTTCAGACCCCTGAGTCTTTACTTTTTTATTATTCAAATGCAAATGCTCTATTTCCTAAGTTCCTTTAAAATGTTGGGACTTCGTTTTATCCTCCTTTATCCTATTGCCATTACCCCCATCCCTCCTTTGCACACATACCTCTCTACCACTTCTTCTTTCTCCTGGCTAACTTTAACAAGGTCTTCATAACTCAGCTCAGATGTCATCTCTTTCAAGAATTCTGTAATTTCTCTTGGCAACAAGAGGCTGGCTTAACTAAGTCTCCTCAGTGTTATCTTAACACCTATACCTACCTATATCATTGGACTCTACTATTTGGTTATAAGTGTTTATATATCTTTTACCCCAACTACAATCTAAGACTCTTGAAGATAGGGTAATGTGTTGCTCATTTGGGGACTGGCATTTAGTAGATTTTTAATGAATGTTTCTTTAATGAGTGAATAAATGAATGAATGTATAATGTATGAGAAGCTCTTTGAAAAGAATAAAAGACAATGTGGAAATGGTATTTTTCAAATATAACTACAGAAGGAAGGAGCATTTGTCTAGCGAAACAGTACTGTATTTGGAAATCAGTTTTTGGGCCATCTCTACTAATTTGGTGAGTAACTCCAGGAAAATCACTTAAGCTCTCAGCATTCAACTTCCCATCCAAAACAGGGCAATCTGCATTTCCCATTGCCTGATATTAGGAATGTCACTAAGGCCAAAATTAGAGCAATTACGTGATATCTGCTGATTTTTTAAACATGAAGGTATGCTGTGTATTCTTGGGGGATACATTAACAGCTGTTCATAATCAAATTGCTTTATACTCAAGATATTCCTGAAGCTTTCTCTAAATGATTTAAAATTAAATAACATTTTAAATGGACTGAAGGAGATTTGTATTTAAAGCACATTTTTGGTCTATACCAGTTTTATAGAGTGAGAAATCCTCTTGAAGGGGAACAATTATTTTTAATTTAGATTTGTAATTTGTATTTGTTTTGTAATTTAGAATTTTCTTGTGATATCAACCTCTTAAAGCAGCACCCTCCTATATTCCTCTGACTGTGTCTCCTCTTCTGTTTAATAAGCCATAATTGACTGGCAGTGGAGAAGAAATATCCACCACTGAACTGCCTTTATTGTCTTTGGGAAGCTGAACTTATGTTCACGAACACAGCCTCTGTCCTGCAAACAATAATTTTCAGAATTGTGAACAGATATTTGTGTCTTTGAGAAATATGTAAATAAGCATTAAGGTGATGGTTCCAGGAACTTTGGGAAATCTTAAACTAAGACAAAAGGTACATCGCTCAATAATTCCCCAGAGAATTGGAGACTTTCTTTCTTTTTCTTTTTAACTGACCCCAGATGAGTAATTAATCCAGAGTTAGTTTCTCATGTAATTATGATGTTACTTACCCCTACTTTGTCAGGACACTTCTTGTCCTCACCTGGGCAAGAATGTAATTTAGGCTTTGCTTACTCTCCGATTAAGAATACAAACTAAATAGTGTTTAGATTTTCCTTGTTATGAAATTAATGTGGAGCTGGGTTCCTTCTTAAGTGTCCCACTATGCTTCTGTATGAAATTCTGTCTCACGGGAGTGTGACACCTATGTCTTAATTGCTTCTTTTCTTTTTGAGTCAACTTGATTGAAGTATACTGTGTGTACAGTAAACTGTACCCATGTAATATCCTTGTAGTCACCACCACAATCAAGGTGCAGGGCATTTCGACCACCTCCAAAAGATCCCTCCTGCATCTTTGCAGTCATTTCTCATTCCATTCCAGCCCTAGGCAACCATGGATCTGCCTTCCATCACCGTAGATTAGTTTGCATGACTTTTTTCTTGAGCCCACCTTCTTGAGGTTGAGTTCTTTCATGAGGAGATAAACTATATGGTTGGGAGGAAGGAGAAGGCAGAGCTGAGGCATCTATTCAAGTAAATCGCTTCAGATCTGATAAGCACTAAATTTTGTGGAAGCAAGGTTTATCTGAAGTCATAGGCTGGTAGTTACCTTTAGAACATGGTTAACCAAGAACAACAAAATTGGAATGAAATTTACATTTGGGCCATTTAATTCAGGAACATCTAGGAGGAAGTTCAAGGTTTCCAGCCACTTTGATGAAGTAAGTTTTCCATTCCTCATATGAACTTGGTCCCATGCTTTTAGCCATCACTAAGCTAAATGGGCTATAATATTTATTTTTTACATGTTCACCATTCAGAAATGAGGTGGTGGTTGTCCTTTGTGTAAACTTACAGGATATAAACACTTATTTTTAGGAGTGCAGAACTTTGTTGTATTTAAATTTTGAAGGTGGTCAAGGTACAGGGCCAAGATTTCTCATCTCCATTTGACCTTTGCATGATAGTTCTGACCACTGGACGTTTAACTTTTTATGGCCAAGAGTCAAGTGCTGTTGGTGAAATGTTTGCAAAAGGATTGGCATGAAACTGCCTCACTAGTATTTTATGCTTGTGCCACAGTCCAGAAATAAACATTACATTTCTTTCTCTAAATATATTTGTGTCCTGGATAGCCAACTGACAACTATTGTCTTTTTTTTTTTTTCCCCCAGTTAAATAGCAATTGTTCTGGATGAAGGAATGACACTGTTTAAAATACTTTCACGCTAAGAGTCTCCTGGTAGGAAGGAAAATAGATTTCCAGTCTTAAGAATAAAATGGCCCTATTCAATGTCAGTCTTATGACTCTCCTCCCCCCACATTAAAATTTCGTTAAATTGGGCTCTAATCTGTTTCAAAGCAAAGTTGAGAAGTTCCTATATCAGGACTGTCCTAGATACAGGTATCTTTCCAGCTTATAGAAGTACCTTTTTCTTGCTAATATTTAGTGGAAGAAGTGATATTGAACCTTTGGATGCCAGGGTTTCCTTTATTCTTTTCAAGGAGGTTTAATTAACCCATCTCTTTTTTCATTTACCCTATTGTTTGGAAATTTCTGGGAACATAATTTACTTAAAGCAGTAAGTCAGATTTTTTTCCTCTCTGCTCTATTTTATTCTTCCATAGGCAAGAACTGTAGTATATGCAGATTATTGAGAGAGGAAAAATAATATCTGAAAAGGTGGCTTTCTTAAAAGACACCAGTAGCATTAGTGTCATGTCTGAAGCACCCATTTGTGTCAACTGTAGAGACCTTTCAATGGAAAATTGTGCAGTGCTACCTTTTAAAGTATGAAATGCTAATTTGGGATTTACAGTTTTTGAACTGGAGGGCTGCATTTTACATGGGATTTTGTTTAATTTCCCAGTGAAAAAAGGCATTTGAAACACAACTGCCTACAGCCAACTGTCAACAAAAATCAACTGTAATAGCACAGAGCCTGTCACTGATGTATGTGGTGATGTGGTAATCTTCTCAATTTAGCTGGATATTTCTCCTTCGTACAAAATAGCTGAAAGTCTTGCTAGGCATTTATGAATATCGGGAGGTATTATTAGGCTGATAATGGGGCCAGATTAAGGAAGAGTACACTGGTTCCAAGTGTCCGTTAAAGAGACACAAAATGGGATGGTGCTTGGCCCTCAGTGTAAGGGAATCTTCGCGTTTCAGGTTTGCTTAAGATTTGGGCGATAGCAAGCTGAGTTCCATCTGCCGTGAAAGTGGCTTTCTGGGGAAAAAAATAAAGTTGTTATGCTATTTTTCCCCCAGAAAGCTGTTATTGTTTATCAAGAGGGTGAAATTAAAAATCTCTAAAAATGGAAGTGAGGAGGGCAAACTAGGGAAATCTCCTGGGGTGAGACTGGCCAGTGTCCTTCTCCCTTAGGCATTGAGAGCCAGTGGTTGAGGGCTGGCATCTTTTCCCTCTCAGTCATGACTCTCTTGGAGCTGGGAGAACAGAATTCTTCTGGAGTGTCTGTATTTTAGTAGTGGGACCCCCTTGGATTCTACATAACAACTGGCAAATGCAAGGCAAAAAATAAAGCTGCGTATAACCTATTCTTTGGCAAGGCACAAAGTTGGCACTTATTAATAGTTGTCATCAAAACATGGCATTAGTGAAGCTTCTCATATCAAAAGGGAATTTAGAATCAAATAGCACTTTATGTTATCAGTTACTATTTTTCTAATTTAGTATTTAAAATGAGCCATATTCAGATCTGGCCACACCATTTACTAGCTCCATGGTAGCCCATCTCTCTGTGATTAAGTTTCTTCATCTCAAAATTGGATTAATAATCATGCCTACCTTATAGGGATTTTGTGAGAGTTAAGTTACCTAGTAGATATAAAGAGCTTATAAAACTGCTTGACATATAATAAGCATCATGTGATTTGTTATTATTATCACCATCATCAATACAAGCAACATATTCACTGTTATCAAGTACTCATGCTAAAAGGATGGAAAGTGGAATATACTAGCACATATACTACATAACCTATTGTGAAAGGTATATTCATTTTTCTTAATCATTATGTTTTTATATATTGGTGGAAGACAGGAGTGAACCACATTATCTGAGCTACATGTAATATGTTCTAAGATACTTATAAATAGCACCATGGCTAATAGGAACTTGACAGTGCCATGCCCTGTTTTGTGCACTGCCTGCCCACTGCCCCTTTCTCTGAAGCTCTGCCCTTCTGCAGCTCCTGCTTCCCATATGACCCTGATCTATTCTCTTCCCTGCTTGTCTTGGCCAATGATGATAGACCAAGGATGGACCTCTGACGGAGGGGTGTGGCTCCAGAGAGGCATGTCAGTAACATGGTACACCTCTAAAAAAAAGCTAGATTGAGCCAATCCAATTCCTTTCTCTGCAGTTCTGTGATTGTGCACCGAGGTATCATTGTTGATTATCAGCAGGTGCCGAAATTCAAAAACTATGAGATGGAAGGGAGAGTAGGGTTAGATGTGGCCTTGGAGTTATGTACAAATTAAAGCTATGAGAAAACAGTGGAGCAAAGAGAAAAGCAACCACACCATGAGAGAGAATCTCTGAGGCTGCATGTTTTTCTCTGTTTCCTGAGCTCTCACAACTGGCTCTGCAGTTTTTCCAGATTCCATGAGACCTCTTTATTTCCGTACAACAAAATTCCCTTCCTCTCAACTTCCCACTAGTGTGAGAGGGTTTCTGTTCATTGCAACCAGTTAGGGCACAGAGGGTCTAAGGTTTCTTGTGTGAGTAGGAAGTAAAGTTTTCTGCTAACAAGTAAAAAAATACTGCATATAGTAGAATTAAAATAAAACTGAAAGTGGTCAGTGAGGGAAATTTTTATTTTCCATATTCGAAGTCTTAGGAGTGAAGGGGTGCTAGAAATAAGGGGATGGACAATTATCTCTAGGGTCTAATGGACTGACAAGATCTCTGCACACACGGTGATTACTTTTTAACGGAGTAGACAGATAATCAACAAGAAAATATAAATTAAGATGGTAACATGGTAATCATAGACTGAGAGGAGTTTTATGAAGGAAATAAGGAGTAAAATTAGGAGATCCATTGGAGGCTTAGTGAAGTGTATTCCTTAGCATTAAATTATTTTGTTGGGTAACTGCCAGTGATCTCTGAGTAGAAAATTCCCATATGACCTTGATTCATTCTCTTCCTCTGCTTTGGCCAATGATGAGGGACCAGGCATGGATCTCTGATGGAAAAGTGTGGCCCAAGACAGGCATAGGTATAGATACAGATATATACTGGATCAACATATACTGCACTCCTAACAAGACATAAAGCTTTTCTTTTATATCAAAGATGATACCAAAACCCATCAATGTACTACTGAGTTTTTCTTCTCTATTTGGAACGGATTTGGATGGTGGATAATGGAACAATCGTTTAATGAGCCTACCTTCTACTAGGCAATGTGCAATATCTTTTTCACAACTTTCTGATTTAATGGACAAAGCCACCTACTCTCACCTTGTAATCATCGACATTCGTGTGCAGTGACTACCTGGGATTCAGGCTTCTGTCTGTATCTGTTCTGGACCAAAGGGTGCTTTAATATGCTGCTTGTTTCTTCTAGCCTCAAGTTCTAGCCTGAATACGGACTTTAATGAGCAACCCATATATAAATAATTAGTATAAAAGAAGAATTAGCTATCATTACTCAGTTGCTTTTTTTCTTTTTAGAAATGATTTGCTTTTCAATTTTAAGTTTTCCAACTATTTGGATGGAGATTCAGGTTGGAGAGAAGAAGTGTTTCTTTGTTTTCATTATCACTTCCTGCTAAAACTTACGTAGTTAATTTCCAGAGTTAGACATCCCCTTGAGTACTCATGATATGAAGTAGAGAGATTGCTGCTCTGTGGCTTTAAGATCATTGAATACCCAGAATAAACCACCTACAGGGTACCAGACCCATAGTTGTAAAAGCAAAGAGGATTGGAAAGGGAATACGCCAAGCACAAGGTTGCAGTTACGAAGCAACAGCGTTTACTGAGCGTGGAAAATTCTCTCACTAAATGGATGAACAGTCCTCTGAGTTCTTCCCAGGATGCCAGACAAGTGGTCTCAGCAAGAACTTTCTCTTCTTCAGGATTTTTATTTTAAAGAAAAGAAGGTTAGACAGATACAAGCACACTGACAAGTAAAGCCTTTGGATGGAGAAGTGAGGCCAGGAGCACCATGCGCTGCTTCTCCAGAGGATGAGTATTGGCTGCTTGCAGTGTTTCTCCAGGGTGCTGACCTTGGCATCCAGATGGGTCTTTGGTTATGATATTCTTAGTGCTTCTTTACTGTGCACTTTTTATTCAAAGGTACTTAGGTATGATGATAAGAAAATGCAATCACCGCCTCCCCCATTGTCCATCAGAAATGACATGTCATGAATAATTATTTCAGGCAAAGTGGTGATACTTCTTCCTCGCAGTCTCATTTTATCCCAGTGAGAAGATTTGTATCTACTTCTCTCCGTAGACTTAGGCTCGGGCAAAGTATGACACCAGTACGCATTTTTCTTCTCATTAGGTCAGTATTCTCTGATGTTTGTCATACATTTATTCAACAAATACTGATCCAGAGCCCACTTTGTGCCAGAAACCACTGGAGATGCAGCAGTAAACAAGACAGACAAGGTCTTTGCTCACATGAGATTCTAGTGAGGAAGACAGATCATCAAGTAAATATAAATAAACAATGTAATTATAGATTGTGACGATTTCCAGGAAAGAAAGAAAGAGTAGAACTAGGGTTTCTTAAAAGTTTATCCAGTTGGTGCTAAGGCCCATCCTCTCCTCATACCAAACCTCTAACATGCTTTCTTAATCTTTAAAGTATGCACAACTAACATTTATTTTTCAGTTTTACATACACAGCTTGAAGTATTTGCAAATTCAAGCTCTTCTGTCCTTTCCAAACAAATTTTAATCCCTAAGTCTCTCATATATAGACATTTTAGGACTGCCAGTAAGCCCAGTATTAAGCAATTTCCTTGGGAGAAAAGACACAAGACACAAATTCTACATTATCAAAGTTTGGAACCCAAAAGGATAAGTAACTGAGTGGCAGTTATTTGCATACATGTCTGTCTTCCCTATTAGACCTCCTTGGAGGTAGACACTAATCTGTTTCTTTCTTTTTTTTTTGTCACCTGTGATACTTAGCATCATGATATGCACATAGTAGGAACTCAGTATATTGCTCATTGAATTCAACTGAATTAGCAAAAACACAGGCACTTGCCAAAGGTATTAGTGAATACATGTTTGAAGAAAATTAACTAACAATTAAGTTAAAAAGTCAGTATTCACATGGATTTTGGCTAAGCAGATACATTTCCTTACTGGTGAACATAAGGATTTTCAGACCAATGAATCTGGTATCCTACAGTCCCTTGCCAACAAGGCATGGCAGGGATGGAGGAAAAGGAATGTGGGCTGAATGAATCTCTCCTGCCATAGTCATAAGCTCTTGGTCTGCCTGGCAGGAGCTATGAGAGATAAACTGAGAGGTCCTAGGATGAGAACTCCCTATGAAGGTGCTGAGGCTATTTTCATTTTGGCCTGAAGTTTGTGAGAAGGCTACACTGCCTGCCCCTACCAAATGATTTCAGGGTGCTTCTCCTCTGAGCCCTCCCTTCAGGGACCTGGTTCAAAGGATCCCTTTGTTGAGACCTTACGATGTGCAAGTCCTCTCCATAGAGCTGGGGATACAAAGATGGACAGTCAAGATCCTTGCTCTTAGGTAACCACGATTCCAAATAATCGGAGAGGAAGGACTTAACATTTAACCAGTAAAGGAGCACCAGCAGTGATATTCTCCCTGCCTTGAGAGTTCACCTTTGTACACACACACACACACACACACACACACACACACACACACACACACACTAGTACTTTCCCACATGGAATATATCAGTGCAATTGCTTCAGACCACACATTTTGGTAGTGGAACTTGGGGATGGTTCCAGGCTATGGCAGGGAGCAGGTTACAGGGCTAGGACCAGAAGAGACAACTGATATGGAAGAGGGATGTGGTTTTACTAGCTGGCCTGAGTTTTATGGAACTAAATCCTTCTATGATACAAATTCCTATGAAATGAACAGTGGGAATACACAATTCATTCAGTCATTCATTTGTTATTCATTCAATAAATGATTGTTGAGTATCTGCTATGTGCTAGGGAATAGGGATGCCACAGATGGAGAAAAAAGAAAGATATAATCTACAAGGGAAATAGACGTTAATCAAATAGTTTGACAAATGTAAAATTGCAACTGTGACAAGGGCTAAGCTACTTAGTGCTGTGAGAGATTATAATAGGGGCATTTAATCTGTCAGGGAAGGCTTTCTTTAATTTACCTGATTTTGCTCATACCATGCTTTTTGGGGTGGGAGAGTGGGTTTGCCTTCCACTTTGTGTTTCCCAAGGTCAATTTTCGCATCAATCTGTGAATGCATGCACATGATTTAAATAAACTGGGTCTACCTTTTCATCTCTTTATTTTCATTTTATTTATTTATTTATTCATACATACATACATACATACACACACCGTTAGAACTATTTTTAATGTAACCATGTTTACTCATCATCTTTGGGAGACTGTGGGAATTGCGTTGAAAATGCAGTTTCTTCAATCACTCACCAGACATGGGAGGATGTTTCCAATAAACTGGAAAACAGAGCTGAGTGATGTATCACAAAACTTAGCTTTTATGTTGAATGGTCCTCTTTTGAATTGGGGTATATTAAAATGGAATGCACTGGAGGCAGCATGGTATGTGGAAAGAGTAAGAATTTGGAGTCAAGAGGCTCCACCACTCGTCCATAGGGAGCCCTGGGTAATTTATGCATCTTCCCTGAGTCTCAGTGACTCCATCTGCAAGATGGGCATTATAATAACCACCTCAGTTTTTTGGTGAGGATTAAGACAGAATATCTGAAGGCTCTAGGATAGTACCTTGCATTGGTATGGGATCAAAAAATAGTTTCCTTCCCTACATTCAGATACTTGGGCCCCATTATCATAGGTCTACTTGGAGACAGCCTGCTGATTTCAAGGAGGGTTTCCTCTACCATGGAAAGGGGGATAGAGGAGAAAATTCAAGAGGGATTCCCATCTTGACCTAGGGAAGATGAGATGCCCATACTCCAGTTTATAACAAGATTCCATAGAAGAGGGGATAGAAGATGAATGTACATTAAAGTGATTTAAAACATGAGCAGACTCTGTGTTACGCACAGATGAGTTAATTGTTTTGCCTTAAATATATTTCCTGAAGAACAGAAGCCTGATCACAGCACACATCGTTATGTATTTTAGACAAACAGCACTTTGAATCAAATTATAGTACGTACATAAAATATTAAAATAAGACATTTATAACAAATCTTTCTAACTTAGTGCTCAGCTCTAAAATAGATTTATATATGGATAAGCAATAGGTGCGATAAATGTGGTACAGATACCACAATTTAAATTGCAAATCAATGGGGCATCATGGGAAAAAGGAATGCAGACTTTAAGTACTAAGGGAAAAGATCCAACTATGCAATAGTTTTAGGCCTTCTGCCTGATTTCATTTTGCAATGTCTGTATCTGGACTCCACATTTGATACATCCCAATATCTGCTCCCTAATATAGTTTTTTTTACACTCCCAACTTAAATGATCTAATTAAAGCTTTCATTTATTGTTCTTTTTGTTGATTGTTGAACTGTTGCCAATATACAGTTCCCCAGAGTCTTCGGGTTATTTTAGTTAGCTGGGAGATTTTGGAAGACTGTTATTGTTTCTCAGTTAACAAAATAGGCAAATGAGATGGGGAACAATATCCTTGCACGTGCTGGAGTGCTGCCTACTTCTCCAGATCACCTTGCACTCTTTTCCTCCCCTATGGTTTGTTGGACAGTGTGTGGTGAATGTGTCGACAACTTGTCTACAAGAATGATCCCTGCCTGAGAATATTAAACTTGTTTCATTTATTTTGAAGAACTTTGGGGCTATCAAGTTGGATGACTACAGAGCTGAATGTTTGTAGACTAGCTGGCCTGCTAGAATTCGAAGGATTCCCCCATATCAGAGGCCTTTGGAAGAGCCCTAAGGGATGAAGCTGTACTTTGAGACTGTCATGGTATCCAATTCATTTTGGGGAAGTAGACCTTTGCCCCCAGCGTCAAGTCACTAGTTATAGATGAACAGCTGTGACTTATCCAACAACTAACTATTTTCAAGGCTGGAGGCCTGTGAATGGAGGGGAGGAGGGCCAATCACAAAGGGTTAGTGACAGATTTCTGAGTACTGATAATTAAAGAGATCTCTCTTAGTCAAAATTGTACATGCAGCTACAGAATTGAAACATCTCTCCTCCGCAAGGGGTAAAGTTGTTTTACTTGGAAACCATTCTTCTTTGCCTGATCTATATGCTGAAAACTTCTCTTCCCACTGAATATCTGCAATATTAGTTTTCCTTTACAGAGAAAGTCTGTCTGGCCATATTTCATTTTCTTGTAGTGTATTGTATTCAGTTTTTAATGCTTGGGTTCTTGGTGTAGTTAACTCACCTACCTCCTTCCCACTCTGCTTACCATGATTGTTTCCAATACTTTTGTGGAAGTTGTTACATTAAAAATAATAAAGGATATGGTATTTGTTTTTCCTCTTTCTGACTTACTTCACTCTGTATACTACCAAATGTAAACTAGATAGCTAGTGGGAAGCAGCCGCATAGCACAGGGAGATCAGCTCGGTGCTTTGTGACCACCTAGAGGGGTGGGATAGGGAGGGTGGGAGGGAGACGCAAGAGGGAGGAGATATGGGGATATATGTATATGTATAGCTGATTCACTTTGTTATAAAGCAGAAACTAACACACCATTGTAAAGCAATCATACTCCAATAAGGATGTTAAAAAATATAATAAAGGAAGAAATAAATGCCTTCATATTCAAGATTTCAGGTGGTAAGATTCAACTGTACTTTATGTCGGCCAACCATGCCAGAAGAGAAAGGTATGGCTATATTCCTGCCGGAAAGTTGTATCCATAAGAATATATCTGTCAGTGCTTACCTCCATGTAGGTCAGTACAATTAGGATAGCTCTTAGAGAGGAAGATATTAAATATAGGTATACAGATTGTTTCTGGAATTAAGGTACTAGTATGGGTTCTCAATAGTCTGTTCCAGTAAGAGCCAAGTGTAACCTTAAAATAGAGATATAAAGAGTTAGATCTGTGCCATCCATTACAATAGCCACTGGCTGAATGGGGCTATTGAGCAACTGAAATGTAGCTAATCTTAGTTGAGAAGAACTGTAAGTATAAAATATATACCAGATGTTGAAAGTAATACAAAAAAGTAAAAGTAAAAAAAATTATCTCAATAATTTTATATTGATTATCAAAATAATATTTTGGACATATTGTATTAAATAAAATATAATATTAAAATCAATTTCACATATTTCATTTTCTTTAAAATGTGGCTATTATAAAATTTTAAATTATGTATGTGGCTCACATTTTATTTCTATTGGACAGTGCTGAGCAAGGTTGACGTAAGGTAATATTGTAACTGATCGGCTTAAAAGACTTTGGTATTAGCCAGCTCACTTTGTTCTTTATAGCATGCCTGAAATTCATTGTAAATGGGGGACTATTTTAAGTGTGCCTGGAGATCTTGCTGGTTAAAGTAACCCCATGGTGAGAACTGCCTTCCTGTGAGTAATTACTCCTTAATATACCTGATTAATAGGTTTAGATTTTAATAGGGTTTTCCTAAAGCAAAGTCCGCCAATTTTATCATATGCTTTCCAATATAACCATTATTTATCTTTGTGTGAAGAGTCTCTGGCCTTTTATAATATACCTTTTCTTGTTTATTCATCTTTCACAGTCACCACTTCTTGGAAGGGAAGTGCTATTTAGCTGAACGTGCTTGGACTCTGCAGGTAGACTGCCTGGGCTCAGCACCAACACTCACTAGTGACCCTTGGCACATTCACCTCTCTTAGCTGAACTTTCCTCATCTGTGAAATGGAACAATAACTCAAAGCTCACAGGGGAGTAATGAGCACACCGTGAGATGGTTGCCATACTGGGCATATGGACTTAATGAAGTGAGTCCCCATTCACTTCCTCTTGTTTTATGAGTGCCTGGGGGCCTAAGTTTCTAGGACACTGAGTCTGTATTGCTGATCATTGATTTTTTTTTCCCAAGAGAAGGCCATTATTATGAGCACTGTGTACCTGTGTGAAGCACAGATATGCTCATGGCAGTTAAGAAGGGAATCACAACAAGTTCTTGGCCTCTGTGTCTTTGTGTTTGTGATTCTCCCTGTCCAAACTACCCTCCTTTTCCCATCATTTCCTTTTCTCATTGTCTTGTCCATCTTTCAGTGTCCAGATGAAGTGCCACCTGTTTCATCAAGCCTTCTTAGACTACTCTAGACAGCACTAATTTATCAACTTTATACATCTTATTGCCAATACAGGCCAGTTTAGATCAAGTACCAAATACGTATCTGGTGTTTCAAATTCCAGTGCTTACTGTCAAGTGATTTCAAGCCTATTCATTTGATTTCATCCGCTGAACTGTAGGTGTTTTGGAGGCAGTGGCCATGCTTCATATCCCTTTCACAACTTCTATATCTTGTTCAAAAAATACTTGCTGATTGATCGATTGATTGATTGATTGAGTAGGGCTTGACTAATAGAAAATATGTTAATGCGAGAGTAATTATTCATGATAAGAAGTGACCCAGCAAGGAAAAGACCCATATACCATCTTTATAGATATCTATGTTAAATAATTCGTACACGTCAAAATTTAAGATTATCATGTAAAACATCTTATTTAACTGCTGAGTTCTAGGAGATACCTGAGTTAGAAAAAGATGACTTAAATAAGTTTCTGATTCTAAATTCTTTAAATAAGTTTCTGATTCTAGAATCTTTTTATTACAATTGCCCTGGGCGTATATTTTACACTCCTACAAGCCTCAGAGTACTGTGAAACATCCTTTACAATCTCAGACAGTATACGGATCAACTTTCTTTATAGCCACAGGATTCTATATGTATAATATATATCTCTATATATTCTAGACCCTTTGAGATACACACACACACACACACACACAAATATATGTAAATATATATGTGTAAGTAGAGGTATTAAGATCTCTAAGATGCCCAGTTTCTATTTGTGGTCTTTCTCAATAAGGCAGTGGAACATTGGTGCTTTCAAGTGAACTTAGAGATGCTGACTATGACATTCATGTCATTAAAAATAGTTAGCTGTTCTTGGCTGCATTCACAAAGAAGTCCCTTAATGCCTCTTTTAATTGGCAGGGTCCACACTTGGTGTCTATTTTGCAAACGTACCCTGCACTGGGCAGCTGGAGCTGTGTATGTGTCCGTGTATGTTCTCTGCAGGTGACACTACACCCTAGTCAGACAGCTGGGTCATTGTACTAGGACATACTGTATGCAGACAATGCCTTGCCTACCACTCCCCCCCCCTTTTTTTTTTAAACCCTGAAAGATGGTTGATATGGTCCATTGCAAAATGAACCTATATTGGAAATGGCAAAATTGTAATGTAAAATATACCGGGGTCAGTGGGGTGTGCTGTTTTTTGCATACATTTTTTCTCCCCTGACCCATGCCATTCCCCTTCCATCGGGGAAAAAAAGCTTCATCTCGCACAGAAATGTGATGTCCTTTACTGCCAGAGGCTGTTGCTGTTTTAAATGAGGAAAAAGCACAATGCATGAAGAAGGAAAATTAAAGCATATTCATTTTGGAAATTAGATATGGTGTCAGGAGACTCGCAGAAAATAGCCCCGTTTGAATGGAACCCCACACTACAAGACAGTTCACTGAACTTTTGACCACTATTTATGCTATGGAAGCTTTTGAAATAGGGAAGAGAGCAAAACATTTGATAGCTGCTTAATAGCTGAGTTCATATTTCTTTCTTTCTTTTTTTCCCACCAGGCATTTGTCTCTCCCTTCAATGTGTATAAGATATGCAAACACCATGTAGCTTATTGGCAGGCCTTTGTGTTAATGTCTCCAGGTTGGTTCCAGAACACACAGCTACTGGATGAGAGACTCTCCTGGCCAAGCCGGCGACCTTCCTTACCCTCCACGGCGCAGTCTGCTGTCTGCCTGTGGCTGGTCTGGAATGGCCAGTCCTGCCAGGGGCACACAGGCCTTGGGAGTGACAGTGACCTCTTTAGAGGTCATTCTGCAAATGCAGAGAGAATATACCTTTCACAAGTCCCAGGGATTCCTTATGCAAAATTGGACAGGAATGGGGGAGATGTTGGAAAAGGCACTTTGTCTAATTTCCCCCTTCCCATTATTTGGAAGAACAGTTCTCAATTTGTGATCATCCCTGTTCTGCTTCATTGCTTGCCTCCTGCAGAGCACATCACACCAGCCAGGTTAAGTGGGATTCAAGGGCCCTCCAGGAAGGACAGCCTAGATTTTTGACTCAACACTGAATAAGGAAGTACCTGCAAAAATGAGGGAGAGGAAGAGTTAATCAGGAGTGGAGGGTGGGATCAATTAGAGGCAGAAAAACAAATCCAATTTGTATTGGTATTAATGAAAAATATGCTTTAACTTTTATACAGATATGAAGCATGGAGCTAAATATTACAAATTACAGGTTGTGAGTCTATGTCAGCTTTATTATTGTTATTACTATTAATGCGATGATATCAAACCTAAGGGGTCACTGTGTTTGTTTAATTTATTTTCTGGGAAAGCTTAGCATTTCATTTCCAAGTGAGGACCTTTTATTTGGCCTCTTGGTGACTTGACCACACTGGCACAAATTGGACCCCGCCTCTCTCAGGATCTATGAGCTCCTTAGCATTCTCTCTTTTTGATCATTACCAGGTGTATTCTCATATCTTTACCCTCACTCCACTCCCCAGTCAACTGTGGGTCTCACTTCCATTAGGAGGTGATACAGTGCTGAGGTTTTAATGGTGGCTTGAGGGGGTATGAGGACAGGGGATGCTGAGAAAAGGCTTAATCATAATGGAATCACCCTGTGCCGCAAAATCCTGTAATGTGTCTCAATACTGACCTTCTGTGTGTGTCCTTGATTTGGGAAATAGGGACAATCTGTCCCCATACATGACTGTGAGCTCTTTACAGATTCACATTAGGACAAACTTCAACATGGGAACACATTGCTATTTTCTTCTGCCTTTTGCTCTGTGATTTTAACTTGAGAGAGCAAGAGCGAGAGAGAGAGAGAGAGAGAGAGAGAGAGAGAGAGAGAGAGAGAGCATCACTCCCCTCCTCCTCAACCCCAGCATTATTCATTAGGAGAGGATTTTTTTTCTCCTTTGGATGGGAAACGTCTCTCCTCTCACTAGCCAGTAACAACCCTTCTGTTCATCCTTATGTGAAACCTTCACAACTGCACTAATATGATCTCTGACAATTGGAAAGGAGCTAGGAAAATAAGGACCACTGTGAAGTCAGGAGTTAGCCCAGGGTCTTCTCAGGGCAAGAACTCTTCCTGACCACCTGCTTTTTGCCAGGACTAAGAGACTAAGATCTGTGTGCTGACCTCAGGCCACAGGCTGAGAGAAACCTGAGAAGTGCTTTAATCAAAATCTTCTTGGCCTCAGAAACGACCCTCTTTGTTTCCTGTTCTGCCTGAGGCTTCTTGGCACTGCCAGTAGCCATGTTGCTTTTGCTCTGGTTTTGTGAGAGGAAAGTCCCAGGGAGCCCTGGGGGACTGCTTTGTGCTCCTGCCCAAGCTACCCACCCACTTCCAGTCTATAGCCCAATGAAGGGAACTGAGATAGGATGCAGGGATGCAAAACGGGTGAGGTCATGCAGGCCACCACGTTAGCCACTGGCAAAAACCAGGCATCACAAACGGTGACATCAGGGAAGTACTTCACAGTTTAGAGCTGGAGGTGGGGGAAATAAGGGATCAGGTTTGGAAAATTCTCAAGCCCTCTCAGTCTGCTTCACCCTCCTCTCCCTACCTCTGAGGACTTTGCTGACGTGGACCCGTGGACGCAAATGCCCTGCATTTTTCTGTCACCACTGCCTTGGCAGTGGATCATCCCTACAGTTGTGACACCATTTGTGGTGGCCTGAAGTTCCCCTGCCATTGTGGTGTCTGATTGGGACTGGGCATTCACATGATGAAGAAAAGAGAAGACAGTGATCAAATCCAGCAATATTAGTCATGATGATTTTTTTCTCTCTCTTTTTAAGCCTGTGGAAGAGAATGAGGAGACAGGCCTGGGCAGGATTTCTGCTTTGTTTAATTACAAATGGGCATATTATAGCAAATATTAGTGATTTCATTAGTTTAGGAATTTCAAGTCTGACTCAAGTCTGAATATCATGTTATGATGACCAAGCTTTGAATAAAACTCCATCTCAAAAGAAAAAATTCCATCAGGTGCAATGTTGGTAAGATGACCTCATTGCATATTGGGCATATGATGGTGAGGTGTTTTCTGGGTCACAAGGGGTTTTGCTGGTAGTTCCAGAGTGTTTCTTTCATACTTACGGTAGTCTATGAAATATGAAAAATTTTTAAATAGTTTAGCCATTCCTTTCTTTATAAAATTGGTTTCAGATAAAGGTTTCATGACACAGTAGACTACTAGTGAGGCAACTTGATGGAATCAAGAGAGGGCAAACTTGGGTTCAAATTCCAGCTCTGCCACTTAGCTGACTTCAAGGCCTTGGGCAGGTCACTCTTTCCTGACTCTCCTGGTCTCAGTGATCTCATAAATAAAATGGGATAATAATCTTATTATTATTATCATTACAGTAAGAGATCTTAGAGCTGGAAGATGTCTTTAATATCTATACGTTCGTTCATCCCTCCCCATGTCACAGAAAAAGAAACTAAGTTTTTGAGACTCTAAGAACTTATTAAACAACATGCAAAATGGTCTCAGAGCTTGGTGTGGTCCACATTCTCTTGATGCCCAGACAAGTGGACTGTTTGTGTCCATTCGGGTTGCTATACCAAAAATTAAACAACAAACATTTATTTCTCACAGTTCTGGAGACTGGAAGTTCAAGATTAAGTTGCTGGCAGATTTGGTGTCTTTGATAGCCCTCTCCTGGTTCATAAACAGCTGACTTCTTGTTGTGTTCTCACATAGCAGAAGAAGTGAGGGAGCTCTCTGGGGTCTCTTTTATAAGGGCACTAATCCCACCCTGAGGGTTTCTCCCCCATGACCTCATCATCTCCCAAAGTCCCCACCTACAAATACCATCATGTTGGGGATTAGGTTTCAACATATGAATTTTGGGGATACATAAACATTTAGTCCATAGCAAGGACTTATTTATTCCTTATCATTTCTCAGGTCAAGCCTTTCATGTTGTTGATGATGAGTGCTATATAAGAGTTTTTCTGAAGTGTTTTAATTTTTTCCCCCATTGGGTTTTTATAATATATTCTTTCAGGTCTCGAACCTTGCATATCACTTGTTTCTCTGATGTCACAGTCTTTATTGGTCTAGCCCTGTGATTCCCTTCAGCTGGAATACTTTATTACTTTTTTTGTCCAATGATTCTTTGATTGTTTTTTTTTTTTTATAAATTTATTTATTTATTTTTGGCTGCGTTGGGTCTTCGTTGTTGTGCACAGGCTTTTCTCTAGTTGTGGTGAGCGGGGGCTGCTCTTTGTTGTGGTGCACGGGCTTCTCATTGCGGTGGCTTCTCTTGTTGCAGAGCACGGGCTCTAGGCGCGTGGGCTTCAGTAGTTGTGGCTCGCAGGCTCTAGAGCGCAGGCTCAGTAGTTGTGGCTCACGGGCTTAGTTGCTCCGCAGCATATGGGATCTTCCCGGACCAGGGCTCGAACCCACGTCCCCTGCATTGGCAGGCGGATTCTGAACCACTGCGCCACCAGGGAAGTCCCTGATTCTTTGATCGTTTCCTGTCTTGGCCTTGTTTTCCCCAAAGAAAATAGAATACCTAAGCAAAAGGACCATATAACACATTTTACCTAACCTTGTGGTTCCCAGATTTTTGCTTGCACTGATTAGTAAAAACATTTCTCTCTTCCTTTCTCCCTTTCCTCCCTCTCTCCTTCCCTCCCTCCCTCCCTCCCTCCCTTCCTTCCTTCCTTCCTTCCTTCCATTTTCTTCTTTTTAATAAGGGATACAAGTTTGTCAACATTTTGGTTTTCCAAGACCTTTAAAAAGGTTCCTTTTATGTATTGACATCACTTCATGACTATAAAAGACTTTCGAATACGATTAAAACATAGAAATAACATAATATTAGACTTAAGGAGAGTTTTTCTCAAGAAAAGAATATCAGCAGAAAGGCACAGGCCTTGTCTTTGGATCACTTAAAATTTTGTCACAGACCAACAGAGGCCCATAAATGAGTAAATGGGAGCTGTTAGTCTAAGGGACAGGGGTTGGGTTGCGATGCAAACTGGACAACCTTAACCCATCAGAAGCCTAGAATGGGGACAACAGTTTGGAACTCACTTCACAGGGCTGCTATGAGGATCAAAAAAAGCGGCATGGAAAATGC